>NC_143510.1:28761062-29071062 GCF_031878675.1 Megascapheus bottae
AGTTAAACAACCCCAGACCCCATTAGTGCTTTATTTTTTTAATGTTTTTAATTTTTTTTCATTCCTGGGGATTGAATGCAGGGCCTGGACACTGTTCCTAAACATTTCTGTGCGCAAGGCTGGCGCTCTATCTATAACGTGAACCACAGCATCACTTTGGGCTTTTTCTGAGTAGTTTATTGGCCATAAGAGTCCCACAGATTTTCCAGCCTGGGCTGGCTAGCTATGAATGGTGAACTTTAAATCTCAGCCTCCTGAATAGCTAGGATTACAGGTGTGAACCACCAGCACCCAGCCCACTTGTGCATTATTTTTTGCCACACCTGGGGCTTGAACTCAGGGCCAGAGGACTGTCCTTGGGTTTTCTCAAGGCTAGAGCTTTACCATTTGAGCCACAGCACCACTTCTAGCTTTTTCTATGCATGTAGCACTAAGGAATCTAACCTGGGTCCTTGTACATGCAAGGAAAGCACCCGACCACTAGGCAAAACTTTCAGGCCCCATTTAAAAAAAAGAAACCTTCCTTAAGTTGTTTCTCCCACATATTTGGTTACAGCAACTGTAAAGCTGAAACAAACAGATTTGTCATCAGAGGTGGGGAGACATCCAGTTCAAGGTCTATAGGATACCTACAAAAACATTTGGCACAGGTAAAGACACAAAAGTACTTGAATCCCTAGCCAGGCCACAGTTTGGATACTGGAAAATCAGAGTTAAAGGTTGATTGACTCTCATGATCCTTAAGTATTTTTGATATCAAAGAGATTTTTCTTTAGGGGTTCAATGCTAACAACTGTACCTTTTGCTTTGGTTACTTGTTTGCTTTGGTTATTTTTGAGATAAGGTCTCTCCTGCCTTTGCTGGCTTAGACCTGACCTTTGATCCTCCTATTTGCACTTCCCATTGTGGCTGGGAAGACTGACAGGGGCCACATGCAGCACATAATGCATGTTTCTAGCCTTGAAACGTGATCCTCCTGATCTCAGCTTCCAAAGTAGCTGCAGCCATGAGACCATGCACCCAGCTATATGGATTTTTTTTTAAATTTATGAATCATATTTTATCTTTCTGGTAGAATTACATCTCTTGATATTTTGAGATACACACACACACACACACACACACACACACACACACACACACACACACCTGTCACATCTTTGAGTGAAAACCACCAACATTAGTTGGGAAATAACAAAGATTTTCCAGAGTAGATATACATATAAGGCAATCATATGTGGCATCTGAATTCATTGATGTTAGGTCATATAACATAGAAAAAGACCAAATACAGTTCAATTCCTCCCCACACATCCCCTCAAGTAACTGAGTTAAAGATTATCTTTTGTAGAACTAAGGCTCTCTGATTCTTTTCATACCTAAATTTCTATTCCTGTCCAGAGGGAAAAAAAAAGGCTGGGTTATTTCAATATGTTTTCATTTTTTCTTTGGTACCAGGTATTTTAATAAAGGCAGAGCTGCAAACTTAAAACATAAATTTAGCCTTAATAAAGTTATTGCAAACATGACCCTAATTTTCACTCTGACATTTGTTCTTCCATGCTGTGTTCGTTAGCTGCTGCTCTTCGACCTTGAATGTGCAATAGTATTCCTATGAGTATTCAAGCTTTCACCAAGGGGAGGTTCCCTCCACTCAGAACTATTTTTCTTGTAATTGTTGACATGCTACATGGAAGAATTCTCTTGTGTACATGAAGATCAGCTCCTTCAAACAACGTGCCTACAGGGATGTTAAAGGTATGAAACAACTGTTAAGAGAAACTGAAGATGGTACCATCTTTCTCCCTTCCGTTTCTTTCCATCTTCATTTTATTTCATTCATTTTTCTGGCACCTGTACCAAAGGCTTTAAGAGAATAGCTTTGACAATAGATGTACCATTAACTTGAATTTTATGAGGGAATCCTATAGGTGAATCATAATAAGATACTGGAAACTAAGTAGGTTGAAACAAACTCTCGGACATGCTTTTTGAAGGTTCACCATGGAGGAGCTCAAGTGAAAACCAAAAGTCAATTCGACTAGCAAGCTGTCATATAAATTTTATCCTAGAGTCTTCTCTTGTCCTTCGTAGTGACAAAACAAATGAAAAGGAGGAAGATGTGGATCAAAAGACATTTGCCATTGAAACCAACAGCGTACACCCAGTGGTATCTGAAGGAAGATTCACAGAGGATTCGGTATCCTAAAGAAGCTATTGCTAGCTACTCAGTTTATCTTTTTTCCTTCCTCCTATACCAACTGAGGACTCAAATCAAGCATTCTTTATGCTCTATCTGTACAGTCCAAGTAGAACTTCATCCACTTTTTTGAATAATGAATGAATAGCTGTTTTATTTACATGATAAAGTGAAAGTTTTTAGACTTGTTGAAAGGTGCATGTCTTTAGTGAAAGTTAGGGAAGATTGTGGGAACAATGAATCAAGCCTGATTAGTGCAGTACTGAACTGCAACTTCATTCTTAAAGATAGAGAATGGGCCAACAGGGACTTCACACTTTCTTTGCCACAGGGCTTTTGTTTTGTTTTGTTTTTTACAGAATTGAGAGGTGACTTAATCCTCTGTAATCAGAATGACTCTCAGATGTCTACAAAAGTCCTTGTAAGACAGACTTATTCTTTTGGAGTTTCTGTAGCCACAGTACCTCTACTTGCTAGAGTGGACAAATTTGACATTCTTGAGGCATTTAATGGAATATGAGGGATGAGGCAATATAAATTCTCATTGGAGAAAAAATATATTAAACTCAATTTCTTTCCTTAGCTAGGATGTAGCAAGGATCTAGCCCCCCAGGGCTAAACTCAGAAATCTCTCCTTCAGAATTTCACTTGGCTTTTGTCATTCTATGGTAAAAGTTAAGTTATTAATTCTTTCAAAGCAAAACGACATAAAAGAGTGAAGTAAAATTTACTATGAAATGGAGTTAACAACTTCCAATAAATCATAACTGGCTTAATATAGCAACATGGTGATTTGTCGATTATAAAATTGCATGAAGAATAATGTATTCAAATAATACATACATCTTTTGATACAAAACATTGAAATCAATTGCTATAGTCTTGTGATTATGTCCATCTCCTACTCATTTAGTCAGATCTAAAAATCCTATCATCCTATCTTATCTGTTATGATTCCTTATCATCCCTTATCCCTTAGGTCTAAAGTCAGTACATAGGTTATCTAGTCATGTGATATGAGTTTACTAAATTCACATTCCTGCATAACCCATTCCAGTATCTCAGGAATATATTAAGATACTGATTACTCATTAACCACCTCATTACTATCCAATACAAGCCATCACTTACTAGCCCCTTTGTGAATTATCTCTAAGTTTCCATTCCTTTTGAACAGTTCGGAAGCAATCAGATTATGGGACCACACTTAAGCCCCACTTTAATCTTCCTACTGCCAGCTTCTCATATTTGCTTGAGGTGACCCATGTGTAGTATTGCAGCCTCCATTCCAAACGCCCTCACATAGTCAGAGCCAGCCCCACTGACTTCCCGCTGCTTAGGAGATAAGAAAGACCTTGGGATGTTGCTGGAACGCAATAGCTGTGAGAGAGGGTGGCAGCGGTAGGCCTTGGCACTCACTTCACATGGATATCACATCATCATCAAGTCTTCCCTGGACCTCATAATCAACAGTAACATCTCTTTCTACTGCAACAGGGACATATCCTGGCATGAGTTGTTCTACAAGTTTTGGGTGAAGGAGTAAATGATTAGAAGGGTCTGGTCATAAAATGATGTAAAATGTAATGACAGGATAAGAAAGAACCTGTACTTGATTCACTGCTTTAGGTGGGAGCTTGCTAATACAACATCAGTATTTACTGAAACGACCTTTTTTTACTAACCCCCCCCCCGAAGAAAAAAGAATGGGTTAAACAAGGCTCCAAAGGAAAACTGAGTAAGAAAGAACTAGTTGATGCTGCATCTGATGAAGCAAGAGTGGCCCTAAATGTCCTCTGTAAAAATCTCCCATTGGTTTTCTTTGATTTTCTTCCTCAGAAAACTATGAAAAACAGTAACACTCAACATCCACCTTAGGATTTATCTCATGGCTTTATCTTTACAAAAATTTCATAGACAAGGCACTTGGAAAGAAAAGGAGGAAGAGGAAAAAAAGAAGGAATGTAGAGGGGTGAAAGAGGAAGTGAGGAAGTAGAAAAGAAGAAGCAAGAGGAGAGGAGGAGGAAGAGGAGAAAAAGGAGCAGGAGGGAGAGAAGAAGGACTAAGAAACAACTGTCCTGGTTTCCTATGCTATTCTGTTACACCTCACCTAATTAATGAACTCTAGTCTTACTTAGCATTATGTTCTTATAATGCTACAGAGGCTACATGAAGTCCCAATTATTGCATGGAAATTCTCTTTTGAGGTTTATTGTGAATGTTGGTTTCCACAAAACTCTTAATTAAGAAATGTTAGAAAACATAGCCATCACACAATTGCCATGGGACACACCACCCAGGGATTATATCCATTTTCTGTTCTTCCTAGTCTCAGAAGCAGAACTAACTGAACTGACCCTCAGGTCAATTTTCTGGACTAGACACTCAAGAACACAGAAGGATGCTACAACAAATTTTATGTTTGGCATTTTGTCATCCCATCCTAGACCCAGGAACAAACTTCACACTGCAAGGGTCAAGGAATTCATCATTCCCAGGTTCTTCTAGTCCAAACCAAGATTCAAACATTCACTGAGTTAAGTATCCACATCGCACCAGGTGACAATTATACAGTGAACAACAGGGAAAGTCCTGCTGTGTTTCAGAGATGATGGTCTATGAGAGGCACATACAGCAAGCAAGTAAACAGTTATGATGATTATAAATGCTAGAAGAAAACTAAAAGGTGTGCTGATGGAGCAAAATGAAATCTCCATGAACAGTAGGATGATCAGGCCAGGGGCGCCTAAGAAATGAGTCAGTGACAGACAGAGCTGCCCTTAGGCAGAATGTTTTCCATGAACCACATTTACATCTATTCATAATTTTGTCCTTAGTAGGTAGCTGGTAAATGGGTTGAAACTTGAACAGGCCTCAGTGGGGATGGTATCATGCATACTAAAAAGTTCAGCTTAAGGAATCAGGCAAGAGAAGGGTATCTAGTTTAAAATAAAATCAACACATAAGAGCCAGAAACTCCAGTCAGTGTAAAAATGGCCTCTTTATGTCTCATCAAGGAGTCGTTACTCTGGATGACAAGAGGTACATTGCCAATAAATCTACAATTCTGCTACCAATTAATGTGAACTTCCAATATTCTGAGCTGTTATTAGATTTCAATTAATAACCAGTGATGCCTCATTAATGCAAATATGCTCTTAGTGGTGCTAAACCTTCATTAGTGAAATGGGTCCAATGACATGACTATTTCATATGATAATGGAGCTATGATTAAAAGGCACAATTAATCATTTTCTTCGACTAAATAATCTCTATGATGGTTTACTTATGCCTATATGAAACATTTGTTTCTTGAAAAAAAGCCAATTTACATTTAAACTATTCAATAGCAGAGAGAAAGGCAGAAACATTACACTGAATTATCTCTTACAGTAACAAAGAATACCAGAAGCAAGTCAAGTAATTAAAGAATAAAAAACAAAGAAGATGAAGCAGGTGGTATTTTTGTTATTCTGTGAACCACATTCACTTAAAAACACAAAACACAACTGCAAATATATCGCAAAGCTTTTTAGTTCTCCTGTCTGTGTAGTTTCTCATACTTAAGGTTTTTTGATCACTGCAACTTGCAGGTGAATGCCAACTACATGCTCTGAGCTAGACATGGCAGAAATGGGGGTATTTTCCACCTCTTCTCTTGCTTCTCTTCTACTCTATACATTGAAGGATGACTTAATATGAAGCTACCCAGACAGTAACTAGTATTACTGCCCAATACCTTTACCAATGGTTACAAGGGCACCAGGATTTGTCTTTGCAAAGGACACATCTGTACATTCTTACCTATGTCATTCTAGCTGGGTTTTTCAATCACCACTCTCTTCACAAGCAGGCAGAGTGATGGCTGTGAGCTCTACTGCTCAAAACAGTGGTAGATCCAGGTGTACACTCCCAAATTCAGAGGAGTCTCCTGGGTCTTTGCTGAGATTTGTTTATCATCCCAAAGAGCATCATTTTGAATTCTTTTTTTAGTTTCCCATTTGCAATTTCAAGAGAATCCCAGAAATGAAAAGTTAGAAATGCATTAAATAAGGCCACCTTTCCCATTCCAAACTCATTTCACCAGCCTCTCAGAAAAAGTCTAAACCTCTCCCTCTTCCTCTCCCTCTGTCACGTCCCAAAGTTACTCATTGACAAGAAACATTAAAAGCAAGAGTCACACAGTTCTTCTCTGTTAGGTAAAATAGTAGTTTAAAAATCTATTATGTTTTTATTTTAATTGTTGCTTAATAACCATTACAAGATCAAAACTGCATTCTAGCAACACTGTAAAGAAGCGATCTATCAATTTGGTATTTAGAATCAAGAAAATGTCTTAAGATAGACTTGATTAAAACCTTAGACAATATACTAGCCTTACATCCTTAAAAAAATACCTAATATAAAACACAATATGTAGAAATTCCATTTTAATAGTTTAAATCTGTTCTTCTGCAATATGCCCTTAAAATTGTTTCAGATTCTGTGCCCTTGGCAACAAAGGTGATACCGGGTCTGAATTAACATGCTCATGTGCTCGCAAGATAATAATTCTTTCATAAAATATTGGCTATCTTGGATTTTGAGTTGCTCTACTGAAAATGTTTGGGCTTCATGACGATGTGAAAACCATGAACATTCAGGAGCAATTACACTCTAATTTTTGAATTTTGGTCTTTTCTTGAGCCAGTGGTACACATTATAACACTCTTCCTCGGTGCTGGGCAGTGGAATTGAACCACAATTCTTAAGCACCCAGATATCTTCTATCTCCACAGTATGTGCTGCTAAGCTCCAACATTTTGTAGGTAAGTGTAATCGATTCAATATTTATAGTTTGCCGTGGGTTCACTGGGATGTAATCTCAGTGGAACTTGTTAAATATGGCACCTATGATTAAAACATCCATGTCTCTAAATAGGTATCAGTTAACTGAAAATAAGTATTGATTATGAAACATACATTGCATGATAAAAGCTTCAGTGTGCAGGGCAATGAAGGACTGGAATGAGTTGGGTAGATGACGACTGGGTGCTGGATTACGAAATGGCCAGGAAATTTGGCAGGAAAGAAGACAACTGTTTTTGTCTGCCTGGGGTGCTGGTCCCAGAAGGGGTAGGAGGAACTGGAAGAGGTTATAGGAGTTGTTTGAATTCATTGCATTATGGGAAAAGTTCAGTTTTTCTGCCAGTAGCTGCTTGAACTCTATGAAGTTGTGCTTCTTGGTCTACTCATCTTTAAAATTAAGGTTTTGATTAGATGACCTCTCAGGTCTCTTCAAGTTTGAGCATGTTATGATATTGTGAAGAAAGAATGGTAATGGCTCTTATGATCAGCATCCAGAGCATTTTGGTATGGGCCAGCTAAATACATACAGCAATAAACCTGAATGAGAATCTTAGATAGGAAAGGAGAGGGGAGGAGGGGGAAAATTAAATGTCCATTCCTTAAAGATACACAATTTTCATTACAGATAACATACAGGCATGTTTGTACTTAACAAATGGAAAAACATGTTTGCACTTCATTCAGGATATTTTTCAGTTATAGGATCCCATCGGTTCCTGGTTCATAAAACAGAAGTAGAGATCTGGGAGCTGCAGTGTTTTCCAGTAGTGTAAGTAGCCCCAGATTTTAGAGCTCCGTTCTTTATAGACCTAATAGTAAAAGATTCGCCCTTGGGCTAGTGGCCCAAATGGTAAGCAGATGACTTTTGGTAGCTGCGCTTCCTTGTTCGGTTTCTGAAAATTACTAGGGTTTCTTTCACAGAAGCATGAACAAGCTTTTCCATATTGTAGTTGTGTGGCCCGAAGTGGATCAGATAAGCTCAATCTTTGAATCAATACCAGGCAAGGGTGAGAACAAAGAAATGAGAGTAGAGGGAAGAATAAAGGGAGGAAGAGATGAAAACAGAAAGAGGCAAGCAAGGAATGGGGAGATAAGAAAAGTTCAATAGGTGAAAGCTGAGCATGGCACTTGTAGACATTCTGTTCTCCTGCTAGATAGAAATGATCTCACGTAACAGCAACAACCAAGAAGACATCACTGGAGACCATGAGAAAATAATACAAATTAAGACCACTGCATAGTGGTATATAGACACAGATGCACAGAAAGATACCAGGCAACTCATAAAATAGTATACATTGTCCTCCTATGATGAATGAGAGTGACTGCTGTTCCAATATGAGTAACCGCTTAGCTTGTTCTATGATGTCCTTTCTAGAGAGATTTATTGAGAAGTCTAGTCATAGATGTCTTATTCTTGGCTCCTTCTATTCAAACGCTCTGTTTTGTGAGAGTACCCTCCACAGAATGAATCTTACTTCCATTGCCCCTTCCCAGATTATCCAATGCAAGTTCAAATCTTCCTTAAAAACTCTCTTACTGAAAGACTTTTATTTTCCTCCATGGTGTCTTCATTGGTTATAATGAATCATAAGCCCAACTTTTTCTATTCCTAATATGTTTGCTATTGGTAATTTTCTTGCTGGAAGCACAAATGCTGGTTTTTAGATGAACATGTTCACAGCTCCTTCTCTTTCATCATTATCCTAAGGAGCTTGTTTAGACACTTTATATTTCCCAAAGAATCATCTACTCTGGAAATGTTTTTTTGCTTCTCTTGAGATTTTGAGGAGTTGTTTTGTTTTATTAGAGGGTCTTGCTGTGTAGCCAGATGGTCCATGAATTCATGATCTTCTAGCCTTAGCTGAGTTCTGGGATTATAGGTATGTATGACAAGCTTAGTCTTCACCCTGGAAACCTTAATCCCCCAGTCACACTTCATTTATTTCTATTTTTGCTCTCAACGCATGAAAAGAATAAGATTGAAACACTCTCACAGTTCAAATTTCTTAAGCTAAATTATGAGTGGATAGAAGGCATATGGCTTATTTTACTTAGCATTGTCATAAAATAGCTGATAAAAAAATCTTCATGGAGAAAAGATTTAGTTTGGAACCCAGCTGTAGAGTTCAGTGCTTAGCCACTGGGCTCCATGTTTCTGGCAATTCAGATCATTATGGCAGTAGTAGTCTATGGAAGAGGAGGCAGTTCACTTCTCTGTGGATAGAAATGAGACAAGAGTGACAGGAATGGCCCAGGGTCAATGTACTACAGACGTGTCCCTTGGATCCACTTCCTCCAACTAGGCCCCGCCTCCTACCCTTCTTACCTTCCAACAATGCCAGCATACTATGAATCCATCATTGGATTCCTTGGATCAGAAACCTCGAGATCTAATCATCTCTGGAAACTGTCTCACAGCTACACCCAGAGGTGAGCTTTATTAATCCCCTAGGCTATCGGCAATCCAATTAAGTTGACAGTTAAAATTAACTATTACAGAAAGGATAAGGGTGAGTACAATGGAAAACATTAAAAGCAAAACAAAACACAGTGTTAGCAATCTATCTTCCGCTTGGTAAGGGCAGTAACAAGAGCCAATGTAATAATTATACTGCTTTCTATCCAGCAGGCTTTACTACTGTAAGCCTGTTAATCTTCTCATAGCTTAACTCATTTTAATCATCTGAAAACCCAGGTGGCAGGTCTCCCCATGTTAAAGCAGAGGACAATAGAAAGGCCATGTGTCGTGCCCCACATTTCAGGGTTGAGCCACAGAGGAGACGTGACGTCACTTGACCTCTTTGCTGCCTCTGACTCAACTGCAGCTTCAGAAACACTGCTCAATGGTGAACAAACAAATAAACAGGCAGACAACCACGATCTCCCTATTTCTTCCAAAGTCTAGAAATGCCATATGCAGGAATCGTGCACATAGGAGTGAGACCTAAAAATAAGATGCCTGCGATGTCGGAAAACATTTGGGCAGACATTTTTACAGGCTATGTTTCAAGACTGTCAAATGTTTCAGAAAATGAGTCTCCTATCTTGCATGTGCCACAAAAGATTTGCCTAAGTGGAAAATGTTCTGGTTAGGATGAGGAGAGGGGAAAAATGGGAAGATTTTTTTTTTGCCATCTGCAATTATAGATTAAGATGTCTTGGTGACATGGTTCAGAGGCTGGAGGTGATATTCTGCTTCACACTGGTCACCACTGGTCACCTGTAGCCACAATGGTTGGGTCTGGTCACAGGCTGAGACTAAATGCCCTCTCTGGGGGCCACAAAGACCACAGTTTCTAAGCACTCTTCTCACAGAAAAAGAAAAAAAAAAGGAAGAAGAAAAGCAAAAGCTGCTATGCACTGTTAGTTTCCAAAACTGTCTTTTTGTTTTTCAAAGTGTCAAGGAATTCAGGATGCTCAAAGTTTGTATTCTAGGGTCAAGTGACCCACTAGCCAAGTAATCCACTTGCCAGGTTCTGCTCTAGCCAGAGAACTGAATTTTAAACCATCAGAAAGAGAGAGAAAATGGCTTTTGTGATGAGCATCTGCTGTTGTGTTAAAAATGTGGTTAAAGACATTAACAAAAGTGACATTACCAGCTGTTGTAATGTCAAGCAGCTTAGCTAAACTGTTCTTTATCAAATGACAACATATGACACCCAAATCAATTCCAAACCAATAACACATTGTTACTTGTAAAACAGAGCTGAATGGAGTCAGAGAATGTGTGTGTGTATGTGTGTGTGTGAGTATGTGTAAGAGAGAGAGAGAAAGGAAGCAAATAAGAGCAAGAGAGACAGGGAGTAAGAGTAGGAGAGAGCAAGAATGTGAACTAGAATGATTAAATTACAAATCCAGATTCCTCTTGAACAATCTATAGGATACTGAAATTTTTCATAAAAATTTTGCATCTCTATTTCAAACAAGACAAAATGGGACAATTATCTACTCCATATTCTGCCAGTGAAACAATGGATTTATTTTGTAATACACTTTTTGCAAAACAAACAGGACTGTGGACAGTGAACAGTCTGACCTGGCTAAAACCCTTAATGGCATCCTCTTGGGGTGTATGATGAACAGAGCAGGACAAGTGCATTTGTGGCTGTGTGGGGCTCTTCTATTTTTATCTGCACATCATTTTCAATTATCAGGCCATGAAAAGGTGGTGGAGCAGTACAATGCCAACTGTGTTGTCCTTATGGCTGGAAAGGCTGTGGCAGTCGACACAATAAACACCTTCTCCACATTCATCTTGGAGCTTGTAAAGGCAACATGGTTCAATGTCTGCCTGCCTTGCTCAGCCACAGCCAATCCTGAACGAATGTTTTTATTTCCACAACTGTGATGAAGATAGGGCCTGCGTTGTGACTGGTGAGCTCATGTATCTGTGGGTAAGAGCCTGCGTGGCACAGTCATCAGGAAAGAACCATGTGCAAGGGGCGTCCCTCCTCTAGGAAGGATAATAAAGGTGCCCACTTAGGGAAAGGATGGTTGCCATCAACAGGACCTTGTGCAAGGTCAGTGTTGTCAGGTAGGGAACTCAGGAGGGACTGGCGTGTGATGACAAAACAGGACAGCCCCAACGGAAGCAGCAGAAATGAACAAGCAGCTGTGTGCCCTATTTCTACTAAATGAAAGGAAGACAGCGCCCAAAGTCACAATCAGCATATGGAGATGCACAGAAAGGGACACCTGGGAAAAATCAAAGTGTGTCAGGCCTGATGGCACCTGCTTCCCGGAGGAGTTCACTGCCTTGCTGCAGGTGGAGAAATTCACTCCTTCAGTTGGCTCAAGTACATGGTGCTTTCCTACTTATGTGGGAAAAAAGGAGATACTGATGGTAACAGCAAGACGAATGGAAGGTCGACATTGGAAAAGACTTCTAACAACAATATCAAAGTAAGGCCGGGTTAGCAAGAGAAAAGCCTTTGAGGAAATGATAGGGAGCACGGCCCCTAAGAGGAAATGGCCAGAATACCATTCTTATCTCTCTAGTTTTAATAAGGGCTTCCTTAAAAACATGAATTTTAAGTTTCTGATGGAAGAAAACCCATTTGAAATATTATTTATTTCTTTTTTCCCTTCAAATGCCTTCCAAAGCAAGTCTTTACATATTACTTTTGAAAATATACATTTTCTGAAATAATTTGTCTCATGTCTTTAAGACATTGAATTTATACTTGTGATCAGCTAAAATTTCCATTTCCTTCTTTATTGCTAAATTCATTTAACGGCATGCAGTTCTGCCTCCGTTTCCCCTGTACACATTTCAGACATAGACTGACTATGGGACTCAATGCAGTGGTAACCAGGTCCTTTCTGTTCTGCTTGCAGGAATCACTGAGTGGTTGGCCTACTTTGTGTACACACACAGCTTTCATTTTATTCCAACACTAACTTTAAAGACAATTTTCATATTAACTCAATTCATAGATGGGAAACTGTCTAGGAAAAAAATCACAAAAGGAGGAGAAGCCAGCATTAGAACCCAGGATTGGTTCAATAGACAACTCTGTTAGCCACTGTGTTGTATTATTCTCCATCTATTACTCCTGTCCCCACCCTTCCAAGAACTTGGAATTGAATGAAGACCTTCCCTCTTTCTATTGCAGGCACTCTACTGTTTCAGCTATTCTCCAACCCTTTTTCTCTTACTATGGTTGTTCAGTTTTATTTATTTTTAAAGTGATATGTTTTTATTATCTTTAAGTAGTTGTATAAAGGGGTTTCTAGTCAACATGTCCATTTGAAAGTATTACGAATCTTGACCAATATATTACCCAGCCCCTCCAACTCCACCTATGTTCTCAACCTTGCTAATTTTATACTATATTGAATACTATGACTGCATTCCCCCCCTTTATGTAACCCTTGGGTTACAAGCACTTACTACCATACCCAGCTGTTTGTTAAGGTGGAGTCTATTTTTTTCCCAGACTGGCCTCCATCTGTTATCCATACTTCTGATATCCATATTTGGCTCATCATACACTTATAAAAACACAACTCACAAGTCTGTATTTCCTCTGTGGTTTCCTTAAATATTAAGGAATCTGTATTATACTTTGAATTTTTGAACAAAATAACTTTCTCAACTACAACTCATGACAATCTTTTCTGTAAGAGAAGGACTCTCATAGGGGGAGGCTGGAATAGTGGTGTTTTGGAAGAAATGAGAACTCCAAAAATAAAATGAAATGAAACAGCACAGTCCCAGTTTTTCATGTAATTTTTTTGATGTTGGGATAAGGTCTCTTTAGCCTGGCTTAAAAAAACAGACTTAAATTCTGCAAAAAGACATTGTATCAAACTGGGACATGTGGCTTGTGCCTGTAATCCTAGCTACTCAAGAGGCTGAGACCTGAAGATTACAGTTCAAAGCCAGCCTGGGAAGGAAAGTCTATGATACTCCAATTTACCACCAAACCACCAAAAAGCTAGAAGTGGAGCTCAGGTGTAGTTCAAGAACTGGCACACATGCACACACACACACAATATAAATGCCTTCTTTTACCCTCCTAGACACTGAGGACTGGGTAGCTCAATCAACATGCATAAAGATAGATCGGGGACCCACACCTTGTTGCATCTGACTAAAAAGAATGTTCTCCTCTATTTCAACCATGACACATCAGGTAGGCAGGTATGGACTTTCCTACCCTTGAGATCACCCCACATGTGAGAACACTTCATAACCCATGGAGGACTGTGAGATCCTGGGCAGGGAACAGCCTCCTTGCATAGTTTTTCCATGTACATTTCACTTCCTTTCTTCCTTCCCATAAATAGCCACAGTAGTCTCCTTCCACCCTTCCGCCCTAGAGATCTTCCTTTGCATCTTGAACCACCAGGCTGACTCCTGGTCACTTCTCTGGATTCCCTTCAGGACCCCTGTTTGGTGTCCTAACAAGTCAGCTTCCCATGCCACGAAGCACAGGTTTTCAAGCAAGGTGCTAGTGGTCCTTGGGGTAAGGCAAGTCTTTGGTGTAGGATCAACACTTGGCATTTTATAGAAAGACCAATGGTGTTCACTAGATGCCAGCAGCACCCTTCCTTTGATTTTGATCCTCAGCCTATATCCCTGGAAGACAAAGTCATTCCCGGCTGAGATCCACTGACATAGCCCTGGAGTGCCACTCATCTACAGAGCAGTGGCTGCAGAATGCTTATTTGTGTGATGACCTGACCATTTTGGATTTCTGCTTTATGTCTCATGACCCGGGTGAGTTCGGACATGTTGGTTGACCTGGTTAGTCAACAGCTACTGTATATAGAAGCAAATGTGCAGCTTGGGTGGTAACTTACAGAGTATATTGTCATCTGAGAAATATGCCCTAGTGTATTCAGTCCATCTCGGGCTAAATTCATCTTACACTAAACCAAGAGAAATACAGATTCATCTAGGACTACTAGAATTTTTAAAATTCCATTTCCTATTCTGCAAAAGCTGTGAGAGTATGAAGTACTCTTGTCATAGGAAAAATTTTATTGAGATAGAATCAAATAAAATGGGCACTATTTGACAGTGAGTTTCTTCTTCTTCTTTTCTTTTCTTTTTTTTCTTTTTTTGCCAGTCCTGGGGACTGAATTCAGGGCCTGACCACTGTCCCTGGGCTTTCCCCCAAGGCTAGTGCTCTACCATTTGAGCCACTGTTGTACTTTCAGCTTGTCTCTGTTTAAGGTACTGAGCAATTGAATCCTGTTCTTCGTACATACTAGGCAGGCATTCTACCACTAGGCCAAACTCCCAGCCCCAACAGTGAATTTCTTAAAGGTAGGAATGATGGTGGCTTAGTTCCCTACTTAAGTATCAAATGTCAAGGGCAGTAACTGACTTAAAGCGTGATTTCAAGGAAAACATGTATTTTTTCATGATATCTACATAACAACAAAATGGGTCTTTACTGGGAGATCATAAACTCAAGGCTACAGCTAATGGAAGATTTGCTGAACCATTTTTGAACACAAATAATGCCACCATCATTAGGCTCTGAGGAGATTCATCACTGGGTGAGATAGACACTAACCAAACAAGCAGAACATTAGCAGAGTTTTCTGCCAAGGAGGGAGGGAAGAGGTTATTATTAACAGTCTCCCTAGCAGCTCGAAAGATGACATCCCACCAAAAATCATCAGCAGGGCCTTAATTAAAAAGAAAGCCTATTCTCTGGCAAGTACTACCACACAGCCGTGGTGCTGCGGGATGTGGCACATCACACCAATATGAAAATACACACTATGACCTGGCATTACTGCCCAGCTGCGCCACTCCATGTTTCCCTGATGGAAATTAGGAAATAATATAACCTCAGCTGACAGGTTTATTAAGACACAGAAGACATTACAAAGGCCCTTTTGACATTCTAATCTCTAACGCAGTCAGGGGTAGAAGCCGACTTGCCATCATTATTGAAAGTAATTGGTTAAAAAAAAAAAAAGGTGAGAGAGGAGGAGAGCAATCCTATAAAGCTGTCAAGTTAATTATTTGGCCTACAGGTGTGTTCAGAGTTCTTGACTCACTGCTTATACCAATGCTTGCCAATGCTTTGTTCCTATTCTTCTTACCTGACCCCAGGCCCTGGTCTGATCAGTCTGATGTAAAGCAATAAGAATTTATACACACTTCTAGCATCGTTTCATTGTAGCCAAGCTTTCTTCTTGCCCAGTTATGTGTGTATACTGTCCTAACCCATCATGCTTCCTTGTACTTGGTCATGTTTGCATGTCAACATCCAGATTTCCAGAAATGACAACCCAGATCAAAACAAAGCAAAGCAAACATCCACAGAAATAATTAGTGTGAAACATTGAAAAGGGTCACCAAAACACCATCACTACCACCACCACCACCACCACCAGAAACAAGATTTATTCAGACGGAGTTTAAATTCTATACAAATTTAGAGATCTAAAACCCAGAGGAAAAAAAAATTACATGCCAGGCAGCTAACCTAAATGAGTCAAGTAAGCCAGATGGGATTGAAAAAGAAGCTAGGGAGAGAATGACAAAGCAGAACAGCAGGCTGTGAGTTGTGTCACCAGAGCAGTGGAGGGGAGGGGAACCCCAGATACCACCATACCTGCAGATACTCAGCACTCAACTAAGAGGCCACCACCTGCTGGGTGGATCCTCAATTTCTGGAGTGAATGAGTTCCTCTGTTGATCCTGGGGGTCCTGGCTTCTACCATTAGAATGTTTCCTTAGGTTTAAGTCTCCAGTTTTCTGCCCAGCTGAAAAGTGGTGAATTCTCTTGGAAAGTGGAAACAAGGGGTAAACCATTACCGAGGGGAGACATTGTGAATGCTAGGGAATAACTTATATAGCTCACTGCCTGAAGAGATTTTACTTCCAATTTGTGACAGGGTAGCCTAATTCAGAATAACTTGAGAGGCTATAACATTTTTTTGCGATAAGCCTAGTAGATTCTCTAGTCTACAAAATGAAGGCTAAGAATACTTCATAATGATATCTAATTTTCTTTTTTCTCAAATAAGGGAAAGCACTCCTGGCTCTTCTCTCTTTCCCTTAAACAAATTTACTTCCCCCACTCCATACACATTTAGCTCTCACAAAAGAGTAGTGAACTTTGCATGTACAGTCCTAAACTAGAAAATGCATTTTTGTAGGAACAAATAGTACAAAAGAAAAATATACAGTCCAGTACTCAGACATGTATCATCAGTGAACAATTTCAGGCATGTGTGTATATATTTATGCATAAAATATAAATCATATCATAATATTATGAAGATAGGACCTTTCCTTCACTTACTATCCAGGGCATCTTTCTAGATCCATAAAAATATGTTGGCTTTGTATGTCCTGGTTATTATAGACAGCTTAGAAGCCCTCAGCTTAACTTTCCTCAACAGTCATCGTGGGCAAATTCCTACTATGTGGTCCCTTTATTATTGCTCTAATATTATGATGTCATTTGCTCAAAATAAAGCACATGAAAATGGCTGCCTTTGCCTGATGTCTGTTTTCAGGAATTAGTTTTGCTTCATTTTGGTGGGTTAAAAAAGATGACCTAGGAATGCCTGAGCATGAGATCATCATGATGAACTCTTTGAGCAGAGAAAGAGAATTGTTGAAGAGTATTTGTTGGGAAGATTTATGAGACCACAG
Organism: Megascapheus bottae; assembly: GCF_031878675.1. Taxonomy (NCBI): domain Eukaryota; kingdom Metazoa; phylum Chordata; class Mammalia; order Rodentia; family Geomyidae; genus Megascapheus; species Megascapheus bottae. Next base: position 28,778,246 of record NC_143510.1, read on the forward strand.
AATTTTATACTTATTGACTAAATATTCCAAACACAAGTTTGAATATATATAATATATAGTGGATATATATTATAGTATATGTATATACAGATTCTATATATGTTCACTATGTATTCTGCATATATATTCTATATTTAATACATACATATATTCTCTATATATTCTATATATACTGTATATATTCCATGGAAACTATACATTCTCTATATATTCTCTATATACTAAATATAAATTGTATATAGTATATAATCTATATGTATCCAATATAATCTATAGAGAGAGAATATTATATATACTGTGTATATTCCAACTTATAAATGGAAGGCCTGGAAGATTAAGTCAGCTTTAGTTGCCAGGTCAAGCTTTCAGAAATACAAATATATGCACCAGACGTTAAGTGCTTACATGTTAAGTGGTGGGCTGCTAAGCACTACTCATGCACTATCTTATCTAATTGTCATACTCAGCATCAAAATATTAGCATGCCCAGGGTCAAGGTGAGGACAGTCAGGCGTGAGCCTTTAGGCTCTCAGAAAATCTAAATCCAGGCAAGGACTTCCCAAAACTGGATCTGTGGTCTTCACAGAATACCTTTAAATTGCCATGAAGAGGGACGGATGAAATTCTTTTGATGCTTTGGGTTACTTCCGAAATGCCAAAAAGAATATTTTTTCCCTCTGTATGCTGACTTAGATTTCCATTTGAGGTGGGTTTATTGCCAACTGGAACCATCACTCAGGATTGGAGGATGAAGAATTTGAGACAAGGAAGAGAAGAAAAAAAGAACTTCAGGGACTTTATTGTGCCTGCCTCCCATGAGAAGAGGTTAAGCTCATCACTGTAACCAAGAGTCCAGCCTCTTTACTAACGTCCCTACAAGAACATTTGCTGCTTTCCAAATATGGGACCTTTCTTCCCCACCCATTTACCCAGATGGAGAAGACTTGGGTTTCTGTTCAAAAGCTCCCTTCCCTTACTTCTCAAAAGAAATCTATCCCTTTGTTCTCTTCTTTTTTTCTGCTTTGTTTTATTCTTAGTCATCAGAACATAAATTACCATGTCCAGTCAGATGTCAGCCTTACTATAAACCCTACATGTCTTTTTTGTCACTGTCAGTCAGTATTATTCTCATCACATATTTGTTGAATAAAAAAGGGCTATGTACTGCATGCATCACATCTGTTAGAATTCTAGGATATATTTTCTAAGCAATGTATTTGCATTTTGCTGTTTAGACTCTTATCAATGAGAGATGAGACTCTGTGAGTAAGCTAAAAGAAATCTAACAAGTCAGCATCAATACACAGAGTGGGCACCATAGTAATTGTAAAGGAAGATAGGGGAGAGCAATGTTTTGACACTTACAAAGGAACTCTATAAACTTTATAAACTTTCCTGGAAAAATCCATGTGTTATCTTATCACATATACTGCCACAGAGATGCAGAATAGCTCAGAATGCTGTCTTTACTGTTGATCTTTATATAACTGGAAATTTGTTGTCAACATTTCCTGAGTTGACTATATCCTTCATACTATTCCATTTATTTCTCATTTTTATGATTATGGTCACAGAAACTACAAAAAAAATTCCTAGTCACTGTTCAGGTGGAGACTTGGCAATAAACATTTTTTTTAAAAAAAATCCCTGGTTGGAAGAATCAATGATACTACCATACTACTTCCTCCCAAGAGGTGTCTTCCACCCCCTCCTCTATCACTGTTAGGCTGATATAATTAATCTAACAGGTGGAACAGATTTTACCCTTCATTTTCAAGTACATTGTCTATTAACAGTTTCTGTGAGCACTGTGATTATGCAAAATTCTCGTTAATGGATTCCTGCCAATACCAACCATCAAGCTAATGATCTGTGCTTGCCAGCTTCAAGGTGAAGGACCACTCCTGAGCCTACCTCCCTAGGACTTGAAGAATTCCCTCTCCAAATGATCTCGAAGATGCCAGCGTCCACTCTTTCCCCAGCTATATCAGCAGAGGATGAGGGCAGATGAGGGCATCAAGAAGCAGCGAAATAAAAACCTACTAATTCATACCGGTGGTGATCATGGATGTCACTCTTACAGGAAGATGAAAGAAAGAAGAAAAGCCTGATTCTGCAGGGTGAAACCAGGTACATTAGCCAGTACTCTATCAATGTCAGCTTTTTCATGCTAGTGGACAGTATCTATCCTGTGATTTGTCAATGGCACCACATAGTGAAACTAAAAGGTTGAAGGTTATTTCTGTAACGATTGATATTCTTTCTGCCATAGCAATCAAGTATCTGCAGATTCCTCCTTTTCTCCTCTGCTCTGGTAAATGCTATTTAAAGCTCTTGATTCGAAGAGCTGCAAAACCCAGCAGACATCAGACCTTAAGCACAAACTTGACATATGGGTATGTGTTATGGTATTGGCTGTTCATGTTCAAGTCCAGTACAGAACACCTAAAATAAAAGATTCTTGGACTACGAGTGAAACTATATGGATGGGCTTCTTTGTCACTCCTCAGCAATGGAAAAATAGTCCCAAATCACAATATAATCAGAATTATAAACTCACAGGTAAGTCAGTCCAAAATCATTTCCTTCCTACTTTCCATATTCAAAAAGGAACTCCACTGAGCAAAATGAGTATTTGAAGCTCTCAGAGCTTTGTTGTACTCCACTACCCTTGAAAATAGTGTGATCTTTCTGAGTCCCACAAATACGGCAGAAATAAGCATTCAAGGCTTTGTAAGACAAAAACATGTTTGCTGCTTTATAATCACTTATGGGATTCTTTGTTGCAGTGAATAGAGAAGAAACATACAACAATCACTTAAAAACTGCTATGATCTCACTCTTTCAAGACAAGCACTCTATCCCTCAAACCACACCTCTAGCCTTATTTGCTTTACAAGTCTCTACCACCACATCTAGCTTGTTCCTTGAGATAAGGCTTCACTAATTTTTTGTCTAGGCTGGCCTCAAATTGTGACTCTATCTCCTAAGTAGCTGGAATTATGAGAAATGTTTTAAACTGAGTATAAGTCAAGGTTGAAATCACCTTCAGAATTCCATGTATAATCTGAGGAAAATTAAATTAAGTTCCTTCAAAAATATCAGTTTATCCATATGCTGCAATCAAAAATGTGGGAAATAATCACCACATATTTCAAAGAAGTACTGCTCTGATTCGATTTTTAAAAATTAGTGATTGTGGGCCGGGAGTTTGGCCTAGTGGTAGAGTGCTTGCCTAGCATGCACCCGGGTTCGATTCCTTGGTACCACATACTTAGAAAAAGCCAGAAGTGATGCTGAGGCTCAAGTGATAGAGTTCTAGCCTTGAGAAAAATCCAAGGACAGTGCTCAGGCCCTGAGCTCAAGCCCAGGACTGGCAAAAAAAAAATAGTGATTGTGACATTCCTATACATCTTCTGGAGACCGAAGTGCTCTGAGGCAGAGAAACCCATCTGCCTGTATCATTCAGCAGAAATCTCTAATTATTAGAAGAACTTGGATCTCATGGTCAACCAAAGTTTAATTGAAAAATTTTAACACAGGGAAAAGAGTGCCAATGAGATTGGATGTGGAAGAGAAATGGAAACCAGAAAACTTTCAGCACAGGTTAGGAAAGGTGCTTGAATGGAAAGAGAAAAAAGGAAACACTCAAGCAGAATTGGCAACACTTCAAAGAATGGAGATCTACTGGGTTTGATTTTCTAGCATTCATTCTTCTATCTTATTTTCCTTTGTGGAAAAAAAAAACTCACCAACTTAGAGTCCACATGATTTGAGCAGGGAGCTTCCAGAAACAAATGTACAACTAAAGTCGATGTTCTCATTCATGATCTAAGGACTTTTGTTGAAATTACTCAAAATTAGTATCTTTCTTGACAATGGATTAATAAACTGGGTGAGGATAGTCAGAATGAGAGGTTAGTGGATGGACTGGTTACCATTAGCATCATTCAAGGAAAAATCCCTAGAGATTAATGTTATCTAATCCATTCCACTCAATGCATAAATGTGACCAGTATAAGTACAAACTTTTGTATAAAATATTTTGAATAGCAGTTCAATGAATAGAAAACTTTGTGGAAAATGGATATTTGTTGACTCAAAAATTAATTCCTAAATTCACAGCTTTTATAAAATGGAAGATAATCAAAGCAGATTTCTCTTTCCATCAAAATTGTGGCAAGATCAAATAATGGACAAAAATCAACATTCTCTTCTTTATCATCCCAAGTTATTACTTGCATAGAGTATTTAGTTTTTGCAGATATTTATGAATAGTCTATATAACATGCTTTAATAGATGAGTATATTTAGTGCTGAGATACTGAGCAACTTGCCTAAGACCAAGAAATGCAATTCCAAATCCCTGGTTTCTGAAAGCACTTCATTAGATCAGCAAAAACAACAAGTCAAGCCAGGTGCCAGTAGTTATATCTGTATTCCGAGGTACTCAGGGGTCTGAGATCTGAGAATCACAGTTTGAAGCCAGCCCTGACAGTAATGTCTATGAGACGTTTGCCTCCAATTAATCACCAAAAAAGTTGGAAGTGAAGCTGTGGCTTAAATACTAGTGTATTAGCTTTCAACAAAACTGCTTATGGGCAAGACTCAGGCTTCAGGATCAGCAAATTAAAAAAAAAAATCCCTTACAAGTAGTCAGCCTCTTGGTGAGTGTGAAAGACCTAGTTCCAAAGGAATTCACCATCTTCATATTTTCAAAATACATTGAGAAATCTGGTAAAACTAAAAACTTTCCTAGTCCTATATCTCTTTCATTTTTTATTACCATAAAAGAATTAAGACTGGGCCTAGAGCTCAATAGTACAGCACTGCCTGGTATCCCAGCACTAAAACACATAAATAAAAATATCCGCGCCTTTTAGTTCAACTTTCCTGTTGTGTTGTGTTTTTCTTTCTTAATTTTGAGTGCAGAGCAATAGCTAATGGATATAATTTTGTTTAAAAAATATCATCTTTCTTTAAGCTAATGGAAAACAAATAGTTTCTCAAGGAAAAGATTGTTGGTTCCTAGGTTACAAATTTGTAGTGAACAAATGGTTCTCCCTGAAAATTCTTTTTGTGTTCTAATCAGCCACTAGCTAACATGGGGCCTGGCTTACTAAATTTGAAGAAATCTGAGTTGACTGTCTGAATGAGAGAATGGGGGTAGATAATGATTAAATAAACCTCCATAAAATCCTGAGCTATTGTTTTAACATCCATTGGTAGCTACTCTGCAAATGCTTCTTCAAATTTTATCTTCTGTAACAATGACAGTATGTCAACCTATCCATGGAGCCCAACAGTGTTAATGCTGCATGTTAAATAAAGCTCGTCTTTCACCACTGTGCTGGCTATTTATTCAAATGAAGCTTCAGAATCAAAATAGCATTAGGGCACAGGGCACTGGATACTCCAAATTGTGTAAGGCTAAGCTATTGCCTTATTACTATAGTAAATATCAAACTAATGTTGTTTGAGTACTTAAGATGAAGAGTATAGAGTTTTGAATAGGGTAGGACTCTGATTATCAGCCTGGAAATTATCATCTACATCTCAATTTGTATTAGAAGGTACTCAGTGTCTGATGTAACGGCTTAATTACATAGCCACAGTTCTTCCTATTAATGCCTTAGAAGATGAAAGATATGAGGTACAAGGAAAAAAGAAAAGGTAAAACTATTCAAAAAAGAAACACAAAGTTACTTTTATTTCATGTAAAGGCCCTTTGGAAGCTCTATAGAGCAGCATTAACAAAATTACAATGTAGGAGAGGACTATACTAGCCAAAGTCTTGAGTCTATTTTTTAAGTTTATGTTATAAAAGAGGACATATGCACAATTTTTCCCCATTGGAGTAAGAGGGGAGTATCAACACTTACTTCTATGCCTTTTAAAAATTGGTGCTTTACCACCAAATCTTCTGCCAAGCTCAAAATTCAAAGCATATTAGGATGCAAGCTCTTAACAGTGGAGTGAGTGGTAGCAGAAGACAGTGGATTTTTACAAATGTTATCTCTCTGGCTCAATCCAGAGAAATTATGACTTAATTGTTAGCAACAGATTCCAAGAGAACTTTCTGTGATCACACAAATGCCCTGCATCTGTCCAATCTGCCATGTCAATCATCAGCTAAACAGACCTGCTGATGTAACTGAGGAAAAAAAAGAATTTGTACATTTTTTTTTGCCAGTCCTGGGCTTAAGCTCAGGGCCTGAGGACTGTCCTTGGACTTTCTCAAGGCTAGACCTCTACCACTTGAGCTTCAGCACCACTTCTAGCTTTTTCTAAGTATATGGTACCAAGGAATCGAACCCAGGTCTTCATGCATGCTAGGCAAGCACTCTACCACTAGGCCAAACTCCCATCCCAAATTTGTACATTTTATTTGGGTTCAATTAACTAATAGCCACTATGTTTGACAGAATGGCTCTAGAGAAGCTATAACCGAGACAAAACACATTCTCCTTGCAGACTAGTTTAAAAAAGAATAGGAATTAAAGAAGTTGGATATACTATCAAGTACAAGTTATGTGAAGTTTATAAAAGTCACCAATAAAGTCTGAATAGGGTGGTAAAGTGTTCATTCCTCCAGCGCCTGGGCTCTGGATATATAAACACATCTCAGAACTGTCATAATAAAAGGGTTAGCAGTTGGGTGATTATGGTGGAAGTAAGCAAGGAGAAAGGATACAGGTCCCTTAAGGAAGCGTAAATGTTCATGGTGAAGATTCAACAGGCTTCCATCTTACAAAGATGAGGCATATCCCATGATATGCCTTCAGAGAGCCGCAGTCCGAGGAGGAAGCTCACTCACAGAAAGGGGCTGTATTGGGGAAGCTCAACAATGGCCTCTGGACATTCAGCTATAAAATCTTTCACTAGCAATAAGAACCCCTCTCAGCTAGCTATGTCATGTCTTCCCTGCTTTCTCTCACTAGGGAAAAGACGTCCCAGAAAGACACAGAAGAGGGTCAAGCAAGGAGAAAAGTAGGAAATTCAACAATAAATACTAGACATACAAAAGGTAACTACAAAAATTAAACTGTGGGAGTGAACGAAATGCTTATATGGAGATAAGATGTTCTCAGGGAGATAATGAGGCAGTGGAAAGAGGAATGTGTCTGAACAGTTCAAAGGACCCTACACAAGCTTTTGTACAAATTGCAAATTATATACACGATTCCCAGATCCACAAATACTTCATGTGAAAATAAATAACTATTAAAATCAATAATATAGAAGGGGAAAGAGATCAGGTAAATGATAAAATAGACCATGGGAGAAAGAGAAGGAGGAAGAAAAAGGAAGGAAGGGAGGAAGGGAGAGAAGGAAATAGGGAGGGAGGGAGGAAAGATAGACTATCTTAACATTTCAAATCAGTGAGTTACTCAAAAATAACAAGAAGATGATGATGAAGAAGAGGAGGCAGTCTGTCAAACATACTTGCAAAACTAGCTACGTTAAAATAAAAGACATTAGCCAGGTATTAAGGCCTCAGAAGAAGTATGTGATCAATTAATTTCTCCTTTACCTCGAAATTTTACATGAAAAACCCCAACCACTGAAGTAAAAGATACTCTTCAAAATACAAAGCCTTTTCTTAGTAGTATGAGGTCAAAACAGAAGAGGCTCACTGGAAATGGGGAAGCAGACAAACCCACCTGTGACAGAGTATGGAGGAAGGTGTTTATTGAAAGTGCTGGCTTTTGCACTGTTGTTTTGCCTTTTGAGGTGAGTGCTCTTCAAACCACTTCCTAACACATTACTATTACTGTGCTTTCCACAATGTCAGAAGTAATTATGCCAAACCACGTGACACACTCATCTTTCTCCCACTCAGGAACAACAACAAAAAAACTTCTTTCTCCACTTAGATTTTTTTTTAATTACAATTCCCACAAAGGACTGCCCTTCCCTTTACTTTCTCACAAGTACATTTTGGCAAAGGTAATACTACATCAGAACCATGAATTTGGGAGGAGATTTGCACTTTAAATATTCCACCACCATGGCTGGTGTATAACACAGGACTGCTACAGCAAGGCAAAATTAATAAGACAGTGGGAGACTCACAGTCCTCAGTTTGGAAACAGAGACTGAGTATTGTAGCTGCAGGCAATTTGTAGCCTTGTATGTCCAGAATGACATAGAATATGAATTGTTCTAACTAGCTATTATCTCAAACACTAAAGGGAGGAATTCTTTTAAGGAAGTATAGTTTGAGGTTTATATTTTGTTGGTTCTGACATTGTTGTTTCAGATAGGGTCTTTCCATATGGCCATATTGGCTTTGTGAGTAAATCAGTTTGGGAGTTTTGGAAGACTCAGTGTAAATCACAGAGCCTGGCATGGTGGCTCATGTCCGTAATTCTAGCTTCTTAGGAGGCACAAGGGATTTGGAATCATGACTCAAGGCCAGCTCAGGAATAGGAGAGTTTATGAGACTCCACTTCAAACAATAGTTAAGTGAGGTGGGCATGCCTTTCACTCAGCTGTAGGGGAAACACAAAGCTAGACATAGTGGTCCTCACCTGTCACCCTCAGTGAAACACAGACTGGCCTGAGCATAAATCAAGACCTAATACAGAAAGAACTAATGTAGAAAGGGACTGAGGCATAGCTTAAATAATAGTGACTATGAACTTAGACCCCAGTATCTCCCAACAAACTTACCAACAATGCATGTGCCAATACAGAAACTAAACTTCATAGCTATAGAAGCTCCAACAGCAAGTTGCACACAATAGGAAACAGGGTGTGTTCCAGGTTAAGTAGAAAAACAGCCCAGATGCTGTTTCATGCATGCAACTATCTAGAACTCTGGAGTCAGCCTGGCCATCTTTCACCTTCTACCTGACATCTTTTTTTTAAGTTAATTTACTTTATTGTTATTATAGAGATGATATACAGAGGGATTACGATTGTATGCGTAAGGTAATGAGTACATTGCCTTTCACACAGTGCCTCGCTTCTGTTCTCTCCCCCAGTCCCTCCCTCCCATCTCCACCCCACAAGTTGTATAGATCACTTTCATCTGTGTCCAGTGAGGGACAGTGCTGAACTTTTTCATTCTTTTTCTCTCAAGTCCCATAATCTCTCAGAACCATCCTGAAGATACACACTTTGATATATTATACATAAAGGAGACAGAATCATCAAAAAAAAAAGAAAAAAATTTTAAAAAGAAGAAATCTCTTGTTTCCATACTTTAGAGTTCATTTATATAAACAAATATAAATATATATGAGTATATACATATATATATATTTGGATATAACTTTTTTCCCAGTGTTGGGGCCTAAGCACTGTCCCTGAGCTGAGATTCTTTTTGCTCAAGGCTAGCACTCTATCACTTGAGCCACAGCACCACTTCCAGATTGTTTCTGTTTATGTACTATTGAAAAATGGAACCCAGGGCTTCGTACATATGAGACAAGCACTACTACTAAGGCACATTCCCAGCCATATATATATATATGTATGTATGTGTACATATATATAATGCAAATGTAAACATGTATGTAAGCATTGAATTTTTGTGTGTCTTTCTTAAGACTTTCTCTTTAATCTCCTTGTTATATCTAGAATCCTGCATAATTTATCATATTCCAGTGTGTTTCAGATCTAAATTCTGTGAATCAGGGAGAATATTGTGTTTGTCTTTCTGAGCTTGGCTTACTTTACTTAACATGTTGTGTTCTAGTTCCATTTCCCTGCAAATAACATTATTTTATTATTTTTAATGGCGGGGCAAAATTCCACAGTTTTTGGATCCACTCATCTATTGTGGGTCATCTGGGCCATTTCTCTATTTTGTCTATTTTGGATAGGATGACAATGAACAAGATGTCCAGGTATTCTAATTATACCCTGGCTCATGGTGGTTAGGGCAGATGCCTGGATTGGTATGGCTGGGTTTTAGGGAAGACCTATGTCTAGGGTTTTGTTTTCTTAATTTACTTTTCTTGCCTAAGTGATATACATAGAGGTTACAATCACATACGTGGTCATGAGTATATTTCTTGTTTTTTCAGGAAACTCCCGACTGCTGTCCACGGTGGTTACACTAGTCTACATGTCACCAGCGGTTCAATAGGGTTCATTTCCCCCCACATCCCAGACAACATTGGTTGCTGTTAGAATTCACAATGTTGGCCAATCTAACTGGAGTGAGATGGAATCTCAGTGTTGTTTTGATTTGCATAACCTTTACTGCCAGGGATGATGTGTGTGTCTGTGTGTGTGTGTGTGTGTGTGTGTGTGTGTGTGTGTGTTTGTGCTATTGTTACCCCTTCTTCTGAGAAGTTTCTCCTTATCTCATTTGCCCATTTAATGATGAATTTATTAAGTTTAGGAGGTGTTAGTTTCTTGAGATCCTTGTATGTATTAAATAGTAGGACTTTGTCTGGTATATTGATCTTTCTGACATCTTGACTGCTCTGTTTCTTTTGCTCATGCCATGGGATAGAAACTAGCTATGAATACTCTTCATTTCCCTATCCAAACATATTATGTGGTGGACTCTTAGCCATAATTGTAAACACTCTGAGGAACAAGATCCTAATCTTTGATGCAGACCCTGAGAGATGTTCAGTGAAACCCCTACAACATGGACAGGGAAAAGCAGCACCTGGGAAAGATAATGATGTTCTTTAACACGTGACACACATGCAGATTTGATCACTAGGACACTAGCCCAAATATAACAATGATAATATAACACTGAAGAGATCCACAACTAGGAAAATCAAGGGGAAAAATGAATCGTTTTAAATGAAAAAAAAAAAAACCTACCAGGCTGTTGCTACCAAAATAACTCAACTTGTGCTTATGCTAATGTTATAAAAAGGAGAGAGGGAAAAACTTTTCACACCTGCAACAGAATCATTAAAACATGACAGGATGGTTTGGGTTTGTCAGAATTAAGGGCCACCTGCTGTTCCATATTTCACCCTCATCCCAAGCTCAGGCCTTGAAAGACAAGAAAAGAGAGATGAAGGAATTTTCACAGACTGAATCAAGTACAGGTTGGAGCTGCCAGTGAATATTTTTCAAGCCTGCAAGAAAGATTGTGAAGTACTGTTTATAACAGCTTCATGTTTTTTTTATGATATTTTTTGCTTCTTCTTTGTCTAGGCATACAGAATGATGTAGATGTTAGTTTAAAATTCAGTTTTTAAAACATGGCATGTGTTGTAAAAATGTAAGAAGGTCTTTATTTCTGATTTGATGATGATGCTTCTTCACAAAAATTAATGGGCATTCATTTTTTGAAACCTAAATAAATGCCAAATTTAATTCTGGATTTCATATCTCTGTTGGGAGAACCAAACACAATTTCTATATTCTCTCTAACTCACTACATTGTGAGATCAAACACAGAGAATCAAATACTTTTATATTATTTAACATATATGGTATTAATGAAATTTAAACTATTCAAACCAAATTTAAAAATAATAAAATATCCGACATAATGCTTGAACAAACTATGTGCTTTTATTTGATGACCTAGATTTTATTTCCTATTTTAAAATGGAGTTTAGAAAGAAAAATGAGGTTCTTTTATACTACTGTAAGTAAAACCTGCTAACTGGATGCCATTTACTCAGCAATTATTAAAGATTCCTTTATGAATATCATTATTCATCTCCAATTGACCTAAATTATAGACTATTATCCTCATTGTGCAGATAGGGACCCAAAGTTAAGAAAGATAAAGAATTTCCCAAGGACATTTGTGTAACATGCCCCAGCTGATAACAAAACCTTTTTGCCTTCAACTTAGCGCATAGCTCAATGCTCCCACTCTACCACTTGAGATACATCCACCACTTTTGGCCTTTTACTGGTTGACTGGAGACAGGAGTCTCTTGGATTTGTCTGCTCAGGCTGGCTTCACACGTCAGCCCTCAGATCTTAGCCTCCTGAGTAGCTAAGATTACAGGCTTGAGCCACTGGCACCAGGCTAAACCAAATCTTGTTACTGTTGACATGGATATTACAGATCAGTTTGACTTGTTAGTAATGACATGTTAAAAAATAAAAGCACAATATCCTTTTGTAAGAATAAAAATTAAAACTCAAACTTTTTCTAACATAGATGAGATTTGCTCCTAAAGAGGCATGATGGATTATTCCAATGTAATTCTTGAGTGCTTACAGACTAAATTGTATTGTCCTCACTCTCTAAGCCTACAACCTATTTTCCCATAACTCCATCTTGACACTGTCAATACCTCTGAGATTCTAATTGAGATTTATTCATTTATTCCACTTTTTATTCCAGAAGGAACTGAAAGTGTTCTTTACCCTTGACACATAGCGTCCATCTTCCTCCCCTTGTATTTCTTCCCCTACATGCAACTTGACACCTAACTGGTGCAGTCTCCTTGTACCTGCATCTGAGAGAGAAAGTATTTGAAATAAGGGAGGTTGAACGAAGATGGTAACACAAAATTCCCAGCCAAAGAAAAACAGTGGTGCTTAGCTAGATCAGCCCAATCTCATAAAGCTATGTCAACTGTTCTCACAATGCATTGCCACTGTCAGAGTATGGGCCCTTTAAATAGTGCAGGACATGCCAGCAGATTCTCCTCATTCATGCTTAGCTGCATCTAGTCACTGGACAAAAGCACAATGGGCTTTCATTCTCTCTTAAGTCTTGCTCAAAGGAGACTTGACATCTCTCCCTACATTGTGTATGATGTGGACAGGGGGTAAAGAGGAGAAAAAGTAAAAAAAAAATAATTCAGTTAGTGTCTTGTAAAAAGAGATCCTTCCATACATTGCTATCCAACTTGGGTAAAATTTGATGGGGTAATTTCTCTCCTGTGGCTTCTCATAATAAAGCATCTCCATAACACAATTGAGCAGAAAGAAAAAAAAACTATTAAGAAAAAAGTGAGAGGAGGGAGGAATTTGGGGGAGAATTGTATTGTTTGGGGTCAACATCAGATTTAACAAATGTGACTGACACTACCTTTCAATAAAATCAAGCTCAGGAGCTATAAATATTTGATCTAGGTGTTCTCAGATCTCTTTGAGCTCTACTGAAATCATGCTCATGCTGAAGTCTCAGATACTTTATATTACAAGTTGTGCTTCCACAAGGGGACTGAATCTAATTTGGTAACACCAATATTTCTTCCTCCCAAACATATTTCAAAATCACACACCTTTCTTCTAGAATCCAGACCCTGTTAATAGTCTACTGTTTTCATATGTATATATACATATATTACATACAATATATAACACATATTCTGTTATATATTATATACAAGTATATTATATTATATTTCATATTATTTATCATGCATAATATATTATATATAACATAAACACTATATAGAATATATTATAATTACATATATTATAGATTACAGATTGAAAACTATTATATGTATATATAATATATATTATATGTACAATATATTATACTATATAATATATAACATATATTATAATATATAATAGTGTATATAATATATAATAGTATATACTATATAGTGTATAATATATTATCCTATAGTATATATAATATATAATAGTATATACTATACAGTATATATTATCCTATATTATATATATACTATATTATACAAGAAAGCTGTGAAGATAGGAAAAACTTTTTACCTTCTTTTTCTTGTCTGCCATGGTGCTTGAACTCAGAGCTCAGGCACTGTTCCTGAGCTCTTTTGTTGAAGGCTAGCACTCTAACACTTGAGCCACAGTGCCACTTTGTTTTCTAGTGGTTCTTTGGTGATAAGAGTTTCATGGACTTTCTTTCTGGGGATGGCTTTAAACAGTAACCCTTAGGTCTCAGCCTCCTGAGTTACCAGCACCTGGCCTCACTTTTCTTTAAGGTTCATAATCCATAACTACTTTGGTCACAATGTTTTGTTTTCATGATTAACATCCTTAGTTCATAGTACAGCTTTCACAGTTATTGAACTTCCATTGATACATTAACTAAAGCCTCCATTTTATTCAGATTCCTTAGTTTTTAACCTTTCTGTTCTAGAAACCCATCCAGGATACCATATTACCAATGACTTAATCTCTTAAAGTTTTCCTTAGTTGTGATAGGCTTTCCTTGTTTCTTATGACCTTGACAGCTTTGAAGAAAGCTTATCATAGAACTCTCTTAGCTAAGTTCTGTCTGATGGCTCTGCTATGATTAGATTATATTCATGGTTTTTCCAAATTAACATTACACAGTTAAAATATCATTTTCTTTATAATCCAATGTACCAATGTTCCATATAATTAACATTACATGGCTGTTGGTAGTAATCTTGATCATATGATGAAGAGGTGTTTGTCAAGTTACTCCAGTCAAAAGTTAAGTCTTCAGTCCCCTTGTACAAACTGCACCCCAATGTTTATGGTTATAATGAATAAACTATCCTGTGCAGGTTTCTGTAAGAACACAAGTTTTTATGTTAGGGGCAAAGACCTAAGAATATGGTTGCTATGTTTTACGGAAAAACCATGCCAAACTCGGTAAGAAATGGCAAGGTTGTTTTCCAAAGTGACTTCCATTTTCATGAACAATGCATGAAAATATGTCTTGCAAAATATCCTCCATAGCTGGGTACAGTGGCTCACGCCTGTAATCCTAGCTACTCAGGAGGCTGAGATCTGAGGATCAAGGTTCCAAGCCAGCACAGGCACAAAAGGATCTGAGACTCCAATTAACCTCTAGAAAACAGGAAATGGGGCTTGACTGGAGAGTAGGGTGGTAACCTTGAGCTAAAGAGCTCAGAGACAACACGGGGCCCAGAGCTTAGGTGGTAGCCTTGAAGAGTTCAGGGACATAACCCCCCCCCAAAAAAAAGAAAGAAAGAAAATATTCTCCCTAAGAATGGTACTTTTTCTTCTTATTTTTTCCTGAAGATTTTGGCCAATGCAAAGCTACATAGTGGTACCTTACTGTTGTTTTAATCTGCAGTTTCATATGGAAGATGATACTGAGCAACTTCGCATACAGTATACATATTTTCTCTGAATCTCTCCTTTAATGAGGTGTCTATCTAAATAATTTTGTTCATTATCCTTCTGAGTTCCCTAGGTATCTCTGTTATCTTTTCATTCATTTCATATTGTCTTTTGCAGAGAATACTTTTTTATTTTAAAAAGTTCAACCTAGCCTGTTTTCTTTCATCAATTTTGTTTTTAGTATTGTACCTACAGATATAATACTAAACCTGAAATTACATTTTTTCTTCCTTTACATATTTTCCTCTAGATTTTATCATTGTGTACCTCACATTTTGTTATAGTGTCCATCTGAATTAAGTTTCATGACACAGTCAAGGACTGTATTTGGGATTATATTTTTTGTAAAGCACCATTTGTTGAAAATACTGTCCTTTCTCTACTGCCTTTGTGCCCTTGTCAAAGGCCTATAGAGTAAATTTGTATAGATAAGCCCAGTAGGCTTAATTTTTATAATGCCCTGGTAGAAAATAAGAAGGCTCAACTTTAAGCCAAAGCAACCTGATAAAGGCAGGTTAGTGTCACTGCCATTGTCTGAAAGTCAGATCAAATCATTAATGATGATAATGCATCCAAGCCATGCCAGATCATTCTGTGTCTCCTAAATGGTTTATAACCACTGATGGCTTCTTGTCTAGTAGAGGTGGGTCTCATTAGCCCTAGTAGTAAGAAGAGAGGAGTAAGATTGAGCATGCTGAGGAAAAGCAAGAGAAATTATACACAAAAGGTCTACATAAAAGGTAAAATTTCCACAGCCCCCAACATATTGATGAATTATTTGATTTTTTAAAAAATGCTTATGACCACCTCTTCATATCTTGTCTGCATTTCACACTCTCTCTCAAATTAGGAGGCATGCGACACTAAGATTTCAATGGGAAATAAAAACTGAAATATAACAACTGATACAAAGATCTTGAGTTGAGCCTGCTGAAAACATGCAAACCAAGACAAGGTCAAAGCAAGCTTTTCATCTTTCAGAGGGGCCCTTGGGACATCAAATAGTATAGACTTGGAATCGTTTGTAATTATTCTTTCTGCCTGTTTACTCATGATGGCCAGGGAACATAAAACAAAATCTCTCACAGGAGTCAGCCTATAAAATGTAAAACATCCCTAATGTCACATTGGAATCAACACATCAGAAGTCTGCCATTAAATTGGCTTCATGAAATCAGAGAGCGGGAAATAGATGAAATTACCACAGATAGTACACAATGAAAGTAGATGAAGATGAAGTTCAAAAGAGAGGTTGTCCTCAGAGGACTTTTAAGCATTTTTTAATTAGATCATGATAGGCTGAACAGACTTCTAGATTATTCCATTGCTGGATGCCCAGAATCTTTGTGGCTTTTCTGTGTGAAATACTGCCATGTAAGAAAGGGAATGGAACAGATTCCATCTCATCTTAGTGGTAATCGGTCTAGAGAACATGTGATCACTTACAAAAATGTCATCCTGCTTGAATCACCAGCCTTGCCTATTACATTCACCCTGCTCGTGCACGAAGCCAGAGCGACTGAACAACAAGCAGCAAATAAATTCCAATAAACAGATTTATTGTCCCATTTCAAAACAAATCAGATTCTATTAAGAATAATGCACTCTGGTCCAGGTTCTGACAGTTAAAAATAGTGATTTAAGAAGAAAATTATGTTCCTAATTTAATTCATTCATTTGCATCTCTCTCCTCAAAGTATGATATAATTCAGGCTTATTGATCATAGCTGGCAATCACTTCTGTTTTGCAGTTCATATCATGGTTTTTGGTTTTAATCACATCTTTATTTAGGAATGGTTATCTATTATGACTGTAGGATGAATGCCTATTAAGTGATCATACCAAAAAAGAAAGGTTGTTCAAAGTGATATTTTCCGACTAATGCACAAAACAGTTCAGAATCTATGATCTGAGCCATGTCCACCTTGGTATCACTATTTTATGACTTTCACAAAGCACACCTCAATGAATGTCAGACTATTACAGGATTCTCTGAACTACAATAGCTTGACATGTTTTATCATTAAAGCCAAATGGAATGCAGAACCTTCCTATTTAGCTATTTCTACCTCATCATCTAGCTTTTGCTTCTTCTACCTCACTTTTTAATTGGTAATATAAACACATCATATTTTTTTGTTGGTTGTGGAGCTTGAACTCCAGGCCTGTGTGCTGCCCCTTATGCTCTACCACTTTGAGCCAAAGTGTCACTTCCAACACATCATATTTTTGGCATTGACATGCTTCTATCACATACTGTAATTTTCTGTTATTTTTCAATTTGTTAAAGGTTCAAAGTGATTTCAATGTCATCTTCTGAATAATTCCTTTTGGTTTTCACCTTGCCTCAAACAATTCTAATGACCACCACAAGCTTTAGGTACAGATACATTGTTTACAAAGTTTATGAGTAAAGGGATGCTTTTGATTTAACTTTCATGTTTTGGCAGGAAGTTTATAAGATAGAGAATTCAATCCAGTAACTTCCTCAAACCTTCTAGTTATATCACAGCCCATAGTCCATCATGATGAAAAACTTCCCATTGAACTCTATTAAAGACATACATGATCTTCATCTCAGGTTATATTAAATAGGGATAAAAATTTCCCAGACAGAGAAATAATCATCATCCATGTTGTGCTTTTAAAAATAGAGAATTCTAAATGAGATATTTCTGGGCTACCTCGCACATAGTGATATTTTTAGCTGTAAGATACCTCAGTCAATGCTAAAAATAAATTACAGCTCTATTCATTCAAAAAGACAATAATGTAAGTGCTACAGCTTGCTGCATTTTGGTAAGAATCAGAAATCATCTACTGGCCAGTGAATGAAGTTGATTCACTTACAGAATATGATTGTTTCTCTCTTCACCTAGCCTTTGAAAGCCAATCTGGAACAGCCTATGCCTATAAACTGCCCAGGAATTATACTCAATTACAGGCTGCTGTCTGCTAAAAAGTAAGAGCTGGTGATCACTTCTGACCTTTTCTTCCGGTAAGTCAAAAAAATGAAAGAATATAAAAAAATCTGACAGGTGCTCAATTTAGAAGTTGGGGGAGGTGTGTGGGGAAGGAAACAGAAAAATAAAATCTGTATTACCTAATTGTATCTTTGGAGGATTGGATTATTCAGCTTATTTTCAAAAATCCTTTTCACTGAATAAATTACATGTGGCAATGTGATTTTGCTTAAAATCACCCAATTAATGTTTTAATTTGAGTATCATTTACTGAAATCATCACACAATCAATCACTCATGATTTTAGCTTCATACTTTAGGGCAATCTTGTTAAATGTCGTGCACTCCTTTCTTCGTTTAAGTAGGTGACAAAGAACTATAGACAAATAACACTTCCACCTCTGAATTCTCCATATTTCATGCAAGACAAAGGCTTGTAAACCCCTGGACATTTTACCTCTTTATGTAGCCATTGCTGAACAGACTCCATTTTTTTTTTTTGGTTATACTGGGTTTAATTGAATTTGGATGTTTTAAAAATGACATGAATAGTTTTACATCTCTCTGACATTTACCCACAATTTTCCATTTCAAAAGAATAACTCCTGTGCTAAAGACTAAAAAAATGTTGTGATGAAAGTTAAACTCTGAAATAGTCTGTATTCTTGGAGGTAGACTGATAAATTCTTGATAATCCAGTACTTGTTCAGCAAAACTACTAATTAGAGGTGGAAGCCAGGCACGCAGTGAGCAACTTCCTCTCTGAACTTCAAAGACAAAAAAGAGAACCCAAGGAACTATGCTTCCCTAAGGACTCTATTTCACCCCCATTTAGGCCAGTTAATGAGTGCTCCCACTTGGTTTTAAAGCATTTGCTTTTAAGTCAGCTTCTCTTCAGTGGGGTAAAACTATTTTGAGAAGAGATATTGATTCTAAACTAGCCTATAAAAACCAACCAGCTAAAATATCATCATCCTAAGCAGACCTGCAAACAACACATGGAAATGTGGCTTCTGATTGACTGATGACATCACAGAACCAAAATAATGTCCCATATTCTCTTCTTGCTCTGCTATTTTTGTTTCCTTTGGAACAGTCAGAGTTACTTTTTTGAGATGGGTGAGATAGTTTGCTGAGAAGTGACACATTAAAATGGCTAATGGCCAAAGAGTAGGACTCAGTAGAAAGAAAGGGGGAAAAGAAGCTAAATGGAAAAAGGTAGGGGAGATAACACAGTTGATGTAACTCTAGAAAAGCAGTTGAGACAGTGACAAAAACATCCTAAGGATCATTTTGAAGTTTTGTCTTCTGTAGTGGTTGGGAGATCTATTTTTCTTCTTCAGGGGTATCCTTAATGATTCCATTAACTTAATAAAAGTGGTATCTTCTAGAGGGAAAAGTCTTTACTTCCTATTTCAATTGGAGTTGAACTAGAAAGACAGTGTAACTTACTCTCTACACTGTAGAGTTTCAGTGGCAGCATTAGCAAGCCGAAGATAAGGTAGCTTGGAACAGAAGTTAAACCTTGGTAAGCAGGCTAAATATCTTGTATTACAAGTTTCAAGAAAAAGATACATTTGCACTACAATCATGTAAATTTTCTACTTTAATAGCTATCTGACCTTTTTCGTAGGAAGGGACAGTGGGTAGCTATTGTACCACTTGAAACTTCTCTGACTAGAAGGAAGAGGGGGAAGTATTCCAAGACTACTGAATTCATATAAATATAATAGGAATATAAGGATCATTTTTATTGCTCTCATATGAATACATACTCAAATATTGTTACTGAAGCATATTATATATTCATATGCAAATAAATGCATAATAAAAAGAACACTTCCAATCCATGGATATGAGGTACTTAATCAATGGTATTTGGAATATGAAGGCACTGTAAATAAAAAATTCCACTCTTAGCTTATACTTTTACCCAATAAATTCAAGAAAGTTCAACTACTTAAAAGCTTAGTGTATTTTCTTTAAAATATATGATACTGAAAACAACTAAGTAATTCTTAAACCATATGCTGGGGGCTCACATACCTATAATCCTAGCTACTGAGGAGGCTGAAATCTGAGGATCACAGTTCAACGTCAGTCCAGGCAGAAGTCTGTGAGATTCTTATCTCTAATTAGCCACCAAAAAGACAGAAGTGGAGCTGTTGTTGAGGTGGTAGCGCACTAACCTTGAGCACAAAACTTCAGTGACAGTACACAGACCCAGAGTTCAAGCCCCAGAACCAGCACACACACAGACACACATAAAATCAAATGACTAATAATACAGAAATTTAAAAAAAAAAAACCTTACAGTAGGAGAAACCTAAGGGAAAGGCTAAAGTATACAAGTCTATGAAAAGCTGAGTTTGTTATAATCTAAAGTAAGTAAACATAAAAATTTTAAGTCAAGAACCTACTACAAATAAAGGTACATAGCAAAGGAGCAACACTTGGAGAAGCTTTCAAAGATTACATTCTGCTGAGCTAAAAGCTCTAGAACCAGCAGACACACAGTCTTTAATGTTTGGGATTCAGTAGTACAGGTAGGTAAATCAGTGGAGGGTGATGGATACCTTTCTTGAGGACCAGGGGAAATCACATATGCCCACTTTCCAAAGGAATGCAGAGCATTGTCTACCCTGTGATTTTGCCTATGTTCTGTAGGTGGGTAGCTGACTCCTAAATAATCAACATGACTGAATAGAGTTATGTTGTCTGTAATACATTCAGAAATAGAAACGCAGAGACAATGGGAAGCTATGAGAAGAATGAAATGATTAAGCCATTTTCTGCTTTTCTGACCCATGTAAGAAAAGGCTGGGGATGCCAAAGACATATAGAAAAACAAACAACAAAACAAAAAAAAAACAAGAAAGCATATACAAAAAATGATGGTCATCAACCAGAGCTGTCTGTGCTTCTGATAATATTCCAGCCCTTTATGAATCTCAGCTATTCTTGGATTTCTATAAGTAGCCCAAAGTTCTGACAGAACATTCTGGACGCTGCCAACAGTGGTCTTAGGAGTTTGGGCATTCTGTCCTTCCCATATTAAAATACTAAGATTTCCACTGGGAAATTCTTAATTACATGACATAGTTTTCTATGAATTGCACTCATTTGAGATTGCTAAGGAAAGTAGTCTTCCAAGATGAGGAATGTTTTGAGAAGAGAGGACTGAAAAGAGTACCAAAAGGAAGGGTTTTTTTTTTGTCAGTCATAGGACTTGAACTCTGGGCCTGAACATTGTCCCTGACATTGCCATTTCTGATTTCCGGGTGGTTAATTGGAGATAAGAGTCTCATGGTCTTTAGTGCCCGGGCTGGCTTTGAACTGAAATCCTTAGATCTCAGCCTCCTGAGCAGCTAGGATTACAGGTGTGAGCCACCATGCCCAGCTTGCAAAAGGAATTTTTTTTTTTTTGCCAGTCCTGGGCTTGAGCTCAGGGCCTGAGCACTGTCCTTGGACTTTCTCAAGGCTAGAACTCTACCACTTGAGCCTCAGCACCACTTCCGGCTTTTTTCTATGTATGTGGTACCAAGGAATCGAACCCGGGTCTTTATGCATGCTAGGCAAGCACTTTAACCACTAGGCCAAACTCCCGGCCCCATTGCAAAAGGAATTTTTAAGATGCATCTTGCACCAACCGCCTTCATATAAAAGTGGAAAGAAAAGAACACTCTGGAAAGAAAGACTGACTGTGCGCAATCTGAAAATAGGTATATATAATATAAGAGGTTTTGATTCTTAGGAACTTTATGCCATGATTTTGAACCCCAAAAATCCCTGATCCAGGAATTTGCACAGTTTACAGCATCTCCTCATATGCTCTAACAAACCTAATTCCTCAGGGTCTTCAGACCAAGTTGTAATGAGCTGACAAGACCATAATCTACTTGAAGAACAGGTCAGATATCATAATATCATTTGCACACATGTTATTCAAAATGCACTCCCTGGACCAGCAATGTGTATTTTATGTGGGATTGTTATTTTCATCTCTATTTCTGTCTCATAGTCTTTCAGTTTTTAACACTGAACTTTCTAATAATTCTACCATTATTTAAGCAAGTAGAAAAAAATGAAAAATAAAAACTGTATGATTCATTCCTGGTTTTGACTTCTCTTAATTTAAAAAAAAACATTGTTTGAACTCTGTAATTTTTAACAAGTTGAAAATTTCCATCCTAATGTGACTGGTCCATCACCTCTACTGTCACTGAAGCAATGTTCCTGTGATATTTTAAACCTTGTGTTCTCAATGACACTGGGTAGGATGACCACAAAACTTACTGAATGACATTTTGTTTCAAAAGGGAGAACTGTAAATACCAGACTTCGTTTAATAGGAAGAGGAGGTTTTCTCCAGGATTAAAATCCCTATCTATAAGCATATAATCAACAGAACACACTTCAAAGATACACTTAGAAGATGTTAAAAGCTTTACAAGATCTGCTACAGTGGGTTTCCAAGCCCAGTCACATGCTCAGCAGTCACTGATCAACTGAAGGAGGCCACTGCTGAGCAAAGACCTGCCTGCCTCACACAAGACAACACGGCCGGCCTCAAAAGGCCTTTACATCCATGGCCCAGGCCACAAAGGCTGCAAACTCAGCTCTTCCAGGCAGAGGAGGTGACTGACTTTCCACATCAATTTCCAAGTGATATTCTGCAAAGTAGTAACAGATTTCTGAAAGGAAATCAAAGGAACTAAAACATAGATGTTATTGAGTTGGACAAAGTATTTTCAAATGGCAGTTTCCAAGTGGGCCTCAGATAACGTCAGATATTTAATGGACAATCTTCAAACATAGTGGATGAACAAGGCAGTGAAGAAGGAACATCCACACATTGTAGCCGTGACCTTGACAACACACTTCACAAAGGTAGGCTAGAAACAAGGAGGCGTTCATTGGCTCATTCTTTCATTCATAGATAGGGACTGCTCAAAGGCTAGAGGAAGGCAAAATCCTAGACTAGCCTGTATATATGACAATTAGATTAGAAGAGATTAGCAAAGCATACACTGAAGAGGAAAAGGAGCAGATGGAGATAAAATGACAATATTATAAAAATGTATGCCTTTTTAAAAGCATTTTTAAATGTTGGGCCTTTCAGATTGGACTTTCTTTTTATTGGAGCCATATAGCTTTGTTAAGCAGAGATTTAGTTTTATATTTAAGCTACCATTCATTTTTGTGATATTCATTTATTTTCCCTTTTAAAAAAAACTTTAAATTTCTAGGTGCTTTGTTGAATCAGTTTAGAGTGTCATCACCACAGCAATATATATTTCTCTTAAAATATTGCAAACCAGGATACTAGAAATGCACCCTTTTAATCTTGACTAGCTATTGTGAAATTCCTGTGTTAGGTAATAAACACATTTGTAAATACATTGTTTGCAGAGGAAGCTCAGATGAAGCTTGCTGAATTTATGTTGTGAGCACTACTTAACACAGTATATATAGATGAAAAGAAAAATAAATTGATACTTCTGCATTTATTTTTGCAACTAAAGCCTTCATTGGGAAAACTTTATTGCTCTATCTTCCTCCTCCTTCTCCACTTCACACTTACTGTCACCTTGTAATATTCAGACAGCACTTGGGTTATAGATCTGAGTAGAGAAATGCTCTCAAATATTTGTTAGTCTACATGCCTGTAACTTATGTTCAAAGATGGGATAAAGTTGTAAAGTACTTTTATGATACAATCTTACTGTTAAAAGCAAGGATTGACTCTCATTTTGACCTGGAATATCCTGAAACAAATATCCACTCAATATGTCAGAATTTGGGAGAAGAAAAGAAGGGAAAAATATCTTCACCCATTTCATTCAGAAAAGTCTAGGAGGGGAAGAAGTGCTTGACTTTAGCGACAAATGACTCCTCTTTGCCCCAGACTAAACAAGTTGCAAAGTGGTGGATAGTTTTACCGTCCTATTATTTGGAATGGGATTACTGGTGTCCTATTGGCACAATAACAAATTACCATAGTCTCAGTGATTTCAGTTCAGTGAAAATTTGTCATATAATTTTGGATGGCAAAATGTCTGAAGCATTCTCACTAGGCTCACTATGACGGGGGGTCATGTTCCAGGAAGCTCTGTGTGAGAATTCATTCCTTTGCCTTTTCCAGCTTTTAGAGGCCACACACAATCCTTAGCTCATGTCCCTTGGCTCCATTTACAGAGCCAGCAATAGCAGGTCAGCCGTCTCACATCACATCCCTAGTTCCTCATTTCCACCCACATGTTACTGTCTCCATCAATTTGCTTGATTCCCTCTCTCACTTATAAGGATTCTTGTGAAAATATAGGATCTACTTGAATAACCAGGTTTATTCTCCCATCTCAAGATCCTTAACTTGATTATAGCTGAGAAGCTATTTTAGAAGGAAACATACACAGGTTCTTGGGATTAGAGTCTAGAATTCTTTAAAAAACCATCATTTTACCAGCCAAAATGAGTTAGATATCACACACTGGCCTCAAGTGTTAACTGAAAACCTACAAGCTGATATATGTGAGCTCCAGGAGAGATTTTTTCCCTTTCTCAAATACATAATGTTTGTATAAATATCATAATATATTATGTGAATATGTGTATTACACAGTAAACAAGCTCTCTCTCTATCTATACAAATATGTGTGTGTGTGTGTTACTTACACGTATGCCTTATATGTCCACAGTAGGGATGTGTTTTATTTGCAAAATATATATATGAAACAGAATTACATTAGATTCCTTTCCTTAAACTTTGGTAAGCTTTGGGTGGGAGATATGTAAATTCACACATTGTGTGCAAATGGCCACAGAGAGGGACATACATCCCTATAGAGCACCGTGAATATGAGTAATCTCCTTCCTGTCTGTGACTAGCCACTCACAAGAAATACCCTGCCTAAGTCAGAGTTTCCTGTATCCAGTACATTTTCCACTTAGAGCAATGGATGACTAGCATGGCAAAGTCATGAATTCATAAACATCGAGTGTGGATTTACCTTGGCCAATGCAGTGGCCACAGATCTCACGTGACTCTTGAGTACATGAGATGAAACTAGCCCAGGTTGAGATACTCTATATGAATAAAATGTGTCTAAGATTTTAAAGGTTGTTATCTCAGTAAAATGTTTTATATTGATCATATATTGTACTGTAATTGTTAAGATATATTGAGTTAAGTAAGTAATGAATTTTAACCTCACTTTTTTCTGCTTTCTTCAATGTATCAATCAGAAGACTTTTTAAACGCACTGTTTCTCAGAAAAGGCCCAATTATTACTTAGGTCAAAACATAATGCGAAGTTAATAACACTAAAGTTAGCAGAAATACATCACAAATATTTTGAAATTTTACAGCTGATTGATGTTTGGCCACACTCTACAATATCCACAGGAAATGAAATTCAGTCCTTTGGTACTTTCTGCGAAGATCTTAGCACTTTTGAGGTTGTCAATCTAAGGCCAGGAGAGCCAAATGATAAAAACTCCCCTTTACATTGACTGGAAATCTATAAATCCTTTGTACATTTCTCTCCATTGGTCTCAGTTCTAACTGATAAAGCAAACAAAGCTAGCCTCTGCTACCCACCACTTACTGGTCTTAGACATTTGAACCTTTACTTTCAGTGCTCCTGTGAAACTAACATAGCGACTTAGTAACTCCATAAACTTCAAAGGCCACCTTGTTGGAGAAAGATTCTTACTGTG
This sequence comes from Megascapheus bottae, assembly GCF_031878675.1. Classification (NCBI taxonomy): domain Eukaryota; kingdom Metazoa; phylum Chordata; class Mammalia; order Rodentia; family Geomyidae; genus Megascapheus; species Megascapheus bottae. The sequence goes on from NC_143510.1 coordinate 28,803,935, forward strand.
GGTCCTGGCATTCCCCATTGATCAGGCGGAGTGAGATATTATGAAGTTCTGTCTATACTTCACAATGACAGATAAAACAAATGGATATGCCTCACAGGCACAGCAGGAATTAAAAATACATTACTTCCTTGCAACTTCTGAACTGGGATTGAGGAGTGTTTGGATATTTTTCCCCTTTCAAATAAAGCTTTAGAGGAGGCATTGATACAGACAGAGAAACAGAGTTCTGAGCCTCTTTGGGTCCAGTTCAGTACTGGGAGAGAAATCAAATACATCAAATCTAAGATGTGCTACTAACTTTCATCAAAAAAATTATCATATGCTCAGTCACAAATGGTTATTGTAAAATCTTTATTAACCTAAGTGCATATAAAAATTGTGAATTCCTAATACAAAGCAGTGTTTGACTTTTAAATTTCATTTTAAGCTTGGCCTGTTCACTTGGAATGTGATTACAGAGTAAATTAAAAAGTAATCACATGTGAATTACATTTCCTCATGAATGTAATGACTTCAGGAGGCTGATTAATGTTAAGCAGTGCCTGTCCTACTGCATGCATACCGTCCCAGGTGAGATATGCAACATAGCTGTCGTGAGCTGATTGAATTTTCTTTTACTGGTATTCCAGGGAGACCAAATACCTAACGGGACTCTACAGGTTCATTAGGATGAAGCCTTGGTCTTCCCTTTGTTTGTCCAAGTTACTATGGCAAAGTAGCATCATTGTCAATGTTTGGTTCTGAGAAAGGCACAGAGAGGAAATTCAACTCTGGTACCACTTTCTAACAAGCCAAGTCTCAATTTCTCTTTCTCTTTCTCTTTTTGTGGTGAACTCTACCTATTTGAATAGAATAATTCAAGAGAATCACGGAAAAGTGCATTTGCATGGATGGAAAGGAAACAAAGTTCTCACAAGGAATGAAAACTTACTAATAATTTACAAGAGTACTACTGCAGAGAATAAAATTTAAAGTACAAATGTAAACAGGGTGGAACACAACATCATTAAAGCATTTCTCTTGTGGTAACAGGGAATGTACAGGCCTAACATATTTACTCCTTTTCAGTATATTCAGGGTAAGATATTATTTTCTAAAGGTGTCACTGGAGGAATCACACTGCTGTTAGCATTGGATAAAGCCTGGTATGTCATTATACCTGCATTAAACAGACACAAATACAACAGACTTGGGAGTAGGCCAAGGAAAGCCAGATACTTATGAGTGTATCTTCATTCCTGTGACTCTCTCTTCTATTGGCCACATAGAAAAAATTGCTACACTAAGCATTCCATCAGGAAAAAAGCATTGATAATAACCTAGCCTTTGCTCCCCCATAGTTTAAGTGTCATCTGTAAGAAAACACATTTGTGTACACTCACTTACATTTTTTGTGTATGTGTCAGTATCAGAGTTTGAACTCAGAGTTTTGCGGTCTTCCTTAGCAAGTTTTCATTCATGGTTGGCATTGTACAACTTGAACCATACCTCCAGTCCGGCACTTTGCTGGCTAATTAGACATGGAGTCTCAAAGGCTTTTCTGTCACAGGCTTTGAACCACAATTATTAGGCCTATCATGAATTGATAGGATTACACCTGGCTCATATCTATTTATATTAGGTCTGATCATCTATAGCAGTACTGAATGTATGTCCTGTGTGAGGGTGCCTTATGCTAGTCATTCTACTTTTGCACATATTTTAAATATGCCATAAAAACATTTTTAAGCAGGTGATGCGAATGAACAGCTGAGTTCCTCCAGAGTATTCTGAATTAGAAGAGTACTGAAACTTTTAACAAAAACTCTAACTAGGCCCCAATTAATTAAACTTTGCTTGCATCCTCAGGGAGGAAATATAAACGAATGCTCTAGAATTCTTTGAGTTTTGCTATGTGAACCTAATAGAAGCATTCAAGCCATTAAATTCTCTCTTCCAAGTTTGCCTTGCTATGTGCTGATAGGATAGTCAAGTAAAAAGAGAAAAAAGTAACTTTAAAAATTATGTCATGTTATAGCTTTTTAATCTATTGATTAAATGCATAAAAATGTACTACAGTACTATAGTAGGAAAAGTATATTTTTAGAAAAAAAAAACTTGACTGTTAGTCGAGACTTTTCCACTACTTATTTTTGTGTCTTTAAGCCTATCATTTCACTTTTCTGGACTGCATTTGCTTACAGATAAAAATAAGTTCTGCTTCAGCTAATTCTCTGTATCTGGCTGTGGCGGGCTTATAGATTCCATGGAGAGCTCAAATAATCTAATTCTTTACAATTCTAATTCTAATTCTTTACAAAGTACCAGGAAATGGGTACTTGCGAGGGGTGGGGAGCAAATGGATGGAGGGGAGCAGAAGAAAGAATGCACTAAACGAAGGGTGCTAGGTCAAATCAGGCTGAAGATACTGAAGGGATGATATGCATTATATACATAAATTATTTTGTTACATGGCAACTCTTTCAATACATAACCTAAAAGTTAAGAAAAGTGAGAGAAGACATGGGATGGGAGGGGCAGATGAGAATGTTGAAAGGGATGGCACTGATACACATGCAATGTATTCATAAACTGCTCTGATGAATGGCAACTCCTTGGTACAATTACTTAAACTAAAGGTACATTTTTAAAAAATAAGAAGTTGGAACAATGGGCTTTTGGGGGGGAACAGGTCTCTGTCTCTCATGTCTTAAAGTTCCATCAATGCCACTCATACGAAAGTATTTTGAAGTGGTATTTCCATCAGGCACCAGCAAACTTTCTGGTCACTCAAAAACAAAAGAAAAACAAACCACCTCACAAAACAAAAACCGCACACCTCCTCTCAAGCATTAGAGACCTCCAAAGGTCATTCCTAAAGAGAAGGGAGGTGCAGCTACACCGGCTAGAATTCTTTGCCACATGCCAGTGGGCACTAATTGACTCTCTCACAGTTGCATACAAGACCTTACTTGTAAAGAGTAGCTATGGATGCCTGATTATGGATACATAATTAATTCTGCAGAAGACAGCTATAAAACTACAATCCAAGGAATCTCAGCAGGTGTCACTGTGGTCAGGAAAACACGTCTTTCCACCAAGACTCAATATCGATTAATTTACTCTTACATAACAGTAAATAAGGTTCTGACTATTTCAACAAAAAAGTGCCCCATTTGGAATTTCATCCAAAAGCATCAACCCAAGAGATGCTTTGTGGAGATAATTTTATTGCAGGGAAGGGAAGGCAGTCATCACTATTGAGAAACTCGTGGGCTTATGCATGTTGGACAAGCACTCTATTGCTTCTGTAATTCCCACTGGTCCTTCAGCTTTTTTCCAGATATAGCTACCTTACTTTTGCCTGGAATGGACACCAAATGAGACATTTCTGACTCCTCTTTTCTTAGTAGCTGGGATTACAATAGTGCATCAACCCACCCAGCCCAGTACATTGTTTTTAAGGTTCTTCACAGAGTAGTATTCACAACATCACTCAGAAGACCACTTCATAACACAGTTTTCTTTATAATTTCAGTTATTCAACATTAATACAAGGAAGCACAGAAGTGAAGGAACAAAAGTTTTGTTTCACTGGGCGCAGTGGCTCACAGCTATAAATCCTAGTTACTCAGGAGGCTGAGATCTGAGAATCTATTCAAAGCCAGCCCAGCCTAAAGACTGTGAGACTCTTCTCCAATTAATCACTAGAAAACAGGAAGTGGGGCTGTGGTTCCAGCGGTAGGGCGGTAGCCTTGAGCTGAAGAGTTCAGGGACCGCACCTAGGCCCACAGTCCAAGCCCCATGACTGCCAAAACAAACAAAAAAAGAAGTTTTATTTCTTTTTTTTCATATATTTTTATTGTAATTAATAGAAAGGTTACATGATATTTGCCAGATAGATGGTGCATTAATTCCCATACATTGATACCCTTTCACATGTCTTGGTCCCCATTTCCCCCCCACTCCCACCCCTTATTTCTTTTGTAGAATTACAACAGTAAATCCAAAAAGAGTAAACTGAGTTGAGTGAGACAAATGTATAGGTAACCACAAAACTCAGGCAGCCAGTTAGATTCAGAGAGTCCTGACTGTAATGTTTTTATTAGAAATATTTTATCTATGCCATATTACAAGTGATTTCTCTGGTACTGGGATACATTTAAAACTGTCATTTTAAATGTGTTTACACTTATCTATATTTGAGAATTGCTGACAAAGCCAAGCATGACATGTCATACTGATGATGTGTTAAGCTGAGGAAATTCAAAGTGCCACAGGCAACACCTTAACCATATGAAACATTTTAATAATATTTCTTCTGGAAGAAGCTTATTAAGAGATATAGGCTTTCAGTGCTTGACAATTTTTTCTATCTTTTGCCAAGTCTGAGGAGGAGCAAAGTGCATCCAAAATCACCTCCCCAAATTGTGAACCCATCTTTAGAAATTACATGTTGACATTAAAATATTGCATAAAAGTCAAACTTCTCCAGGATGGTTAAAAATTTGAAGATCCTACATGTTTATATTATAAGACAGGAAGGCAAGACATGGGCCAAAATGATGAGTACATTTTATATTATGTTCAGCTCCTTTTTGTATTAGTCATGTTTTAGGAACCAACTTATTCTTTTATATATAATGTATGTATTTTCAATCTCTCTCAAGAAATAGGCTTCTTTTCAAAGCATTGGTGATTATTTTCTATGAAAGCTTCATTTTTTAAATAGTATCATCCTGTGTTTGCAGACTATAAAAGTATAGTTCTGAGAATATAAAAGAATATAATCACTAGGAAAGGTAATAGATTTCTGTGTGGGCAAAAGTTTTAGACTTTTTTTGTTCAGTTGAATAACATTAAAGAGCCATTTAGCTCTAAGTTTCCATGGCTGGCTGTAAAATGGAGATATCATTCATGCATTCGATAAATATTCAGAGAACATTCACAGTATTTCAGGTATGGAGATAGGTGCCATTGAGGTGACGTAGAACACACTAATTTTGCCTTTAAGGAAATTTACAACCTGGTGCTTCCTGTTTACCTCATCACAGAAAGAATGTATATCAATTATTTTGACATTCTCAGACTAACCGTACACCTCCCAAACTAAAGTTCAAAACAGGACTTAAATACCAGAGTATTTACTAAATAAATACCAGAGTATTTATTGGACTAATTCAGGACTTGTGAACTTATTGATGAATATATTCTACTTTTGTTTAAATTGTCCCATCACTCAGTAACAATTTATTAAAAAGCCCTTTATTTTGTTACTATCACTTTCCCAGAGCTTGGCTCTTCAGAGAGAATGTGTGTACCTGTAGTATGTCTAGGCACTGTAGCAGACGAGAAGATACAACAAAACCCTATGACCTTGAGAACCTATTGTCCAACAAGGAAGAAAACTGCAATATTCCTTAACTGATATTCATAAGGACAACTTCCTCCCTCTACCTCATTTGCATAACCTCTTTAAAGTAAATTCGGGTGATCTGCCCACCCTAAAGGGTAATATGGGATTTCACTAAGCCACTAGGTACGATTTCATTCCTTTGCCAAAGACTGATTTGAGAAAGAAGTATGGCCTAGTTCTTTGTGTTTGCTTTTAATTTTTATTTAACTTTATTTTCAAGGTGATGTACAGAGGGGTTACAATTATAAATGTAGGGTAGTGAGTACATTTCTTCTCCACTATTGTTAGCCCTTCCCACACGTGGGTAATCTGGTAGAGGGAGCTCTTAAGCCAATTTTTTCACTCTTTAAAAAGTATGAGAGGCCAGGCGTTTGACCTATTGGTAGAGTCCTTGCCTAGCATGCACAAAGAAATGTTTGATTGCTTGGTACCATATACATAGAAAAAAGCCAGAAGTAGTGCCCCATTTGTTAGGAAATGGAAAGACTTAGAAAAGATACATATTAAGTGAAGTAAGTCAGACTCAAAGGAACTTAGGCTCAATGGTTTCCCTCATTTGTCATAATCAGTAGAAACCTTGGGCTCTCCTAGCACAGATTTGCAATAGAGCAAAACCTTGATACAAAAGGCCATATAATAGGGACGCTGAATGAAAGGATCTCCAGGATATAGAAACATAAGCCTTATAATGAATGATTGTTGTTCTTAAGGTTCTATGTTATCACTCATCTCTTTTGCTGTCCCTTGGTTATCTCATATTGTTATAGCATCTCACTTTGTTACCTGATATATCGGATATATTTGTATTTGGTTATTTGAAATTGGATAGGGAAGGGGGGAAAACAAGATGAGGGGTGGGGTGGGGGGAGGGAAATGGGGACCAAGACATGAGAAAGGGTATCAATGTATGGGAATTAATGCACCATCTATCTGGCAAATATCATGTAACCCTTCTATTAATTACAATAAAAATATATGAAAAAAAGAAATGAGCTTTTGAGAGGGGTAAGGTGTTTCATGCTCACAATTCCAACTATTTGAGAAGGGATAAAGATTGGGAGAACTGTAGTTAGAGACTAGCCCCCTAAACTCCCCTCCTGCAAGAAGAAGAAGAAGAAGAAGAAGAAGAAGAAGAAGAAGAAGAAGAAGAAGAAGAAGAAGAAGAAGAAGAAGAAGAAGAAGAAGAAGGAGGAAGAGGAGGAGGAGGAGGAGGAGGAGGAGGAGGAGGAGGAGGGGAGGAGGAGGAGGAGAGGAGCAGGAAGAGAAGGAGGAGGAGCAGGAAGAGGAGGAGGAGGAGGAGGAGGAGGAGGAGGAGGAGGAGGAGAGGAGCAGGAGGAGGAGGAGAGGAGCAGGAAGAGAAGGAGGAGGAGCAGGAAGAGGAGGAGGAGGAGCAGGAGGAGGAGGAGGAGGAGGAGGAGGAGGAGGAGGAGGAGGAGGAGGAGGAGGAGGAGAGGGAGGAAAAAGCAAGACTTCATCTCAATCAATAAGGCACGAGTGATAGTATACACTTGCATTCCTACCTGCATGAGAAGTATATGCACAACTAGTCTGAGACTGGCTTCAGGTTTTTTTAAAAAAAGATTTTCCAAAAAAATAGTAAAGGCAAAAGAACTAGGGTTGTGGCTCAAGTACTAAAACATTTCTTTTTTGTTCTTCATTTTCTTTTCTTTTTTAATGTGGAAAAATAAAAGAAAATAAAAGTGGAAAATTCATGATGAAGTCAAAGCAATCTCAGAGACAAATCTACAAGCTGCCTTAGATTCTTGCTCGGGTTTCTGTCTCTAATGTTATTGTCATGGAATCCTCTTGAGGTTCATCTCCAATATATACATTGGGTCCATGTATATATTCATAAAGACATAAATAGGTTTACATGTAAACACGCATGCATACTTACTAAGACCCATATCCTCAGTGCTCCATTCCATTTCTGATCAGAACAAATACTGCACTGGAAAACTGCTTCACCTGAGACTACACAGAGAACTCCAGTCTGTTTCTCATCCCCCGGCCCTCACATCTTCTTTCCCCATTCACCCTCAGATCTTACATCATATAGTCACAAAGCAGAAAACAGTTCTCAAACGTAAGCTGTTATTTCCAGCTGTCATTCATCAACTTGGATTTTGATGCTCCCAATAGACAAATTAAATGCAACTTTCAGGTTATATATTAAAATCAATTTAAGTGGGGACTTGTCCTAAGCCATGTTCTTGGCTTCATAAAGAGAGCAGCTTCCTTCTCCTTCTCCTTCTTCTTTTTCTTCTTCTTTTTCTTCTTCTTTTTCTCCTCTTTTCCCTCTCCCTTTCCTTCTCCTTTCTGCCTCTTTTTTCCTACCCAAATTGGGTTTGTCTATGGTTATCTTTTGTTTGGGTAATATAGGTTATGGTCTCTTCCAGAAGCAGGATCTGAAACCCCAAATGTACAGTGTGTCAAAGCCCCATGTCCTGGGAGGGCTCTTATTGACTTTCCTTAGAAAATGGATCAGTACCCAGCATAATCCCAAAATGATTCCCCACATTCATGTCTCCTCCCAAGCTTTATACTCAAAAAGTTTAACACAACCACATGAAACAGCTAATTCCCACTATGCTTCCAGTAAGCCCACTAACTCTACAAGGAGATCAAAAGTTCTCTGGCCTTCTATCTACTATAAATACACACTTCATAATTGAGCAGACAATAGGGAAGTAATTGTGTATTGAGGAAACTACAGTGTTATAGTTATTTTGTTGCACGTTGTCAGAAGCGAACTCTCTAAGCTTTAGAGCTCAGGATGCCTCAGAAGTCAGGATTCTCCTGCCTCAGCCTCACAACTGCTGGGATAGCAAGTAGAAATGCATAGACCACGTGACTAGATGGTAATACAAACTTTCAGTAATCTTTAAGAAAACATTTACAGATTTTAGTGGAAAGGAATAGTTACTGGAGTCTTATCAGCTTTATTTTCCACAGTGAACCAAGTTTTTCAAGGCCTCATCAATTAGCATGATCAATAAACATGCTCTACAAGTATAAGGCATATGTAATGAAAGCAAAATGAGTAAACAACTTGTCATGTATGTCTCTGTTAGCAAACAGGGCAATAAGAAGATGTTTTAGTTTTACAATATCAGTTGAAATCTTGAATAGGAAAGGGAAGAGACACTAGCCAGGTGGCCATGAAATGACATGCTTTATAGATGCTAACATTTGTAAAAATAAAATTCCAAAAATAATTTATATGGATTATCTGAAGGAATTTTGTTGTGGTGACCTGAGAAGATACTCCTGATTTCACCAGAAAACTACATGCCATTCTAGAAGTCTAATCTGTTTATTTGCTTATATTGGAGATAACGGCTAGAGTTACAGCTAAAATACCAATCCAATAAAAAGCTAAATTCCTCAAGGCATATTTCATTTTATGACATGCTTCAAGTTCTGTTTAATAGTGACAATTTCAATGTTCTCAATGGGAGAAAGAGAATCAGTGTCCTGTATGAATGCGAATCATAAGCAAATCCTGTTACAAAAACCGTCTAAGAAACGGTTCATTATTCTGCCTGTCTTCAAACTCTGGACGGAAACACACTGATGGATCAGAATATATTTACAATCTACTAATCCTTCAGCATATGCTTAAACAAGGCTGATTGGCTAGATTAATCCAACAAGTATAGTACTGAATGTCTTAGGCTATCACCTAAGCCACAGCAAAATTGATTTTTTACAGACATGTTCCAGTGTCTGCTCACCCTTTCTTCCTACCAACTGTCATCTCATCCCCTGATAAAACTCTTCACATGTTTGCAGTACCCTCTACTTCTTTCTATTCCAAACAGCTGTCTTCCTTTCCTGGCAGAAACTCTCTGACATCTGGATACTCGGGAGGGTTACTGTTGTGATGGACAGCTTCCATTTTAGCCTCCCCAGCTCTGAAAATAAAAACAAGCAATAGGAGATGGAGTATAATACTTTTGCCTACTAAACAAATACTATTTCAAGTAATGGCTGTTTCAAAGAGAACTCTGAACAATTTGTTTTAAAGTCAATTCTATGACACATGCAAGATAGTAATAAATATTTTTTAAAAGTTATGATTCTGACGTAGTGCCAGTTGCTTGTGCCTATAGTCCTAACTACTCAAGAGGCTGAGATATGAGGATCACGGTTCAAAGCAAACAAAGGCAGAAAACTCCAGAATTTTGTCTCCAATAATTGACTAGCAAAATGCTGGAAGTTAAGTGAAGGAGGTTGTAGTAGAATTTGCATAAAAAAAGCATTATTACAGAACAAGGCCCTGAGTTCAAGGCCCAGTATTCGTACACACGCAAAAAATAATATGCTATGAATCTGAAAGTACAAACCATGACATGCTTCTTAAATTTCTACCAAGGCAATACAAGCTCCTAGTTCAAACACAAATGTCTGCCTCATGACCTAATTTGATGGCTTATTACTAGCATTAATGACGACAGCATGTTTGTTACAAGGAAAAATGGATGAGTTGATGAGAAGAAATATCAACGTTGCTTCCCTGAGGTTCAGGTCTATGTACAATCAGTCCCCAGCTGCACTTCCTTCTACTTCCTAAGTACTTAACATCACTTAGATAATTCTTTGTATATCTCTTCAGGTTACCACTTCCATCTATTTTCCATAAGCAGATACAGTGATGTGTTTTAAGTGTATAAAATGGATCTTGTCATCTCTACTACTCCTTTTCTAAATCCAATTAATGGTCTTCCCTCCCCTTAGAATAAAACTCACACTTTTCCACCTGCACCCAAAGCTTTGCAGGCTGGTCCCAGCTTCCCAGCTTCCAGACTTATCATAATCCTATCTCCGTCACATTCAACACGTCCCCTTTCCATTATCCAAATGCATCCATCTTCTCCCATCTCTAAGGTCTTATTATGTGCTGGTCTCTTGGCCTGCTTCCCTCCTGTTCCTGCCTCACATCTTGATTTACAATGTGTCACTTCCTCAGGGAATTACTACTCAATCAACTAGAATATGCTAGGTATCCTTCTATATCTCTCCTGGGGTCTTGCCATTTTTCTTTGTGACAGTTTTTACAACTGAATTTAATTAACATATTAAGTTGGACATTAAAGAGATTTGCAAAACTGTATATCAATGCCTTTTTTCTTAATTTTAGGTTTCAGGAAAATGCAGGTTTTAAAATTTAAAGTGTTGTATGAATGAATAATAGGCTTATTATTACTTTAGGTGAAATAATAGGTTTTGATGTACTAATTTTGATTTCTACCATGGTAAATATGCACAGATTTAGTAAGATAAGTGAATATTCTTTGGATCTATAATAATTTTTAGGATCATAAAGGGATCAATGAAAACAATGAAATTTAAGAATCCTACCTTCAACATTTGTAATGAAAAGCAGGTTTGCAGGCATGTGATTCAAGTGGTAGAGTACCAACCTATTAAATAATCCAAATAAGCACAAATCCTAATACCTAAAAAAAAAAAAAAAAAAAAAAAAAAAAAGCTGGGCATGGTGGCTCATGCTGTAACCCTAGCTACTCAGGAGGCTAAGATCTGAAGACCAAGGCTCAAAGCCAGCTCGGGCACAAAAGGACCTGGGACTCTTCTCTCCAACTAACCTCTAGAAAATGGGAAGTGGGGCTTGGCTCAAGGGTAGGGTGGTAGCACTGAGCTGAAGAGCTCAGGGACAGCTCCCAGGCCAAGTTCAAGTCCCATGAACCCCCCCACACACAAAAAGGCCAGGCACCAGTAACTCATACTTGTAATCCTAGCTACTCAGGAGGCTGAGATCTGAGGAAGCTAGCCTAGGAGAAAAGTCTCTAAGAGACTCTTATCTCCAATTAACTACTATAAAGCTACAAGTGGAGCTCTGTTAAAACAAATGGTAGAGCATTAGCGTTGAGCAAAAAGAACTTAGGGACAGCACCCAGGTCTCAACAAAAAGAGAGGGGAGGGGAGGGAGGGAGGGAAGGGGGGAGGGAGGAATAAATTACACTATGACCTTTTAAAGAAGGAGGGTTAATAGTCTACTTAAAGCTTTATAGAAGTATCAATTTAAAGTTCTACTTAAATGCAAATTATGTATTGCTAAGCAAATTGTAACAGGATTTGGTTAGGTCACAATAAACATATTAATTATGACAGCATTGATAAGAAAGTTCAAATTTCTATGACAAACATAAATTACATCTTTAAATGAACACTTGTCTCCTGAACATTCAAACAAATGGCACCTGTAGTAACAAACACTTAAGCCCTCAAACACACCAGAAAAAGATCACTGAAAGTCATAATTTAAAAAGATATGAGAGTATAGTTCTAAAAGACCAAAACAATTTCATGATAGTAAGACCATAGTTTATCTCTAGGAGTTAATTCTATTAATGATTACTAAGAACAAACATTATATTATATTGTATACCTCAAAGTATTTTTTTTTTGCCAGTCCTGGGCTTGAGCTCAGGGCCTGAGCACTGTCCTTGGACTTTCTCAAGGCTAGAGCTCTACCACTTGAGCCTCAGCACCATTTCCGGCTTTTTTCTATGTATGTGGTACCGAGGAATCGAACCCGGGTCTTCGTGCATGCTAGGCAAGCATGCCTAGCCCTCAAACTCCCGGCCCTCAAAGTACTTTCTTAATTTTAACTAATAAATTCTTAAGAAATTTAAGCCGGCACAGTGGCTCACGCTTGTAATCCTAGCTACTCAGGAGGCTGAGATCTTAGGATCAAGGTTCAAAGCCAGCAGGGGCACAAAAGGACCTGAGACTCTTATCTCCAATTAACCTCTAGAAAACGGGAAGTGGGGCAGGCTTGGCTCAAGGGTAGGGCAGTAACCTTGAGCTGAAGAGCTCAGGGACAGAGCCCAAGGCCAGTTCAGGCTCCAAGACCATCCCCCACTAAAAGAAGAAAGGAAGAAAGAAAGAAAGAAAGAAAGAAAGAAAGAAAGAAAGAAAGAAAGAAAGAAAGAAAGAAAGAAAAGAGGGAGGGAGGGAGGGAGGGAGGGAGGGAGGGAGGGAGGGAAGGAAGGAAGGAAGGAAGGAAGGAAGGAAGGAAGGAAGGAAGGAAGGAAGGAAGGAAGGAAGGAAGGGAATTTCAACTAATAGTTAATTCATCAAATAAGTTCAACAGTCCTAAATATAACATGTCCAAGATCTCTGTACTAAGAAATCCACAAAAGTGGGATCTGAATGCAGATTCTGAACTCTTAACACTCCACCACCTATGCACAGATCAACTCCTTGCCTTTCTTGCCCTCCTGCTTTTTGCTTTCCAAATACGTCCACAACTTCATTGAAGGCCTACATGAAACATGCCTAGAACTAGAGCTCTTATTTTCACTAGGGCTGATTCAAGGTATTAATATCACCTATTTCCTAGGGCTGAACTCCCGATTTTGCTGGGTTTTGTTCACCACCACCAGTCTAACTTCCCCAATGACATCTGCTCTTTCCTCTTTTGAAGTTTTTGTTGTTGGATGACTTTTATGGGAGTGCTGGACTGTGTCCTGAGTTGTGTGTCAAGAGCATCTAATATCAAATGCCAGCCCTATGACATCTTTGTTTCAGTTATGGCCACCCACTTTGTTCAACACTTACTCCATCTGTCTGCATAAGAGGTACTGTAAATATCCATAGTTTAGAGTATATACTAATTGAACAATAATCTCAAAGTCTCTCTCTCTCTATATATATATATATATGTTAAACCGAAAGTGGTTCTTGGTTTAAAATATATTATTTGATCTGACACCCTCCTGATTCAAATGTAAACTATTGTTCAGTATGAACCTTGAACTTGATCAAAATTTTAGAGAAATCAATACTTTATAACATATACCTAAGCAGATAGAAGGTTCTGAGATCATTTAATACAGTGTATTATTATTTTGTTGAACTGTCAGTGAAAGGAATGCTGGATGCCAGGTGGCTTATATCTATAAATCCTGCTACTCAGGAGGTTGAGATCTGAGTATTGTGGTTCAAACCATCCATGCAGAAAAATTCAAAAGATTGTTATCTCCATTTAACCACCAACAAGCCTGGAGTGAAGTGTGGCTCAAGTGGTAGAGTGCTAGCTTTCAGTGGAAAAAGGAAAGAGCATGAGGGCAACACACACACACACACACACACACACACACACACCCCTAAACTGCTACTTCTAAAAGCTTACTCCTCCACCCCATTTCTTCCACCTCCATTCTGACACTAAGGTTACTCACTTTAAAGTCCCAAGACCTTGTCTTAAAATGTGTGGTTACAATGAAAATGTGTGGTTACAAAATTACAACTATACATTACTCTAGAAAGGATAAAAACTATATGAGCAATGTATGTCTCATGGTACATACCTAAAATAGCAACACTTGGGGACAGGAGGAGAAGGCGAGAGGGAGGGAAGAAAGAAGAGAGGGGAAGAGAAGGGGAGAGAGGGGGAGACAAAGAAGGAAAGAATACTTGTAAGGACAGTGTGAACTAATGTAACATTGATATTCACTAGACAATATTTGGAAATGAAGGGGTAACAATGTTCAAGAAGAAATGTACTCACTTCCTTTTATATGTAACTGTAACCCCTCTATACATCACCCTGACAATCACCTATAAACCTAGATATTCAGGAAGCTGAGACCCAGTGGATCAAAGTAGGGTTCAAAGCCAGCTCAGGCAGAGAAGTCTGAGGACTCTATCCCCAAAATAACCAGCAAAAAGTGCAGCTGGGAGCATGACCCAAGTGGTAGAGATCAAGGCCTTGAGCTCAAGTCTTGATATTAAGGTTGAAAAATAAAATGAATAATCCTCCCATTCCCCCACTTTGTTTCCTGACATTCTCTCTCTCTTCCTTACTCTCTTCCTTTTTTCTGTCTTCCTTCTTCCATTTCTTTTTTTCCCTTCACTTCCCTTAACCCTTCCTTCCTTTCCTTTCTCATACCACATTGTTCCCCTTCTAGGTACATGTTCACCTTGAAGCACTGTACATGACAGGCTCTAAACACAGTCACTTCTAATAGCAAAAAATAAGATTTATAAGATGAATTCAAATAATGTGCAATTATTATGATAATACAAAACTTCCTTGGCCAGGGATATACAATTTATTTAACATTTCTTACTACGTTGAAATATAATTTGAATCACAAATGTGATGTTGACAGTATGGCCAAAATGAGGAAAAGGTAAATGAGACTTGCTCATATTCAAGGATTGTGGCTTCAACAATCTTGTTTTCCAGTCACAAGTACTGAGTGGAAAAGCACAAATTAGACATGTAGAACTTGTACTTTCTTCACAGTAGTTGGAGAAGAAAAACAGCAATAGTATACATCCTTTCATGTAGTTGCATCTAAGCCTTTCTGCATCCAGAGTAACATCCAAATACCCAACAATTCTGGAGCAACTTATGTGATTGTTTTAATATCTATTCTCAGCATGTATTCTTATGGCTCCCGGCTGCCACTGAAAGGGTGGGCTAGCAACATGAATTAACAATAACACATTTGGTACATTATGACTCTGTGAAGCCTAAAGCATTTAGCCAGTCTCCTTATAATTCTTAATGTTCCTCCATGGCTCTTGAGGCTCATGTAACTGTGTATTCAGCTGCTCCCAAATGCTAAATGGGGAGAAAGATACCACCTAAAACTTTGCATAGAGGTGTTCTATCATTTTTTAAATTTTGTTTCTAATTGACATTATAATATGTATATTTATGAAGTAAAATGTGATGTTTGAATACACATATAATAACAAAATCAGGGTATATTACATATCTTTGATCTTTTATAGTCATCAGTTCCTCTTCACAAAGGCTTTAAAAATCCTCCCTCTTGCTCTTTTGAAATATTCAATACAATATTGGTAACTACAGTTAGCAGCTGTGCACCAGAATACCAGAACTCGTTCTTCCTACTTAACTGGAACTTTGTTCATCATGAAGAGTCATGCTCCAATTGTCACCACCTCTTTATCTTCCCCAAGATCTAGTAAAGCACTAAGGTACGAGATCTGAGGTCAGTGCCTTCATATCTCACATGAATGAGATCATATGATATTTATCTCTCCTTGCCTGGTTTATTTCACTTGACATAATGTCTAGGTTCATCCATCTTGCCACAAAGAGCATAATTTCATTCTTTTTGTGGCTTCATAGTATTCCACTGAACATATATATATATATATATACATATATACAAACTATTTTTTTCTTCATTCATTCGCTGACAGTGCAAAGAGAACTTACAGAATATCAAAAATATCTGCGAACTATGCATCTCATAGGAGGTAAGGAACTCGAACAACTCAACAGCAAAAAAAGAAATAAACCTACCTGATCTAATTATGAACTAAGTAAAAGACTTAAATAGATATTTATCCTAGGAAGACACAGAAGTGGTCAACGTATTTGTGAAAAAATAATGTTCAATGACACTAATAATCATGTAAGTTCAAAGTGAATAATACATGGCATTAGTCATAATTAAAATGGCTATTAACAGTTCAGAAGGAGGGAAAATCAAGAGTATCTGGGCTACATCTGGGTCTCCAACCAGGGGTGTCATTTACTATGTACCTCTTCTACTATCCATTCTCTGAATAAACTGCTTTTGTCATCTATGAAAATACCAGGTCGGATTACTCCAGCTTAAAACAATGTCTCAATGCACATACTTTTTTTCAATAGGAACAAATGCAAGCTCCTTTCCATTGGCCTTGCTATTTCCCCAACTGATGTTTGTGCTGTTCTCATTATTAGATGATTACAATGTTAACTCTCCGTTATCCCAGACCTTTGGTATATGATGTAACCTGGAATATCCTTGCGGCAGATCTTTTAATAACCAGTTCCTTCTTCAGACCTATGCTCAAATCTCACATCAGAGATCATCACACCTAGGGTTGACCATCATTTCTCTTTTACTGAACTTTCTAGACTAGCAGTTTTGTGAAGAAGATTCTCCTATGAATCTATGAATATATATATATATATGATGCAGCTGGTTAAAATTTCATGTAAGAACAAGGACTAATCACTACATTCCTGGAAACACAGTGCCATCACCTCTTCTATTCTGTAATGCAGCTTCCTTCCACCTTCCTCTTCATGTTCCTTAAACTCCTGTATTCTCCTACCCCTCTCTACCATCTGGCCTGCCTGTGGGTATCACACCTACAAATATTTTACTTGGTATTTTTCCCATACTTTTTTTAAATGGTAGCTGCACACTAAATAATATTTGTAAAATGAGATTCTTTACCCTAGGGTTGTTATATTCTTGTCCCAAATCACACTACAATTAATCTGAGGCTATTCAAACACAAGGACATGCCTTTACCTACACACACACACACACACACACACACACACACACACACACACACACACACATTCAAATGTGCTTTCTTTGTTTAACCTGATCTCTTTCAACATCTGGAAGCAGTGCATTTCCAAGGAGACACTTGAGAAGGTTGCAGGGCCAAGCTCCCTAAGGCAGTGTGTCACTGCAAAGGGATTGGGGGAGTAGTGACACTTCCTTAGGCACTCATTCCTTATGAGCCTAGTGAGGCCCTCTGTGAGCACTTTACTGAGGATAACACACTGGACAAAGAGGTATTATCTTGTATTATCTCTACTTCCCAGGAAGGCAAAGGTTACAAAGAGCTCAAGGTCATAGGTTGCAACAGGCCTGAAGGGTATTCAAATTCAGGCCACTGTTGGGCACTGGAGCCCAATGCATTACAGCAGTTTTCTTGGAAAAGTATAATCAATCCATGCTTTGTTTCACAGGAAAAACCTCCTTCTCTCCAAATGGACTCAAGTTAGAAGTTTTATTTACTTATTTTGTTTATTCATATAAATCTTTCACCCATCTAGGTGACTTTGCTACCATATTTCTAAGCAATAAGCTTGTTGAGAGACTGCTAAAACAAGCAGAGTCTTCCTTTCCATCACTCAGTGACTTGAAGTATTACAATCTAATTACTGTCTTTTATACATGCAGGCTTATTTGTTATAATTATAGGCTTCTCTGGGGCTCTTCTAAAGTCTCTGACCAGGTCCAGGCCCTCACAGCTTTCTTAGCATCATGGATGATTCTCCAGGATAGGCCACAGAATTTGGATTTCATGATCAAGAACAGGCCTCGAGGGCTTTGTCCCATTCATTATCCCTTAGCATGAGAGTAAAGCTTACCTAGAGCTGCATTGGGTATGGCCCCAGGTCCCTTCTCATTCTTAAAGTAAAGTAACTCATAGCTCTGTATATAGCTTTCCTCTCTCCTTTGTTCTAAATGCCTATGGGGCAAGCAAAGCAATCTGAGTTTAGTCATTTTTTAAACAAACTGTATAAGTACTTTCTCTTATTATATGTAGTGAAATATACAGGTACACATAATAAAAGCTTAACAATGGCAACAAAGTTTTAAACTTACATTGCCTTCCTGTTGGATATCATGCAAAGATTTTTTTTTTTTTACAAAACAAACTTACTTCTTCAAAAACAAATCTCCTTGTGAATAGTACCAATTCTATTCCTCTCCACCCCCACCTGACACAAGAGAAAGTAGGTCCACAGAGGCTGCAAATTATTCAGGTGGGAAGAGAATCCCAGACTCCTGACAGCATAGCATTTGTTCGGAGGACCCACAAGACCCTCTGTTGAGTCAAAACTGTCCCCATGTGGTCTTCATACAAAACTAGGGCACATGGTTGATGCTTGGGGAAATAAGTACTTTATAGTAGGAAAGGAAAAGATATTTAAGCACTAATGGAAATTCATTTGGGAAAGTAGAGGCTTCCACTCAAGCCTGTAATCTGATCCCATAAGTGTCGTTCTTGCTGTCTGTGGGTCTTCTGAAATGCTTTCCTCATGGCTTCTCCCTGCATGCAGAGTAACCATAGAGACCCAGTTCATAGTGCGATTCTGACATACTTACTACTGTTCTCTAAAGTAAGTTTTTGGAACAAAAAGGTTCCACCCTTACCATCTTAGGTCCACCCTTACCATTGCCTCCCTAATGACGGGGTGATGTAGTCTTCTTCTTTGTATCTTTCATCATGCTTTCCAGATTTTATATTAATACAGGATTAACATGTGCTAAACAGTCCTCTTCAGAGGATGCCACAACATCTCCATTCAGGAATCTTCCGAAGCATTTCGTTTATTCTCCCTTTCCAGCAATGATCACATCCTGGCTTTACCAGTTCATACATGATATCCTGTGCTGCCAGCGTCTCCACTCATCTTGGTACCACCTAAGGACCTGACAGGTCACTGTTCCAGTGACTTCATTACATAGACAATGAGAAATTGAACTGGAGATTCACCTACTATCTACCTTATTTTAGGCTAAAAACAAACAAAAAACAAAACAGTTATCAAGAACTCACTCTGGATCCTGATACCAGTTAGAAAGATACAAGGCAACTCTCAAAGAACTTACAACCCAATGAAGCAATTGCAAGTGGGACAAAAATGTGAAAAGCTGTGGGAGACAGAGGATGGAGAAAATCCAGAAACAGAGCTAGAGGACTAGGAGCCTTTCTCTATGAAGGACTGTCCACAAGTTTGGGGAGTGTATGGGAGAGCTGAAGAGAACCTCTCAATCAGAAGGTTAAAGACAGCTACATGGAAGTGCAGGGTATTATCAGGCTGGAGGTAAAAATCTCAAAAGCAAGTTCTGAAGGTTGTGCTTACCTTCAGGAAATAGTACAGAAATTGTTAATCAGCATATAGTGACAAGTGATTTGAGAATCATCAAAGTTAAGCTCTAATTGGGGACTGTGGGAGAACAGTGAAAGGTTGGGGGTGTCAGACAGCTGAAGATAGTTCAGGGCTGTGACAGAATTTACTCTTACGTTCTCTCCCTCACCTTTTATTCTGGTAAGTGTTGGGGATCAAATCCATCGACCTCACTCATTCTAGGCAATTGCTCTATCATTGAGCTGTCTCCCAGACCTTGTCATTTTTGTGTGTTTATTTTTAAGAAGTTAATAATAATTAAGGTTTTACTATTCCAGATTATGAGTACAATGCGTTTGGGTCAATGCCATTCCTTCCTTTGTTCTCCTCCATTTTCTTCTTATCCCTACACTCGTGTTACACAGTTTACTTTTTGCATAATGTACACTGAATATAATGACTACATATGCTTATCCTCCCTCCTCCCCTTCCTAGGCCCTTCCTTGTGTACACTCCTCAAAACACATTCCACTTCCTGGAAGATCTTGTGGGTTTTTTTTTTTTGACACATCATGTAGTGTTTTTACCACACTTTAAACTCATAATCTTTCTTTCCCTATCTCCTGAGTGCTAAGAATCCAGGTATGAACCACCTTCCCCCTTTGGTTCTTAGAACCACATATCCACAACACTAGAGAAAGATAAAGTCCTGAGTAGGAAAGGAAAATGTCATCCACACACTTCTGTGGGCCCCTAAGGCTCTCTCTATAAAACAATGTTGGACTGGTGGCGGTGGTTCACTCCTGTGATCCTAACTATTCAGGTGGCTGAGATCTGAGCCTCAAGGTTCAAAGCCAGCCTTGGCACTCAAGGCCATGAGACTCTTATCTCCAATTAACCACCAGGAAACAGGAAGTGGCGCTTTGGCTCAAGGGGTAAGGCAGTAGCCTTGAGCGGAAGAGCTCAGGGCCAGCACCCAGGTGTAGAGTTCAAGTCCTACAACCAAAACAAGAACAAAAAACAATGTTGGATCATGGGGTGAAGGGAGAGACAGTGGGACAAACAGAAGAATGGACTGGAGAATATACTCACATAGACTTGGTCTCTGGTCAGTTTCAAACTATTCTGCTCATCTACTAACAGGCTTGTTATTAGCCAAAATCTGAACAATATCCACCAAGGCTGCAAGGAAGCCCAGAGGGTAAACAACAGGTGGTTGTCAGCACTTAAGAGAAACAGAGGAGGGAGGCGGAGTCAGAAAAGGGACTTTTTGGGACTTGTAGATATCTAGAGAAAAGCCAGTGAACCAAATATACATCTTACATTTCCTATGCAGGAAAAAAATACTAGATTTAGACACTGATTTTCCACTTCCTCTCTATCACTGGACTACTCTTCTATCTAAATATGTGCCTCTCTCTTGTCCTCTGGCAAGAACATCTATCTATCTAATGTGGTAATTGAATCAAATTTAATTTAAAGAAAATCAAAAAGCCTTTCTATGCATTGACATATGAAAGCACTTAATCTCAATAAACTAGCAGTTAGGATGATGAGAAAATCTACAAGAGCTCAGAGGTACATAGCAAATCAAAATTCTTCCCGTTCATATAAAGGAATAAAGCTAAAATAAGCTTTCTCTCTCTCTCTCCCTCTTTTTTACCTAAACCTTATAACATAATAGATATTAGAAAGATGGGTTGGGGCAATGAGCTGTGACCGCTGGTGTTTCAAAGGAATCCCAAAACACTACCCACTGGTTTCACAGAAATGTATTGGCTCTGGAAAATGACATTTACAGAGACTCTTAATAAAATGAACATCTTTGGCTGCTTCATATGTTATTGGGTTTTTGGCATATATTTCAGAACTATAATACTTTGAGTTTGCCTATGAGTGAGGCAGGGATTCCCCACAAGACCATGCTCTCAGCCTTGGAAATATTTTCATTACCCAAGTAAGAGGGAGTGAGAAAATGAAAGTTTCCTTATTCAGGTTGACAGCTTAATTCAGGTATGGTATATTTTAATTATTTGCATTTCTCTTGGAATGTGAAAGACATCTTTAAAGCTTGTGATATCGGCCTTGTTTTTATTTTAAACATACCTTTGTTCAGTTGTTTATTGAGCATAGGAAGAACAGGACTGAACTAGAGTATGACTTATGGTAATTTAACAAATGCTAATTTAAGACTATGCCATATTTACCACCAATTAGATGAACTTTCAACATTGTCTTAGAAGGTCCTTAAATAACATAAATATTAGGTGTCCACTGGTATTGATGGTCTCCAAGCTTAAGCTACCACATTTGTAGCATGAAAGGGACTGACAGGGCATGTAGCTCTCAGCTCCTAGAGTCTGGGAGAATGTGCATTAGTACAGTGCTCCTTAGTCAAGGTTATTCTTCATTTCTTTCTCCCTCATCTTGACTTTTTTAATTAGGAAAAAGAGAGCCATTTTGTCAACTAATTACTAAGTAACTTATGCAAGATCACATTTGTGTGAGACATCAGGAAAGAAAAGAACTCCATAAAGACTGAATGGAGATCAGTAATTGTTAGGCATTGGGGGACAGAACAATGGAAGTGACTCATTAATAGTGTCACTGTTTCTTCTGGGGGGGAGAGAGACACAAAGTGCTCTTGAGCTACATAGCAGTGGCAATGGTTACCTGACCTGTGAATTATGCATTATAGTTTACATAAAAGAATGTAAATTATAACTACCAAGAGAAGATTAAATATAAAAGAAATCTACAGCCCAGTATATAGACTCTGAAGGTTCAAATATATACATACACACAGAAAATACACATGCACACACATATATACCTATACCAGGTGTATATAAGGCTGATTTTTATCATGCAATTGTATTAACAAATTTAACATATACATAAATCACTGAACTCATATAAGCTGAATCTTTCCATGTAACCATGTAATCCTTCCATGTTGATCTAAAGATACAACATTATTTGCTACTCAGAATCTACCCCATACAGCCTTCAGTGATCACCCACTCAAGGTAACCAAAATCTAGTCTTTTAATACCATGAGGGAATTCTAGAACATTTCTGAGGTGGAGAGAGGGTATTGCTTGGGTTCAAATGTGGAGCAATTGCCCAGCTACTAAGTTGTATCCTAGCTTCTGTTCCTGAACAAGACACCTTTTAGTTTTGATAGCTACTCTTTGTTGCTACAAACAGTTATTTAAAGATGCCTGCTTTTCAGAACAACTAAATTTATTGAGCATTTGTCAAATTGACTAGGCTATATATATTCCCCACTTACTCAATTACACATTAATCTAGGAGCTGCTGTGAAAGAATTTTGCAGATGTAATTCAGGTCTCTAAATTAATGAGAGATTACTTGGGTGGATCTGGTTTAATCAACTGTAAGGCCTTAAAAGACAGTCTTCTTAAAGGAAAAACAATAGGAAGGAAAGAAGGAAGCAAGGAAGGAAGTGAGGGAGGGAAGAAGGAAAGAAGAGAAGGGAAGGAAGAGAAGGGGAGCAGACAATAAAAATAGTAATACTTTTTTCTGGAGCAGGTAATAATGAAAATAATATTTTACTATTAATACTGATAATGTATGGTAAACTAGTTCAAAATCTCATTGATTATTTTTGAAAGCCAGCTGTAGGTCATTACTTCCTGCATTTTATCATTCTTTTATTTTTTTTACCTTGCTTATTCTTGTTTATTGTTGGGAGAATATATAGAGGGGTTACAATTACATTTGTCAGGTAGTGGGTACATTACTTCTCAAAACTTGATATCCCTTCTCATGTTTTTGTCCCCTTTCCCTTCCTTCTTCCCTTCCAGTCATCTTGTTTTCCCCCTTCCTTCCCCTATTTCAAATTAAAAAATAAGTGTATATACACTATACCAGGGAATACAGGCAGATACAGTAATCACATTAGATTAACCATAAGTGAAAAAAAGAGAGAAAAGAAATGACTTCACATAGTACATTAGGAACAACAATCAATTTGCAAATGTGACTACAAACCATTGAAGACCAATTCTGTTAGTGAGATAATCTCACCATATTCTATCCCCAGACAATCTATACTATTTTTCAAATATGTTGATTTTTGGTTATATTAACTTCAGCCTGGGCATTAACTGTGAATTTGCTATTATTAGGAAGGTTATAGAAGCTAAATGCCAAGAGATAAAGGATGATCATAACATACTCACAAGACAATATGTTGGAAAATAACTTTACAACTTTGGAGGGAGGTAGAGGTTGGGAGGAAGAAAAACAAGGGAGGAGTTAACAATATCTGCTAAGAAATATACTCATTACCTAAGATTACTTGACATGTACAGTTACATTACCTGTAATTGTACATCACCTTGACAATAAAATTAAATTAAAAAAAAAGAATTTAGGATGGGGTAAAAGAAAAAAGAAAAAGAACCACAATCACAAAGATAAGATAAACCTCTTGTTTCCATAACCTAGAGGCCACTTCCATAATCTTTCTACTGCCAAACCCCTGGGTCTGGGTGCTGTCTCTGAGCTCTTCAGCTCAAGGCTACGTCCGTACCCCTTAAGCCACAGAACTACTTCCTATTTTCTAGGGGTTAATTGGAGATAAGAGTCTCGCAGTCTTTAGTGTCAGAGCTGGCTTTGAACTACAATCCTCAGACCTCCTGAGTAGCTAGGATTACAGGAATGAGCCACTGTGATTGGCTACTTTATTTATTTTTTTAAATTGCCAGTCATGAGGCTTGAACTCAGGGGCTGGGCCTAGCCTCAATGTGCTCATTCCCAGCCCTGTATTTTACCATTTTTAAAATGTGAGTCATACTACAAGTTCAGGTTGCTGTATTTATAGAAGGGTGGTGGTGATTTTAGATGATCAGACTTTTCAGACTCCCTTAGTGGATCCATCTCAGTGTCCATTTTAAGAATAAGAGCTCTTAGTTCCATTATCATACTTTCCCAACCAATCCTGCTTCAATGTATCCAGGAGCAGGAGAGCAGATTGAAGATAATTATTCATAAAAATGGCTGCACATGATCATCTGTCTTTTCTTCGGGTTTAACACTGACTAGAAAATAGCTTCTAATGGGCCAGGAGTCTAGCCTCGTGGTAGAGTGCTTACCTAGCATTAATGAATCCCTGGGTTGGATTCCTCACATACACAGAAAAAGCTGGAAATGGTGCTATGGCTCAAGTGGTAGAGCACTAGCCTTGAGGAAGCCCAAGGACAGGGCTGAGTTCAAGCCCCAGAACTTGTAAAAAACAAACAAATAAAGAAAACCCAGTTGCTGGGTTTCTAACTAGTAACATAAAAAAACTCCAAAAATGAAATTAAGGCCAAAATAGAAGGTTGAATTTTCCTTTCCCCATTTTTTTCCCATTCAAGTCTTCTCCAGTTTAGTTTCACTGTGTCATGTGCCAGACATTGGTTAGAATAAGGAAACTGAAGTGTGTGCTAGCCATGTATCTTTACCTCCACCCTCAGCACCTTTCTCAGGATACAGTAAAGTCAGAGCTACCTCCCAGCTTCCACACCTACCTCTCTACAAGCTGAGCTACACACAAACGATGCACAACACTCTTTTTCAAATTATAAAATAGCTGACTGCTTAAAATTCCACATGAGACTGGATAGGTAATGACAGTAGAGGATTAATGCTGGGTTTCAGATGTGAGGGAGACATGGCTAGATTTTTTTTTATGAGTTGTAATGTTTTGGAGATACAGTGAAATATGCACAAATAAAATGACACCATAACTGCTTCCAATAACACAGCCATTTCAGGTACAGGAAATATGCAGACAGGGTGAAAGTGTGGATAAAATAAGACTGACCATGGTTTGGAAATTATCGAAGGTGGATTGATAGTATATATTTCTATTTTTGCATATGTTGAAAACTTTCATATCAAAGCCCTAAAGAATCCCAGTGGGTCCTGATCACATTTAGAATAAAATAGTAAGAGTTTGCCTCGGTCAAGTTAACCCTTTGTGACTTGGTTTGTGTTTCTTGTGACTTCATCCCATTCCGGCTCTGCTGGGAATTACTGACCAGCTACTTAGCTGCACTTCATCATGCCAACCTCTTTGCTACCTCAACACCTTTTTTTATGCTCTTTCATTAGTAGCCTGAGGGACCCTAGCCTGGGACTTCCACAGTTGTCTTCTTTATCTCCGGGTGACCCAACTCCATCTCACCTCAAGCAAAGGTCTCCACTGACTTGCATCTCTAAGACCACCTCCCTCTATGCTCTCTTACCACCTCCCTGCTTGTTCCTCACTCCACCTTTTTCTTTTTCATTCTATTTTCTTCAGAATAGTTGGCAGTTTTTAAATCACCTTTATATATTGAATCAGTCCTTTAAAAAATATATATGTTATAAGCATCTTCGATACACAGACACGCTCTGACAAACAGAGATGTCTACTTAGTTCCTTCACTCTCTGTGCCATACATTAAAGTAAAATTCTAAATATCACATAGTAAACAAATCTTTTGCTAACCTAAATGATTAAGGCTGTACACACAGCACACAAAAAATTTTAAAAGATATATGTATCTATATGTTGGAAGGATGTATATAGAGGTAATATTAACACAATACACATGAAATTCTTTTGCATTAAATGTAACTACATAATAAATGCATTCTCACATGTTGGAATATTCTCACATATTGATGTAATTAATAGCTACTATTTTGAGTTATAAACAACATACCTATATACAGGCATATGCATGTATATAATTACAATACTAAACTTTATTGTGAATTTGCATGGAAAGAATATGACAGTTTATTTAGCTACATTTCTAGCAAGAGATTTTGTTACACATACTCTTGCCTACCTTCAGACTTTCAAATTCATAGGTAACACTCTTAGCTGGTATAAGCTATGTTGGCATAATAAGTTTTGATTTCATTTCAGATGTTCCTGGCTGCTACAAGAATTGATTTCTAAGATTTTCCCCATTGACCTAGAAGACTGTGGGGAAGAGATATCACTCAATCTGAAAGAGCCAGGCTGAGCTACATTCCTTGCCATTGTGCAACTGTTACCTTCAAAGTCTGCTTCATTATGTTCCTTTGGACCAACACAAATGTATTAGTGACGCAACACTGACAGGCAGGGTTTAACTTACCTTACAATGTTATTTTAATCATGATAGTATAAAATTGCTCATTGGAGGATAACTTAACCAGTTTATCATAGATATAGTATATTTTTATTTTCAAATAATTATTTTTTTGGTGGGTCATGGGGCTTGAACTCAGCCTGAGCGCTGTCCCTGAGCTTTTCAGCTCAAGGTTACCACCCTACCCTTGAGCCAAGCCGCACTTCCTATTTTCTAGAGGTTAACTGGAGATAAGTCTCAGGTCATTTTGTGCCAGGATGGCTTTGAACCTTGATCCTCAGTAGCTAGGATTATAGGCGTGAGCCACTGTGCCCAGCTACATGTTTTTCTAAATATAATTTTTGATCTGAGCTGTGCAGGTACCAAACAGTGTTAGGGATAATACTTTATGATCTGTAATTTTTTAGTGGTAAGGAATGGAGAAAAGATACTAAAACACGTTCAAACTCATTTAAGTTCTAATTGGTAACTTTAAAAAGGAAGTAACAGCAAAAAATTGAAGATATAGCATCTTGAATCTATATATTTCCATAAAATCTGATTATCCTAGTTCCTGCTCGTTAAATAGCTCCAAAGGACTGACCTCAGCTTGGGAGTATAGTTCAAGTGGTAGAGTAACTGCTAAAGTACTGAGTTAAGCACTGAGTTCATATCTCAGTACTTCCCCTCAATAGGCCTTAACCCATCTTTTTGTCTGCCAGAACAAAACACACACTCACTGAGATAGCTAATTACCAAGGTACTTCCCTGTCAAGTAATTGCTAGTGTGTTCAAATATATATTCCTAAGTACTCTTTTTCTTCCTGGATACTTTAGAAACACAACAACAGAACAATGAATAAAAGCGTACTTAACCTCCATGTTAATAGACACTGCAAAATATTTGACAGTGTACAATCAAGTAATTTTAAACATCCAAGGGGGGCCCAGTCTGCTGCCCATTTGACAAAGGGAAGCCTGGAAAACATCACAGTTGCAAACTGTCACTCACTCCTACTAAAGAGGGTGGAATATATTTCCTAACCAGGTTGGTTCCAGTGGGACAATGAAATAAATAGGAACAAAAAGCAAAATCCACTGTAGAGATACCATGAGTGCTTCAATTTTTAAAGTCAGTCCAACCCTAGGAAGGTAATTTTCTCCAGTCTCATGAAGTATGGTTGCACTGGAATGCCTCTGGCCAGAAAACACAAGGGATCACTTCTGTTTTGCCTGTATCTATCCTGGTCTATTTACAACTCTGCAGAGTCCTTTACAACACATGGTCCTTATTCCTCACATCCCTGAGTTTGGTCTCTCCCACAATGCATCTTGTTTTTCTGTTAAAATCGGAGTTGTATGTGACCACCCTCAGAAACCTTCTATGACTACTATCTCATTGTTAAGTCCACATCTTTCATGATTACTAACTCATTGTTAAGTCAATACCTTTCCTCAAAATGATTTAACTTTTCTGTTACAGCAACTTGTAATTCACTTTCTACATATCTGTAGATATGTGCCTGGAGCACAATAGTACAATAATCATGTCTGGATATCCAGAGCCCTGCATGAAGCTTAGATTAAAATGACTTGTCATAAACAATGAATATAATAAAGAGATGGGCATAGTGTAATCACAGGAATCAATAATATTAATATTTGAAAAATTTTATTCTTTCCAAAAATAAATAAACCCATACTTTAAGATGAAGAAATATCCCTTAATGCTGCATGCAAAACTCTTCAAAAAAGAGGAAATCTTCATATACTCCACTAGCTCTAGTAAAAAAAACAAAGAGAGAGAGAGAAAAGGAAAAAAGAAAAGAAAAAGCACACTTTAACACTGAGAAAGACAAATGGGAAAAAAAGCCAAAAATGTTGAGAAGCATGAAATAAAAGATTAAAACATTTCATTATGCATATGTTATGTGGAACCTTGAAGCAATATCATCTACATGAGAATGGCACTTTAAAGATGACTGAATATGGTTTATGAAAATCTCAAATGATAGATTCATTTTTAAAACCCTTAATGCAGTAATACTCTTCCTTTGCTGACAGATGATAAGGTTCAGGAAAGGCAAAGATCACAGCTGAGAAACAAAATTGTTGGCACCAGATTCACTTCCAATTTATGCCAAACCCTCTCTCTCTCTCTCTCTCTCTCTCTCTCTCATCATACAAAAAAATAAAAGAGGAAAATACTGAATACGAAAATGAGAGATTCCTCATGACTGAGTCTTGGCAAGTACAAATGCATTAGTAATGGAGCTGATTCCTATGACCTTTTCAATTATGATAATCCCTCAAAGAAAATTAAAGCCATTTTTAAAACACGGTCCATGGGTTTTCACAGAAAATTGAAGAACATATTTAGGGACATCACTGCCATTTTTCTAAGTTTGTACATACATAACACAGGTCTGTTTTGTTGTAGCCTTTTTGGGGTTGATTGTTTGAGAGCAAAGGCTCAAATTAAATGACTTTTTTTGGTAAAGCTTCTATGTTTAGGGTCTTTGTCATTATCTTGCACACATTTAAATTTTGAAAGGGGAAAATCTAAAAGGAGTGAAGCTGTGTACTTATTTCTGCCTCCTGACAAAACTGGTAGTTGGATGGACAACTGATATTTCATCCAAAATGAACCCTTGTAGAGCCGTGCACAGTTGCTCACACCTGTAATCCTAGCTACTCAGGAGGCTGAGATCTGAGGATCAAGGTTCAAAGCTAGCCTGAGCACAAAAGGACCTGAGACTCTTAACTCCAATTAACCTCTAGAAAACAGGAAATGGGGCTTGGCTCAAGGGTAGAGCAGTAGCCTTGAGCTGAAGAGCTCAGGGACAATACCCAAGGCGAGTTCAAGCCTCATGATCTACCAAGAAAAATAAAGAATCAAAATAAACCTTTGTGCTTGGAACAAGACACGTAGTTGAGTGACTTTAGTACCTAGATTTCTACTGGATTTATAGTGAGCAAGTTTTCCCAAAACATGAACTCATACTAAAATTCTTATTTAAAGGAAAATGATGAAGAGGCTTACTGTGTCCAATTCCCACTTAAATAAGAGGACTAAATACTTAAGGAAATCAAAGATTAAGTCACCCATAGACTTGAGTATATTTATTAAAGCAACATTCTGAGAGGTCAGATTGGAAATCTTTATTGGAAAGCTGGCAGGACTCCTGTCACAAAGACCTGTAGCCCCTCAAATACACTCAACTCTGCCAAAAAACAACCATGGCAGCAGGAGAGGAGAGGAACGCAAGAGCAGAAAAACAATCCCCAACAAACCAGATCAACCCCACACGGTAACCTCAGTTGCTACTTGGTTCCTACTCTCTTACTGTGTTCAATGCTCTCTAGGCTCCTGCTTGTTCGGGTTTTGATGGGTATATTCACAAATAGCATAACCGATTCATAGTACTGCCATTAGAAGTTTTAATCAAACAAAAGATGGAAAATAATTTTGAAAATATGCAGTGCTATATAAACAAGCAAATGCCATAAAAATTACTGGTTCTGGTTCACAAAGTTAGAGCTTCCCAATCACTGAGCATTTATATGCCACAGCAGGACAAAGGCCATTACTAAAAACTATAAAATGAAGTCCAATCAACAGGCACCATTCTATTACTGTCTGATATTTCTACTAAAAAGATCAGATGTTCTTGTAGAAAATGAAAAAGATATCTAGGCTCATTTACATATCTGTGATCCTGGTACTTATTAAAAGCCAGTTATGCTTCGATTAAGCTACAGTTTGCAATTTAAAACCCATACAAGTGACTGGTAACTAGATTCTTTGAATTCTCTCACCAGAACAGAAGATCAATCTAAAATATATGCTATACAGGATTCAAAGGGGCGAATGCACTATCTTGATTATGACCCTTAATTTCAATAGGAATATGTTCTTATGCATAGTAAGAGCCAACACCATGGACGTACAAATAAAGTAATCTATAAAAGAGCTCTTTGCTTTGGTCCAATTCAAATACTACCGACCAAAGAAACAACGGGAAGAAGGATAAAGTAGAACCCTTTGAGGGAAACCAGTTGTGTAGTAATTGAGATGGGAAAAAGAATCCCAATCTACTCACCTATATTTGTGGAAACCAAGTCCCAAATAGCTGGCAGGTAGCAGGAAGGGGGTGAGCATGACTTTGTAATCCACTTCCCAATGTGTTTCTAACCTGCAGACCCAAGGTTTATAACTGCTTTGAAAGAATCAGGCTAGTAGGAAATAAGTCACTTCTGTAGGGGAAATGTTATGTGGTAACAAGACCAGAAGAAACAGAGAAGCCACATTCTGAGAGGTTGAATTGGAAGTCTTTATTGGAAAGCACCAGAAAAATCAGAAGTAGTTCTGTGGCTCAAAATGATAGGATCCTAGCCTTGAGCTGAAGAGCTTAGAGAGAAAGAGTTCCCAGGGCCACAATTCAAGTCCCACAGCCTACAAACAAAACAAAACAAAATGACAAAGTCAAAGCCCTACAGAATAAGTATCATGAAATGGTACTTGTGGGGGGGGGGGGAGGGACACCAAAGGAAGAGGAATAGAAGAATGAGAGGGGAAAGAGGGAGAATACAGACAAGAAGAGTGACAGGGATCAAAGTGCATTGTACACTTAAACTACTACTTTGATAAAAGGCCAAACAAGTAAATATATAACCTAAAATTAAGTAAGGGAAGCAATGGTTGCAAGGGGTAGGTAACAATATTGAAAGGTGTGACAGTAATCAAGATGTACTGTATTCATACACTGCTTTGGTGAATAGATAACTCCTTTGTACAACTACTTCATAATAAAAATATTCAAAGGAAAAAGTGTTGTTTGTTCTCCCTAACTTTTGTCAAAGATTTTGTTTCCTTCAATATTATAGCTTGAATACCCAGAATAAGGCCAAACAGAGAACACGTACTGACAGAAAACCTGGCTTAATCTCTTAACCATTTTTTTCCGTTTTTTAACTTTTTTTTTAACCTTTTAGTAAATGTCTTCTTGATTTTTAGGTTGGTAGATGTCTCCCTGAAATAGAACCCACACATTTTAATCTGAAGAGAACTGACTTTGTCCTATGTCTCTTTCCTTCTTTCTGTTAGAATATGATCATAGGGGCTGAAAGGCCTTTGGGACAGTACTAATATATGGTGATGTTTATACTTACACACACACACACACCCTCACCAGGTTCCACTACTTTACTTTTTGTTGAGGAATAAACATACTGGAAATAAAAAAGATATACTGTCTGCGCCAACTGGTCTGTGAAATCAATAGGCATAGTTTCAATTGAACCACAATGGCCTTGATTCAGCCTTTTTAGTTTTTCCACTGTGATGTTAATAGTCAATCAAAAACTGAAAAGATTGAGACACTCATATTTCTCAATGCAGATAAAGAAAATTATTTTTAAAAAATAAGAGATAAAAAAGCAAATAGACTGTTTTCTTTTCAGTCTACTGTTTATAAAAAGGCACAGAGTTTCCTCTAGACCTTTTCATTTTGCTCCATAGCCATATGGCATCCATGGATGGTCAAAAGAACACTTGATGACTATTATACTGAACAAAACTGGCCTGGTCCTGTTCTTGTGAGCTCATTATCAGTGAGTGGGACAAAGGAAGGAATAGCAGCAATAAGCACCAATGATAAATTGTCTTCATAGAGCTGTTAAGGGGACTTTCAAGTTAGTGTTTCAACCCTGCTTAACCACACTCTATGACTGTCACATAAGCCCAGGGAAAAATTATTAAGTTCAATACATGGCTGTCTTTTGACTAAATTCCTCCTAATGTTCTAAGCAACTAACATCCTTTAGAAGACAGAGGTCATTTCTTGTATTTCATCCAGAAACATGGTTCAATGGCACAAACTTTAAGTAGAATATTATTTGTAATGATGAGGAACAATCAACACTACTACACGATATGTATGTGACCTGTACATGACATTGTATTACAGAATTATTCCAACATGTAGTTCTGTAATAAACTTTAACTCTGTGTGTGTGTGTGTGTTCTTTAAGTCATATAAGGAATCAATCAGATATCAATCTTGAGTAGATACACAGGAACAGGTAGACTCTACATGAGTCAGTGGAAAGGATGGAAATAATTTATTCTAGGAATCCTGACAGTTATCAACATCTAGATTTTATTAAATGCCTTGCATAGTTGAAAAGACTCAAGACCAATCTTATACCATTGCCCTTTTACTCCCACTACTTTAAAAAATTCAATCAAAGCTGGAAGGTAGATATCAGTTCCTGTCAAGACAAGATATGGAAGGTAGCTTCCTCAATCACCGCAACTGTCAGAAGGTTCAGTTGTGATAAGCCTTAAAATACAATGTGACATGCTTTTAACTGTGGATACCAGTGTTCAACATTTCAATTATTGCATATCATCTTCTGCCTTTACCAAACAGCAAGAAAGGACTGCATGCAAGATAGACCTATATACACATCTATATCCATACAGATAGACAAGATTTCCATAAAGAAATTTGAATGGGATAGGATATTATTACTGTAGAGATGCTGGAGGCCCTAGCTTCAATCCTCTGCACTGAGACAGAGGAGGAAAACCATAAGGGGAAAGAAAGGTTATAGCATTGTCATTTTTAAAAAATATTTTCCAAGGATCTATAATCTTCAAGTCAGCACTGAATTATTCATCTAAACTTATTAAAACTAAGAGTGCAGGTAATACTTGTGAATATAACTCAGAATAATGTAACAAGATAATCATGAACCCTCACAAAAATTCATGTTGATTAACAGCAAATAGTTTTTAGATTGGCTGATTTCTGCTTCTCAATGGCAGTATCATCTAAGCAAATTCTGTTGCCCCAAAACCACATTATAAAGCCCTGAATTTTTGAAATGAGGCTTCCATGAAAAAGTGTAACTTTCAAGGTCCTCTCCCGTACTTTAAACTAAATGTAGCAGGATTAAATACATATTGCCTGCTTATGAGACAGAGATGACAGGAACCATCTTGAATCAGACTTTTACTTAAAATTCTGTATATTTTACGTATATTTTCAAAGCTGAAGATCTTTTATTTGATCAATTTGGCTTTTGGTTTCAGTTATAATTACTTTAAAATATGCTAAGATATTCCTGACGTCTCAAAAGAACAAATTATTACTTCTGTCGACTCATTTTTTGGAAAGCTACATCATAAAAAATGTATGGCTTCATATAATTAAAAAATTCAAGCAGTGTTCATTGACTAAAGTAATATGGACTATTAAATAATTCAAAATTGTGTTTAGCAGCAGCAGCTGTTTAATTAAAAGGTAAAAACTGCAACTAATCCACTACCATTGACAGACATACAACCTATATCAGTAGTGAGATCCCCTAGGATAAAAAATATGGATATGAATTCAAAAAGTCATGAGTTTCATTTAATGAATATAATGAAAATAACCACAATGAATCAGTACTAAAACATATTTTACATCAAAGATTATTTGAATGTTGCCTTACTTTCCACTTCCTCCAGGCTAATAAATTCAATGCACCAAAAAATCCCTTAATGTACATTTTCTTAGCTATCAATGCACATGGTTTTATTAGAAGGCCTGTAGTTTAAATCTAGCTCATTAAAAGGCTAGGAAAACTCTCAAAACTTGGTAATCCCTTCAAAGTACTGAACTTCAGATTCAGTGGTCAATGTTTCTGGTTATAATTTGATCTACATACAATGGAAAAATTAAAATAGCCAATAAAATTAACCAACAATTGATTGAATGAACACTATAATTTCATTGTGAAGTTATTTTCACTTACTATACTATGGGAAAAATGTCTTTGATAATTGAAAAAAAACTCATGGTATATAGGATAACAGAATCATATGTGAAAATGCTTAAAAATACCAACATTTTCATATATATCTGAATATGTAATATATGTATAATTATATAATATACAATATAGTATATAAGTATATTATATAATATATTTATAATATCTGAATCTTTGATTCAGATTTTATAATATTAGTCCAACAGTCTTCTGAAAAAAATACATGCTTGCAATCCTGATGTGCAAAGATGTACATTTGGATATCTGATTATTTATATATAGGGCATTTTCTATTATGCAAAAGTGGGTATTTATAAAATCAATTATATTGCATTCCTGTTTAAAGTAACAGTGGTCTTAAAATTTCTGATAGTCATTTACTCTTAGCATCTAGCTCTCTATTGCATGGTTTGTCATATGTAGGCAAAGCTCTGTGTGTTGATTTCATAGGCATTTCATGGCAACATATGCTCAAGCCATGTTCTTTGGCTCATCAGCCACTTGACAATTCCTTCCATTTCCTTCTTTATAAAATGGAGGAAATAGCTGTCCTCTAATCCACTGAAAGTTCACAGCAAGGACTTAAAGAAATGTCAGCTTCTTTTATTATTGACCACAATCTCACGAGAGAGGGAAAACCAGTGATTATTTATTCTTAACCAACACCACAACAGAAGAGACAACATGGCACACACAAGACTGAATATACCAGGTTTAGAATTCATTACTCTACTGTCAAATTTCACTGGATTAGAGAATAATTATTACTACATCTAGAAAATGGAATTCTTCATTGTATGCCTCTCTTCATGTGAAGAAAAAGCACTCTAAATAAATGTTAGTTTGGGCCCCCTCCCCCAGTGTTGAAAAATATCTACTCCCTGGTTTATTCTTTAGAATGAGAAATTTTGAAAAGCTGATTTTTGTGTGATAACAAATTTATTTTCAGGAATAATATTCTTGATCTAATATGAGACAATAAATAATTCAGAAGTTTCACATTACCAGGGAATTGCATTTAAGAGATCAACTGGGGATCTCTTTAATAAGAAGCATTCACCTTGGTACAGGAATGCTACTCTGCATTTAATCTTATTCCCTTCAGAGCATATGAGACAGCTTGTTGGAGAAATAGAATGATTCTTGGCTATATTCATAAAGAGAACAAAAGAGGGAAGGCAGGTAAAGGACATAGCACCATGGAAATGACATCTAGTTTCCATTTGAATTTTGAAGTATTGAGCTTTTAAAACTCTTCATTTAAAGAAAATCTGAGAAAATTTGTCAGGAGTGGGTATGAAAAATGATATAGTCTGCCACTTAAGATAGGGTGCTAAAAATGTTTAACAATTGTTCAATCTAAATGGTTTCTATTCAGACAAAGGGGGCAGAATATGCCACTTTAGCAGAAGGGTTATTTTGAGCTAAAGGCTCTTAAAATCAGCATGTACAGAAAGGGTTCTCTGGCACTCCCTTTTTCTTCTAGAAAGCAAGGAACCAAACTCTCTTATGGAAGATGTCCTTCCTGTTCAGAAGTCAAGCAATATTTTGATCTTCAAGGATGAGACACTAAGACACAGATAATTCTACATAAAGTAGACCTTGTTAAAGCCATTCTAATGATTCTATAGCATTTCCACATCCTTTAGTTATGCTGCCACCAGTGCCCCTAATTCAGCCAAATATAAACACATGTAGGCTTTGTCATTTCTAGGGTCTACATTTTGTTATGTGGACTGTGTCATACAAAATTTATATGAAATCACTTGGTATGCTAACTTTCTTATATTTTTCCTGCCAATAAAATTCTCAAGTCTTGCCCTACCTACTGAAATCCTAAGACAGTTGAAGGGATCTAATACCTCTTCTACAAGACATTTGTTTTCCATTCTTTGAAACTTTCTAGAGGCTTCCACGTTTTCTAATAAAAAAAGTTGGGGGGTAAAATCTCTCACTGAAAAACCTGAGAAGTAATTTTTTCAGCTCTAATAAATTTATTAGGATATTATCACCATATAGACAAACAATTTATAAAATTTTGTGTCATTTCCTCTTTAAGTACATCTTTCAAGTCCAAGTACCTAAAGTACTTACACTTCTTCTCTTGGAGACAGCATATTTCCCTTTCCCTCAAAACCCAGTGTGCTCTGAGATGCTTGACTATCATGCAATCTTTAAGACAATCCCAGCAGTGAAAATCTCATTACACCTGCCATTTTGTTGTTTGGGTTTTCCTTTCTTTCTTTCTTTCTTTCTTTCTTTCTTTCTTTCTTTCTTTCTTTCTGTCTGTCTGTCTGTCTGTCTTTCTTTCTTTTGGTGAGGGTGATAGTGGTTTTGAATGATGTATTTGAAGGGCTTTTATTTTGGTTTTTTAGACAGATTGTATTATGGCAATCCAGAATAGCCTCAAGAGCTTCCTGCCTGTACCATCAAATGCTGGGATTGTGCCCATATCATTGTCCATATTTAGCTCAGGGATGGGCAAGAAACTAAAGGTCAACCAACCAGAATGCAGATTTGTTAGTGTTGTTGTTCAATATTGATATAATAAGAGTCTTTTCCTTTTCCAGTTTGGCCTGAATGGATAAATAAGGAAGGTCCAGAGGTGAGAAGGACCATTTTAGGGCTATGCTTGCCAAATTTTTCTGAATAATTAGCATAAAGCACTGTGTTAAGGAAAGAGGACCAATACACAGAAGCACACACCCAGTCATGCATGGAAGGGTGGTAGGTAGAGAAAGAGCAGGAGAGAAAAATGTAAGAATGCATGCCATGTTCTAGGAAAAGTCACATGTAATGATCAAACCTGCCACAGTACTTAACAAATATTCCAAGCTAATACATTTCATTGTCTGTTCAAGTGAGAATTAGTCACTTTTTGTTGTTTGCTAGAGGGGCTTTCCTAACATCCTAACAAGTAAAATAAAACTAACCTGAATAATGACTAAGGGAGTTCATTTATTTACTTCCTATCCTGATACTCAAAGACCACTGTGTCATTTGCTGCTGAATGGAGAGAAAGTTTGTTCCTAAGGACCCCTCCTTGGCCAAAAAAATATAAGACATCTGTTGAAGTCATGAATGACTTGTCGTGAACTTCAACAGTGGTAAAGCCTCCTAAAAAGAGATCGTTCTCACCAGTGGGTATTTACATAATTAGGGTCAATTACAATTTAGAATTTCTAGGGCATGGGGTTAAATTACAGTGACATTTAAGGGCTCTGCTGAATTTTCTCATTTGTCTTGAACATTTCTGGAGTTACTACATTGTAATTAAGTAATTTTCTTCATTTCATTTTTATTGTAATTTTCTTTTTCAGGCTTGGCAATTACCCATCACTCCAGGGTACATTCTGTTAGAGCAGGGAAATAAAGACCACCCAATTTTCAAGGGAGGCTGAAAATAATTTTACACTCTGCTGAGGGATGAACTTGGATGTGTATAGCAAATTCCAACTAAGTTGCTTCAGTCAGCTTCTGTATTTCCAAATCCAGCCCCTTCCAGGTAATTGTCAAATTCTCTGAGTGATCAAAACTGAAAAAGTGGGCATTTTGACTTAACAATCTTCATCAAAGTGAGAAATGCAGAAGCAAAACCTATTGTTTACTTGTGGACTTTATGAAGGCATACTTCTGTGCCTCATTCACTAGAAAAGTCATCATTCATTGGATAAAGTTATTCTAATAGCTTTTAATTCTATCAACAAAAAAGACTATACCCATAAAAAACATAAAACAGATCATTGAAATATTAGGGCATAGTACATTCTGATCACAGATTCCTAAGAGAAGCAGGATCAGGTTTTCATGGCCTGGAAGCCCTCTGCAGAAGCAGGACAGAGTGAGTGATAAAACCATTATGAAGTGAAAATTTATTCCATTTGAACATCCAATCAACCACCCAGGGAGTTATGGAGTAGGACAAGTGAAAGAGGGAGATGGAAAGAGAAGAAGAGAAGTAAGAAGGAGGGGGAGAGAGAGAGAGAGAGATTTACAGAGAAAGAAGAGAGCGATGAAGAGAGGAAAGAGAAGGGAAGGAGGAAAGGAAAGGAAGGGAGAAGGAGGGAGAGGGCAGAAGGGGGAAGGGAGAAAGAGATTAGAAAGACCAGAATATTTAGTTGACTGTTCTACATAATTGGCCTGTTTGTGAGTCAATGAGTAAATATTTGACAAACCTATCTCTTTGATTCCAAACCAAGCAAATCAAATTGTACTGTTGAAACTTGTCCACAACAGTAGTCATAGCAATTGCTTACCCAT
Source organism: Megascapheus bottae (assembly GCF_031878675.1). Lineage (NCBI taxonomy): Eukaryota > Metazoa > Chordata > Mammalia > Rodentia > Geomyidae > Megascapheus > Megascapheus bottae. The sequence goes on from NC_143510.1 coordinate 28,842,198, forward strand.
AAGAAGACATAATCCAGGTGTCTCACGTGTGCAACTAAAACCATCTTTATCTGGTATAGGCCTTTCTAATTAGAGATCTCAAACTGATCTTACCTTTTACCTCTAGATAATAGCTTGTCATTATTTTCAAAGCCTTGCTACTTCTTCAGTCCATAAGTACTTATGGGGTCCAGCAATATGAAAGACATGATAAACTCAGTAAAGAATGGGGGAACCAATATAGCTTTGCCCTAGATCCTATAATAACAGGAGGCAGGTAGTGGGATCTTCAAGTCTAATAAGTAATCCAACATATCTCTCAAACAGTCAAAATCCCAAACGATAGTGGAAAATGTTTTCCAAGCATTAACAACTAAAATAAACACAGACATCCATTCATGCACCAAAAGTTCCAGGTAGGTCCATATGGAACTAATGAAATCATCAGTTGTATGAAAAACTTGAATGGAAGCCCATTCGTGTTGTTTAAGGTGCTTTGTTAGATATGTGACCTAATTATAAAGTTGAGAAAACAATGTGTACTCAAATGAACTAAAGATGCTGGGGATTAAAGACCATATGTGTTTCACAGAGCATTACTCGTCCTTTGGAAGATGAAGACTGGTGTCTCCTAAGGATTCCTTCAGCCCTAAATGTTCACATGTGGTACATTTGGGAAACTTCCTAGGATAGAAATACTATTCTCTACAACAGCTAGCACTGCACCTGGGAAATAGTTAATAAATGAATGAAAGGTAGAGACTGTTGCCTCATGGGTAATTAGTCTAGCACTCCACAAGGAGCATCTATGGGAGCGCAAAAGGTTGAAATGTTTTGGGTTTTTTTTTTGTGGGTCATGGGGCTTCAAATAGGCCTTGGCACTGTCCTTGTACTCTTCAGCTCAAGGCTACTGCCCTACCCCCTGGACCTGGGCATTGTCCCTGAGCTCTTCAGCTCAAGGCTACTGCCCTACCCTTGAGCCAAACCCCACTTCCCATTTTCTAGAGGTTCATTGGAGATAAGACTCTCAGGTCCTTTTGTGCCTGGGCTAGCTTTGAACCTTAATCTTCAGATCTCAGCCTCCTGAGTAGCTAGGATTACAGGCATGAGCCACCATGCCCACCTTGAAATGTTCTTGAGTACAGATGTTTTTAAGTTTACAATTCCATTCTGCTCTGAAGACAGCAAGTTCAAATGATTATTTACAAGAAAGGCTTATAATGATCAATACAAATTTTTTATTTATAATGAAAGCAACCAATGGTATATTACCAATGAATTCCAGAAAAAGGAAGATGTACCATATTTTATGAAAATTACAGAATTTGATATTATGAAAATTATGATACTATGAAATATGAAAACACAAAAGCTGAAGAGTATTTCAACCTGCTTTCAGGTATCAACTGTTATGAACTGTACATTTGAATGATGTCAAAGGAAACAAAAGATATTACTCTGTATATTCAAAGTATCAATTAGTTAGTAATAACAGACAAAATGGTGGTCTTGATTTGCAATCCCTTTCTTATTTAGTTTCCCCAGTCCTATCAGCTTTATAGTTCATAAACCTCTGCAGATCTCTAGACAGATATCCACTGCCAGCATGCCATGGATGACTATTAATTTCCCAAACAAAGGAGAGAAAACATCATCAGCTTTTCCTGTAAAATAATAGAATTCTAACACCATCTTTATACCATCCAATATGTTGTCTTCAGAAGCAATGTTTCCTATTTTTTACATTTTTCTCTCTGTTCTATCCTCTCTGTCTCTCTTTCTCTCTCTGTCTTTCTCTCTCTCTCTCTTTCTTCTTTTTGTCTGTCTTTCTCTGTGTCTGTCTGTCCTCTGTTTCCTCTCTGTGTCTCTTTCTCTATCTCTCTCTGTCTTTTTCTGTATGCCTCTCTGTCCTTTGTCCCTCTCTTTGTCTCTCTGTCTCTCGCTCTCTCTCCTCTCTGTTCTCATCATCATTTGCCTACCTGCTTCTTCTCAGCATAAATTAGGTATTCCAGAAAAATGACAACCAAGAATCACAATACCCCACTTAGAGCAGGATGAGAAAGCATCTTTGTGCCAGGTAAATTTACTCTTCCTGAAATGCATTTCTCTGGAGACACTGAGAAATGCAACTGGAAGCAGAGGTAGAAGAGAACCTCAGTCTTTAGGGCCTAGATCTCATCTAATACACAATGTACAATCAGTAACCCTTTTGGTACCCTTGAGATCAAGATTATGCTTGTACCAAGATAATTTGGAAGTGACATACATTAAAGATACAGCTGGAACAAGACAGCTGTGGCAAAAGAATCATGGAGGAAGTTTAGAAGTCTGAGAATATCAGGACAAGTTGCATAGAAATGGAATCTAACTCATTGCTATACCAAGGCACTATTAAACAGGTCTGAAAAGACACTAGCCACTGATATTTCATGTAAACATACTCGAAGAGCATATATTTCAATTAATGAGGTTTCTGGAGTCATGATGTTTTATTTGAAGTTGGACATTAAATCAATACTGGCCTTCCTGATACTTCCCATGCTCTACTCTACAATCTAATCCCCTCCCCAAAATCAATACAAAAACCTATATCAGCCAGAAAGGACAGTAATTTTGAAGTGGCAATGGGAATCTAAATTACAATTGTAAATGTCTAAAGCTTGTGGTCTGGGGATTTTCCTAATGGGAATATTTGATGTGACTGTTTGTTATTCTTATGGCTATGTTCATGAGCATAACACAAGAGTGCTTTAAAGGCCCGAGTGCCATAAATTACATTTTCTGTAAGAAATCATATCCTTGACATATTTTTTTCATGATCTGAAAAGAAAGAAACAGATTTTTTTTCAGTTAATTAGTGCTAAGGCATGTATTTTACATTAGCTTTAAGTTTACCAAAATGGCTTGAAAAACTTGAACAGATGGATGAATTATAATAACTTTTCCTTCTGACTCAGGTTAGGAGTAAAGAGTCATGAGAATTCTCCTGCCTAGCTTTCCCATAAAGTTAATGCATTTAATAGATATGATATATTTGTTTTTCTCACCAAGGTGTAAACAACTCTGTCTCACCTTACGTGAGTGTAATGAGCTGTGGGAATACATTTCAATTCTTTCTATCCAGGGCAAAGGGATTTTCCAGGGTTTAAAACCTCAAAACACATAAAACAGCTCCAAATTTGGGACAATAATTGTGCAGCATAGAGCTGTGACTACAGGGAACATAAGCAGGTAAAAGAGGTGTGTTTGAAGGGGAACAAGAACCAACGTGAAATGAGAGGAGCAGGTGCCATTCAGAATTGACTGTCATGGCTTCACCAGCTTTATGGAGATTAAGGCTTCCACCAATTCAGCATAGCCCATTTTTCTAAAGACGCTTCAAATCTTAGTTTTCTTTGCAAATATCCCAATCAAAATTTAAGCAAGTATTTTTATATTTTCTTATACTTATGTATTTCTTATATTTTCTTAAAAGACAAGGAAAAGCTAAATGTTCCAAAGAAACCAGAATAGCCTTTGGATGTTCATTTATTTAAAACAAAAATCATTCTGCCATCTTGGATTCATGGTTAGTGCCATGGCTGAATTATGACTTGTCTTCGAGAGGAAATTTACTCTCCAAGTTATGCACTTTAAATGTGTGTTAAATGTGTGTTAAAATCTTCACAGATTCTAAAAGTAGACCACATTGAGCCTTAGGTGTGATGATTTTAAGCTGGGAGCTTACCAAGTTTGCTTCTGTGCATCCCATTTTTACTTTACTCCTTACTTCTCCACTCTCTTAAAGTCCCCAGAGTACCTATTTTCAGCTCTCATCTCAAAGTTCTTGAATGAATTGAAGAACAGGTGCTTTTTGTAAGCATTCTTCTGCTTTAATTTCACTGCAGCATGGGGTGGCTCCCGTCTTTCTGTCTCTCAACTTCATTAAACTTCCTAAATTTCCTATTACTGTGGTTTTTGATACTTAAATCCTGAAGTGCACATTTCTTTCTCAACCTTTTACCTCTTGTGTATTTAGCACTTATGAGAGAATGTGGTTGTTCTAAGTGATATTTTTCTTAATTTTAACAAGTCTTGAAGCTCTGAAATCGTGCCCAAGTAAAATTTTCATTATATAGTGTGGTCCGTTGTTCAGGGTTTATGAGGCTGGGGTAAGGTTGGTGAAATGGCACCATCTCACTCATTCCATGAAAGAGATCATTTTACTCTCTCTATATATGTGTGCCTTATAACGTCATGCTACCTATCACATATATACATATATATGTACATATATATACATGTTTATTTAAAAGCTAGACAAAACAAGTTCTTCTAATCTGTCCCTCCATCTATCTGTAGTTTTGTTATGAATCTGAAAATCTAGGCTTCTCGTCCTTTTCTCTGGAAGTATCATTGTTAGATAGAATGAACATTTGCTTTGGTAGGGGACAAGGTAGGTTTTGATGAGTAGCTACTTAAAATGTATGCAGATTTTGTACCCACAGTATAATAACTTATCTTGGGCATTTATGAAAAATATTCTCTCTCCACCTCCAAATATTACAGTAACACTTGCATTCTAGGAAGCTGACAGATATTACTGGTGGCTTTGCAAACATGAGCAGAATGAACCAGCTAAATGACAAAATACTGAACTTTGGCTTCCCTGAACACTAGAATCGATTAAAACAAACACACAAAACACCCCACACTCTGTAAGCTCTCACTTCTATACTTTATCAAGACTCCCTTGTTTTCCTAAAACCCCGTTACCTAAAACTTTATTCTTCTTTTCTTTCTTTTAAGATGCTTTATATTAATGAGTGACCCACTTATTGCCATAATCTGAAAGCAGATACCTTAATAGCTCATTGAATTATATCTTTCACAACTGACTTTTCATATAGCTAGGACCACAGGGTTACATGCTGCCTCCTGATGTTATTACTGTGGGCCATTCACGGTAAAAGAACTCTAAGTGAAAAGAAATAATCTTCCCCTTACCCATAGCTGAACTCAGGGCTGAGCTCCATCTAAGAGATGATAGATGAACAAGAGAAAGCATATGGTTATTTAATGCATTTCATGTCACATGGATGCCTTCATACAGATATAAAACAAAAAAATGAAAGGAACCTGTGAATATTTAATGCTAAGTGTGATGGAGAAAAGAACAGGAATGGAGAAGTATGATTGGATGAAAACATGATCTCATAGTAAAAAAAAATATATGAATGAGGAGATTTTAGAAAGGCTTAGTTTCTCAGATTCTTTTCTAGTCCATGTGTCTTGAGATATCGTGATGGTCCCTTCCTCCCAGTATAGGGAGAGCATTCCTAAATTTGGGGGTCTAAGGATCTGCTTCAGGTGACAAGGACCTGATGTAGATGAGAGTGACCTTCACGCTTCTGCCATTTGCTCAGAGCCCTAGCCTTGAGCTGAAAGCTCAGGGACAGTGCCCAAGCATGCAAAAAGAAAAGACTACTGAATTTGGACAGTAATTTTTGTTCATTCTTCTTTCCACAAATATGGTTGAGTGAGACATAGAAATGAGGGGCTACATAGTGCAGATACAATTTATTCAAGAGAAATCTATGGAATCCTGATTAAAAGCTTTGAAATTCAACCCAAAAAGTAAGTTGTGAGGATGAAGATGACTGGGGCGGGGTGAGAAGCGGTGGCAATGGAGAAACATCAGAGCTGCTGTAAAACATCAGAACATTCTGAGTACAGGATTGACACAGCTTAAGTGATGAAAACTGCAAAAAATATTTTGCTTATTTTTTTCTTAAAAAGAAAAAGAATACCTTAAAACATGCAGGAACTAAGCTAAGTAATTTACATTCATTACTTCACTAATTCCTTACAGTAACTCCAGGAGCTAAGTACTGTTATTATCTCCACTTAACATAAAATGTAACACAGCCTCAGAGAGGTTAATTAACTTGCCCAGGGTCTTGCAGATAGTAAGTAGCTCAACTCAAAATCATATTGCAATAATGTCTCCTCAAGAACTGTGGCTAAAGAGGAGCAACAGTTCTTAGAAAGGATACCCAGCATAAATTGAAATCTAGACTGAGGGAAAAAGTATAAAAGGGGGGTCTACCTCCTATACCAATTCAGGGAATCTGAATTTCACCTTGACCTAACGGGAAGATGAGAAAAGACTTGAAGGGGAGGCAAAGAAAGCGACTGTGTCAGGGTAATGGATATACCCATTATTTGGGGACTAACCAGTGGGTCCCCTTCTGGAACATCCAGATGCTAAAGAACAACGCAAAATGATTACAGGTGATTACTGAAGCTCTTCAATAGCCAAAAAACACGAATGGATTAGCTTTGTGGTAAGATTGATTTTCAACATGTTTAAAAAATCCATGAAGTTTGGATGCCAATCTCCCAACAATGCCAAGTGACTTGGGAGGAAAAAAATGTAGCGTTCTTCAGGAAAACCAAGCAAAATCATCCTTCTGGCTATAGGGAACTTGAAGGTATGGGAGTCTGGGTTCACACATCTAGATGTGCCAATTAAATATGATGACTACTGCATACTAGTGGGTAACACAGTGAGATATTTTTAAAACTTCAGTAACTGGATTATTGCCACTGCAGGAGACTTTTCTCTCCCCTAACAGAATAAAATGTGATGTCAGGAGAGACAAAGCATAAAATAAAGGAGCTATTTTTCTCAGTAAAGAAGCTTGGCATATTAACTATTATTGAGATGCTTGAAAACTTTTAACAAATGAGCAGATTACAAAGCCAGAAAGAAAAATGATACTTAGTGCTTTAGACTTAACACAATTGTTCTTGCAAATAAATGCCTTTAGAACATTACTGGATCGAATATAATTATCATACTGCTTTTCCCCCTGCATGTCCATGACATAGAAGAATGAAAAATAAAAGACAGACATGCATTCTATAACTCACCAAATCTAAGATAACATTAGCTATAAGGAATATACAAGTTGCCAAGGTCCTAAGTATGAGAACATGTGACTTCCAAGATCAACAAAATATAATAATACACTTCCTAATTTGGAGGTTCTTTCACTAACAAGTAGTCATTTGGGGGAAGATACTCAGGCTACTCATATGCAGAGACTATTGGTTTGTAGATGAAACACAAGAAAACAAACAAATTCAAGGAAACATGTCACATATTCTTCCATGAAGATGAGCAAAATAACAAATTAAAAATTAAATTGAGTTGGTTTTAGTAATATGCTTTCATAATAATTATGGTATGGCATACAACTACTATTACATGATGATGAAAGATAACTATATGTAGGAGAAATGAAGAAGGAAAGGAGACAGGGAGACAGGGAAGGAAGGAGGGAAGGAGGGAGGTAGGAAGAAAGGAAGGGTGGGCACAGAGGAATTTATGTGTTGAGGACATTTCATTCCAAAGACCTCTTAAGTAATTTTTTTAAACAATCATTTACTTAAGGGTTACAAAATTAAATATGTTTTCTGTTGGGAAAATAGATATCTAGATCAATAAAATAGAAAACAGAATGGACCCACATCTTTAAGGTTAATGACTTCAACAAAGATGGTAAAGTAATTTAAGTATAGCTGCTGCCAATCTGCTTCCTCCACACAAACTGTCCTACTAAAGTAGCCATTCTTAAGCAAAAGAAAAGAAATAAACCTCAATGATCATACCACCAATCAACATCAAGAAGATTACTTAAAATTAATTACAGTAGAAATAATACGCTTACAAAATTTATAGAAGAAATGTTCACAACTTGAGTGAGGCAAAAATTTGTCAGAACATATAATATATTCAGATGAAAATTAACGTAGATTTGACTGAAAAATTTTTTAAAAAACCTTAGTTCCTTGAAAGGTATTATTAATAAAAAAAATCAAATCAGAGCCTAAAAACCAAAAAGTATGAGTAACATATTTATCTGATGCAGGACTTATGTCCCAAATAACCAGTTTTTTTCAACTCAATGGTAAGATAGAGTAACCAATTAAAATAGAACAAAAATAACAATGATATGGTATGAAAGAAGTCATAAGCAGGAGAAAATATGCCCATTATTAGTTATTAGGAAAATATGATCTAGAATGCAAATGAAATACCACAACATCACCCAGAGAATAGCTGAAATTACACAGACTGTATAAAAACAGAAGGAAACGTACACAGCCAAATTGAAGCAGAGTCAGGATACCATATGGTAGCAAGACTTCGCCAAGATTCCGGTTATAGCCTAGAATGGGAAATTTGGACCCCTTCATCCCCGGCCCTCAAGCACCTAGAATAACCAGAGCTGAGCCTGATGAGACAATTGCATGGTACTCAGAATCTCAAGGTCCATATCAGCACTTGACATGAACATAGAGGCTTATTCGGCAGCTACTCGTGAGGCTAAGGCAGAAGGATCTAAAAACTGAGTCTAGACTGGGCATCAAGCAGGACTCATTCTTGAAAAAAAATTAAACTAAAATAATGCAAGGGCTGGAGGTCACCTTTGTGAAACCCTGGGTTCAGTCATCAATACCAAGGGCGGTAGGTGGGGTGGGGGTTGAATTTGAAAAAAAAAAAAAAAAAAAAAAGAAAGAAAGGCATATTGAGCAGTGTTTGTCTTTGCTTAATTTGTAACAAAGCCTTACAGAGTAGAGCAAACAGTAAATCCTTTTTTGCAACCCAGAACTCATTGCTACATGATTTTGGTACATGTAAGAAGGAATCTGTTTTTGGCAATGTAGGGTTTTGTTAACTCACACGTTTGCTCTGAGAATGAAGTTGATATTAAAGCTAAAAATAAATAAGGACATATCAAGAGATCATGACAATTCTGTTTTATAGATATGCCCATTCGGTTAGGCATTCTTTCCTTTGTCTTCTGTTGATAAAAAGTGTTCCTTTGGGCCGGGAGTTTGGCCTAGTGGTTAAAGACCCGGGCTCGATTCCTCGGTACCACATACATAGAAAAAAGCCGGAAATGGTGCTGAGGCAAGGACAATGCTCAGGCCCTGAGCTCAAGCCCAGGCCAACCAAAAAAAAAAAAAAAAAAAAGCGTCCCTTTTTCAATGGTCAATAGCAAATCCAATTTCCTTCTTCAAATCACTGATTTTTGATTGAACCCCAAGTCCCCAAATTATAATTCCAAGGACCCAAATAAAGTCCTTTTTATATCTGCAGTATCTAAGTTTGCAAGATAGGCAGAAATTGGAACTGTTACATGTTTCTAGGGGAACATAAACTAATATAACCATTTTAGAAACAGCTGATAATCTTTTATAAAGTTAATTACGAACATATCATGTGACTAAGTACTTCTACTTTTGAGCATTTACTCAAGAGAATTACAAATACCCTACCCCAAAAGACTTGTATATAAAAGCCATTACATTTGCCTTCATAATAACCATAAAACCGAACCAACCCAAAGGTCAATTACCAGAGAACTGAACAAATTCATCATACCAGTTGTACACATCAGGGAAAAGGAGAAAACTACTGATGATTCAATAAGAAGAATGAACCAAGGAAACACATAGTAAAAGGCTAATGGAAGATGATTTTATTTACACAAAGTTTTAGAAAAGATAAACCTAATTCATAGTGATAGGCAGCAGATAAGTGGATGGATACCTTGATGTCAGAAGGTTGAATGCAAGGGAGTGTAGAGAAATTTTTTTTTTAATGATAGAACTTTACTACAACTTGCTGTATCACTGCATACATTAACAAAATTCTGTGCATGAATATTTAAAATGTGTTTGTTTTGTTTTATGTAAATTGCATGTGTAACTAAGTGCTTAGCTAAAATATATCCTACAACATGTTCTCATTTACAATCTCGACTATCACATATGAATAATTTTAGGTTTCCTAAAAAACTGGTCTGGAGGGCTGGAAGTTTAACCTAGTGGTAGAGTGCTTGCCTAGCATGCACGAAGACCCAGGTTCCATTCCTCGGTACCATATACATAGAAAAAGCTGGAAGTGGTGAAGTGGCTCAAGTGGTAGAGATATAGCCTTGAGAAAGTCCAGGGACAGTGCTCAGGCCCTGAGCTCAAGCCCAGGACTGGCAAAAACAAAAAACAAAAAACAAAAAAACAATGGCCAGAAAAACCACAGCTTTAAATACTACAACAGCACGAGATTATCATAGGAGTTAACTCAATTTAAAACACATTGAAAATCTCTCTAACACCACCACACTTTACCACTGTGAGTTGCGAATCCACCTTCTTATTTAACCCTCAAAACAGCAGCAACTCTATTAATACATATTAGATTAATAAAGTTTGTAAAGTCACACAATACCATAAGTGGGTCATTTACAAATCCTTAACTATAGTGTTCTCTTTATCCTTTAGTTAGTTTCAAATGCTCAAAAACACACCAATGTACCAAAGGCATGTATATCTCATGGGCCATGGAGAAATTTACAAAGAAATTTTGAAAAAATACATTTTTTCCCTTTGCTTGTGGTTTGTTAATCTTTTCCTCATTATTATTCTCCCTAAGAATCCCTTTCTAAACATTTTCCCTAATACCCTAGATTACCTGTACATCTTTTTAGGTATATTTATGCTTTGTGCCTGAAAAGAATAAGAATTGTTTCTAAAAACTCATTTTCATTTTGCATGGGGGTGACATCACCTCCATTGAAAAAACACATTTTACCACTGACCTCTAGCTTAAATATGTACCTTGCCTTCAGGTATTTTGGGGCTCCTAGCAACTTTCAATGACAAGCCTACTTCCCAGAGCCTTCTCATTTAGAGCACAGCTACTATTATGTTTTGTTTTGTTTTGTTTTTACACATTCTTTTTATACCTTTCTAGTGAAGCACAGAATGAAAATTGAAAGTCTATGAAAACAAATCTCTGATGATCAAAAGCACACATTAATCTGTCCTTCCATACACAAAAATACATAATTGAAGTTTAATATCTCAAAATATTGTGTGAATCCAGAAAGCACAATCTTTTTAACAAAGCTTCTAATGGAAGAGGACTGTCATAAGGAATGGGCTTCCATTTCACCCCAATGCAAAAATAAATGCAACAATGGACCAGTGGTGGTATTATTTGGTTTTTCTTTGGGGGTAGGAGGAGCAGAAGGGACACAGAAAGACAGGGAGAAAGGATGAACAAACGAAGTCATGATATTCAGTATACACTATGTAGAAAATGATATATGCAACTTGTGGGCAAGGAGGGATCGGAGGGGAACATTGGGGGAAAGTACAGGAAGCACAAATACTGTCCAAAAAGAAATGTACTCATTATTTTGCCTAATGAAATAGTAACATAGTAACACTTCTGTATAACACCTTAATAATAACAATAAACTGGGAACTGATGGCTCGTGCCCATAATCCTAGCTACTCAGGAAGCTGAGGCAGTAAACTCCATGTGACTCTTAACTCCAATTAATACCCTGAAAACCAGAAGTGGAGCTATGGCTCAAAGTGGTATAGCACTGGCCTTGAGCAAACAAAAGCACAAAAAAACCCAGAAATAGCTCCCAGACCCTAAGTTCAAGCCCCATGACAAACAAAATTAATTAATTAATTAATATTTTCCAAAAAAACATGGATCCAAAGAGTTCAAATTATAAAACTAAAGAAAAGCTTAGGTATACATCTTCCCAAGCATAATATAAATAATGATCTCTCAAACCTACTCATTAAAGGAAATGTATAACTTCGTGACCCTAATATTAAATAAGATGCATTTGTGTTTTGTATACTTCCATGGGGCTCAGCACACAAGGCCAATTACACCTACAAAACCTCAGCCTGAAAATCAGAAGGGCATAACTAGTATGTCATCTTTCTGATTTAGTGCTTTTGACTTTCATAATTAACTAATTCACTCAGCAAATACTTAAGGGCTTAAAACGGTAAATTAGAATAAAAGAAGAACATGTAACCTAGGACTTGTTTTTAACAAATTATATTTTTTCTACCTCTTGGATGATCATGAGCCTACAAGTACAAAGTCATTTATCCAGGCTGTGTGATATTTAGCCTAACTCCTGTAAAACTTGGACTTGATATCTATGAATCTATTATATGCACACATAGTTGAAGGACATTTTTAAAAGTGCTAAACTATAAATATTCTGATTCACTGCTCTCTCACACATACTAAAATGACTTCACGCAATCACTAACCAGGAGGTAGGTTTTGTATCTTGCTGAAAATGTCACTTAATAAATAACCTTCAAATTTAAATGCAAACTATGGATATCATTCATAGATACTCAAACTTGTCCTTGAAGTCTAAATGGGCGAAAAAAAGTAACTAAAAAAAAACCTTTCTGCCATTAACACCATTTCTTTAACTTCTTGAAAATTGAATTTCCATTTTAAGTTTTTAATATAATATTTTTACTTTTAAGAATCTATTTTATAACATTTACATTGTAGAAGTCAAATATAGCTATGGGATAACTTGCCATTTTTACTTCCCATTCTCAGATTACATTAAAAGTTTTAGGGGAAATTGCTTTATCATATGATTATTTATATGATACATTTTATTTTATTTTATTTTTTGCCAGTCCTGGGCTTGAGCTCAGGGCCTGAGCACTGTCCTTGGACTTTCTCAAGGCTAGAGCTCTACCACTTGAGCCTCAGCACCACTTCTGGCTTTTTCCTATGTATGTGGTACCGAGGAATCGAACCCAGGTCTTCATGCATGCTAGGCAAGCACTTTAACCACTAGGCCAAACTCCTGGCCCCTATATGATACATTTTAATGGATACATTTAGCTGTTCAAAAAAGTGGTATCTTATCACAGATATATGTCCTAATGTCTTAACTATGTGTTCTGACACTCACTAGTTACTATGTCACTCTAGAACTGAGCCTAAGAGACATATTATAGGACTGGTTTAGTCAGAGACAAAAATAACAGCCATTTGTTTTAAGTGGCAGAGGCAGAAAAATTGTTAGCAGATATTTTTAGAATTAGCTGAAGTTTATTTCTTCAGAGACAAGAATTTTTTAAACTAGACTTATATGCTGTTTAATAATTGTAGAAGGTAGAATATCAGCTCCCAAAGGAGCTTGCCATGAAATTAAAGTTGCTAGTCAGATGACATTGAGGAGTTTAACCTTGACTATGAGATTAGTCCAAGATGAACAAGGGATACTATTTAGCTGAATCCAATGTAATCACAAATATCTTCAGAAAATGAAAGTAAAACACTGAAAAGGTGACAAGGAAAAAGCAAGAAGGGCCAGATGAAGATACAAAGGTAGAGAATGTATCTATTGTCAGCTGGAAAGGGCAAATACATGGATTTTTGTAGAATTAGAAAAGAATACAGCCCTACAGACACCTTGTTTTTACCCCAATATAACTCATCTCAGACTTGAGCTCTAGAAATGTTAAATAAAACATTTTTGCTGCTTAAGTCCTAAAGTTTCTGGTAATCTCTCTTGGCTCCTCAGAAAAGAAATTCAGTAGATAATCAATTAGCTACTTTTAAATTTAAAATAGCAACTAGCCAGGGCCCAGTGGCTCATATCTGTAATCCTAGCCACTCAAGAGGCTGAGATGTGAGCATTATGGTTGAAAGCCAAACTAACAAAAATGTCCATGAGACTCTTATCTCTAACTAACTGCTACACAGCCAGAAGTGGAGCTGTGGTTCACACAGTAAAGTGGTGCCCTTAAGCAGAAAAGCTCAGAATCAACCCAGATCTCAAGCCCCAGAACCAGTATAAAAACCTAAACAAACAAACAAAAAACTGAAAAAAAAGAGTGCCTAGTCAAATAACTACAAACATTCAGATACTCTTGATTTCCACTTCAGTTTATCTGAAACATTTAGTTGGTATATTAAATGATTGGAATTTCATTGTTACTTGCCTGAGATCTAGATTTTTTTCTATTAAAAATAGTTTTCTTCCATTTATTAAGAGTAATATTCCCTTGGACCCATCCACAATGGTGGGTCCAACATATTTCCATGAGAAATATGTTTATTTTCCTAATAAGATATGACAATGTTAAGTACTTCTTGATAACAAATAAAGTGTTGATAACAAATAAATTTTGCCTAAATTATCCTTCTTAAACACAAAACAGAATTAACATATTTGGAAATACTCTCTCTGAAAATATACCATCTTTTTATTATTTCTTTATTCAACCTAGTTTAAAAGATACTACTAAATACATATACTAATAACATGCAAAGCACAAAGAACCTGAAAATTGCATATCACATGGTCCTTATCCCTAAGAAGCTTATAATCCAGTGAAACAGACAGACAATGTGTTTAAGGGCTGAGTGCCAGTGATTCATGCCTATAATCCTAGCTTCTCAGGAGGCTGAAATCTGAGGCTAGTATTTTGAAGCCAGCCCAGGCAGAAAAGTCCATGAGACTCTGATCTCCAATAAACTTCTCAGAAAAAGTAGTATGTGGCATCATAGCTCAAGTAATAGAGCATTTGCCTTGAGAAACAGCATGTCAGTGATAGCACCAGGGTTCTGATTTCAAGGCACAAGAGCAGAAGAAAAAAAAGGAACGGGAAGGGGAGGGGAGGGGAGCGGAGGGGGGAGAATAACAGAGGGGGGAGAGGAGAGGAGAGGAGAGGAGGGAGGAAGGGAGGGATGTGTTTAAGAATATCAACAAAAGAAGAAAAGTATCCAGAAAATGTTACCAGAAGTTCAATAACCAACTTTCCAAAATAATTGTTACAGAAAACCATAAAACATAATGCATTACATTATTTATAGGTGAAAATCCTAACCTTATAATTAAATCATGGGTTAGACTGAATTACAGAGATTCACCAAGGCAGAGAAGGAGACCAGCTATAAAATAGCCACATGTCAGGGAGCTAGTATATGTCTACAAATACGTGGGACTCAGAGAACCTACAGGAAGTGGTAATAAGAGTTCTCCCTTATTCATGCCTACCTGACTCTCCAGTATCCTTCAAGCTCTAACACATACACAGGTGGAATAAAAAGAATGCCCCAAATTAATCATTTAATACTATGAAGTTCTGAATAATAATGAAGATGAGGACATCACTGAATGACTACTTTTGTATAAATGAAGTGGAAGGTCACAAAATCAGATACTAGCACCATAACCCTGATTCAGTGGAAAGAGGAATAGACCTACAGATTGACAGTTAATTTCCAACTATGAAGGCTTTAACCTTTAAGGAGACCTTCTTTCCATCTAGCCACAGAAAAATGAATATAGTAATTTTGAGAATGAAATTCCAGAATTCCATCTACTTAGTACTAACAAAAGCAGACACCTGACTACTATGATAAATCAAGTAGCCCCTTTTGAATATGCAAACTAAACTGTGGCTAAGAATGATGTTAACTTTTGTATGCATATATATATATAGTTAATCTGCTCATTCTTAATGACAACAGATTACGTTACATAAAAACACAAATACACAAATTAGACCTAGTTGTTCATGCACTACAATATATTCAAAATGCAAGTTACATAATGGCTATGTCTGTGGTAAGAAACAATGTGCTTAGACAGACAATTTTATCAAAGTCTTTCAGCTAAATGGAAAATGAAGATTTAGAGATTTGGGGATTTTTGTACTGCTTTACAAAAGCACAGGGTAACATAAAAACTTCATTTTCTTTGAATTAATATCTAATTCTCTTATAAGAAATCTTATTAAATTAGAAATACAATTATGTTTTTAGAAAAGTGAAACTATTCTTTATAATGATTATACTACTGGTATGATTCTTGTCATTGTCAATAAACAAAATGACACTAAAAAACCATTTCTGGGTAATAAAAGTTCCACATTTGTGTATTTAATATGAAGGTACTATTTCTGTTGGCAAGTGATGTAAATGAAGATTCATTTTTCTGAAGGACACATTGAAAGAGCTTTCACAAATATTTAAGAGCACAGAAAATATTCTGAAACATTTAAAGAAATTAATAAAAGTATCTCATCTTCATGTATATTAAACATTTACAAGGTACTTACATAATCTTTATTAAAATAATGAATATTTGAAGAAGACCATTTAAAGAACGCAACTATGACAAATCACACTTTGGCAGTACTGGTAAGTCCTTGAGTTTCAGTTCTTTCTCTCTCAGGATTCACACACTTATTTTCCCTGCTACCTCTATGCTTTCCCTGCTCCCTATCTCCTTTCACATTTAGTTCTGCTCTTTTTATTTTCCTTCTGCTTTCAGTTAATTTTCATTTCCTCATTTAAACACACAACACGCACACACACACACACACACACACACACACACACACACACACACACACACTAAAATAAAACCTTCATCAGGGGCCGGGAGTTTGGCCTAGTGGCAGAGTGCTTGCCTAACATGCACGAAGCCCTAGGTTCAATTCATATACACAGAAAAGGCCGGAAGTGGTACTGTGGCTCTACTGGTAGAGGACTAGCCTTGAGAAAGCCCATGGACAGTGCTTAGGCCCTGAGTTCAAGCCACAGGACTGGTAAAAAAAAAATTCCTCAACCTGGTCCATTCCCACAGTTACGTGCCTTTGAAACATCACAGAACACCCTTTCTACCAGGTTTAAGATCTCTACTCCCCAGCTCATTCATGCTTTAACATCATTGTCTCACTAGCTCTTTGGTGAGGATCGTGATTCAAATCTAGAATTCCACTAAATCTTCAACTCCAAAACCTTAGCATCATCTACATTTTGTCATCCACATTTTAGTCACTCAATAAATAGTTAAGGACTGAATGGATTAAAAAAAAAAAACAACCTTGTACTTGAATTTATACCTAAATCTTTATCTTCAGCATAGAATGAGTGATCCATAGTTATTATGCATATGCTTCTATTAAACGTTACTTTTCCCTTTGCATATTCAAGCATAGTACTTATTGGCTATATTTACAATGATTTAATTTAATGCAAGGAAAAATGAATGTATGATTAAAAATATATATCCACAACAGCAGTAATGACAAGAAATGTTTCAGAATCACAGCAGTAGCCAGTACAGCTATCTCAAATAATTTGAAAAGCAACAAATCTCCTTTTCAAAAGACAACAGGCAGTGACTGAATATCCAGGAGAATGAATCTGGGAGTTTTTGTTTAGTCAGGTCCAGTAGAGAAAGTCTTTAAAACAGGCCTTGGTAGGTAGCCCATCCTAGCTCTATGCAGACTATTAACTGAATATGTCAGGGAAAACACTTACGTTGGCAAATTTACATAGACAATTACAAATGCAAAAGGCTTAAAAATGGTTTCCATTAGAAAGGTCTATCATTTTGGTTTAAGGGAGAAAAATCTATTTTCATTTACATTCCAAACAGAATTATTTTAGAATAACAAAAGACATCGTCCCCACATTTATCAGATTATTTAAAAAAATGACAATAGCAAAGAAGAGAATGTTCCCTTCCCTTCATTTAATAAGGCAGAGATTTCTACCTTTTATTTAAATCCCCCTTATGGCTATATTTTAATAATTCAAGTCACTGACTTGTGAAAGCTAAGAAAAAATGGGTCCCTTTTAGACAACTCTGAAACTAGGAATATTTTTATTACTATATTCATTATGACCAATAGCTACCTTCTCTGAGAAGTGTTTGTTGCCAGAGAAATCAACTATGAGCTAACTAAAATAATGTAGTTAACGAGGTGATCCATTTCTTCCTCAGAAATAATTTCAAGATCTTCCTGTGGCTGTGCTCGTGTCATGTGGCTGTACTCAAGTCCCAGATTGTGCAGCACTACTCTTTGAAATGCCCTATCCTAAGATCGATGTGAAAGTTCTCAGATTTAAAAAAAAATGTTTTGCCTTCTTACAGCAGCAGGAATAAAAGCACAGGATTGTTCAAGCAATAGGATTTTCTGGTGGCCAAGGATTGGACATACAACTTATGCCCAAATAAATAAGAAACTATGAGGCCACTCAGAGAGGGGAGGGAATTCTGTTCACACAGAATTACTCGTGTGATATATATGTTAGTTTGGTTCTTTCTCCTGTTCTGTGATAGGATTTTTGTAACCAAACTTGCCAGAACTGTGTCACAAGTACATTTTCAGTGTCTTGGTTGCAAGTGGACTAGCCTGTGATTGATTTTAAAGTTTAAAAGGTTACATGCATTAAAATATGTACCAATATTCAAATATTGCCTGAACTTTCCTACAAAATAGTGAATGAATTCTACGACTGAGGACTCAGGTAGATTGTTCCTTTTATTTCTCAGCCAGCCATCCCCAAATCTTTGCCTTGCCACGGAAGCTTTTTGTAAAAATTGCTTATATGGTAACATTGCTCAGATTTAAATGTCAAAACACTAAACATTTGAAGAGCACTGTTCATTGAGGCGTTAATATATACCTCCAGTTAACTGTAGAACTTGATAGATCCTATAGGGAAAACCAGTGTCCTTTGTTTTGGATTGCCAACTTACACTGTGCTGACCATTTCTGGAGATGGAGTTCCACTCAAGAAACACTTCACAATACTTCCTGTAAAGTTGGAATATAAAGTAATGGAGTTACTATCTATGGCTATGAAAACATATTGAAACATTTGAAAATAGCACATTTGCCTTTGAAGACTAATGATAAGTCAACAAAGCAATCTTTTGTAAGTCATTTTTTTCTATGTAAGTATCTTTTAGTGTTTCTTGCAAGCAAATGTAACTATATTTTGAATAGTTAAGTGCTATTATAAATAAATATTGGAAGCTGACTTTAAGAAGCCCATGAGCATTTCTCAAAGCATATAGATGTAGGGCAACTAATAGAATAGTGCCTGGTCATCGAATTTAGAATTAAATTACCTTGTATTGTACAATTATTCAAGTATCCCAGAGCTCGAAACTTCAAGAATAAAGGGAAATATTTATCTTTAATCACTAAACATGGCACTCTCCCATTGTTAGTGTACCTGTGCTACTGCCTTCTGAAGAGGGTCTAATATCTCCCTCCAAGTTGGGTCTATAGAGAAGCGGTTCGCCAAACACGGCTGCTAATTCCTTGAAGGAGCCCTCTGCGCTGGGCTCCGAGAGCACTGCCATCTTGCTACTTGATAAGTGAATTCTAAGGAACTATAATTAAGTATATGTATGTATGTGCGCACGTGCATGTGTTCATGTGTAAAGAATACCTTTGTATACCAACATGTAAAACAAAAAAATGAAGAATGTGTACATACCATCAGTTTCTGTTTTTAAATTGGTCAATATTAACTGTAAAGCTTCTGTTATTTGCTTCATAACTTTCATGTTAGCATGAACAAAATAAAATGAAAACAAGAAGAAAGGGAATTATGAAGATCACAGGTGCTGTCTTAATGATTGCCATCTCTCTATGTGAGCAATAAATACACACTTACTTAGAAAGATTGACATGAGAAATCTTTCAGATTATTCAGGGTCAAAGCTGTAAAGAACCAGTTGCCAAATGAAACTGACCTATCTTGCTTTTGTGTATTTTCTCAACGTTTAACCTATGAAAACCATAACATAAATCAGATATCCGATGTGTGCACAAAACAAGGTACTTCATGTGCATTAGAAAAATTCAGCAATAATTGGGGCAAGTTGAAACTGGCCCAGTGTTCCAATATCTCCTTTATAGGGATAAAAGACTCTCCAAAGATAAAGTCCAACACAACTTCCTTACTTTGTGAAAAGACCAAACTGAAAACATGGAAAGGGACATTCATCCCAAACCTATCCATGTCTGAGAGGCTTCACAATCTGGCAGAGAGAACTTACCTAGGTGAACAGAGATGCTTCCATAGCATTGATCTAAATAAAGCCGATCACAAAGCACTTTTGAAACTTCCATTGTTAACTTATATAAAATACAAAACCTAGAACACTTATATACTTGGCACTCAAGGACTTCTTGGATACATAAGCCAAGTGCGGTTGGTGGGAAAACCAATCAAAAGCTGGAGGAATGTGGGAATTCGATCCTGGTGCTGAACAGTGTTGACAAATGGCTGGAGGTTGCTTGTAGACTCCCTAACAGTTAACAACTCTTGCAGGCTCATGCTCTGTTAATGGAGGCTCCACAGTTTTGTGGGCTTTGCCTCCAGGAAACCCATCATATTGCTATGTTGTAAGTTAGAGAGAAAGAAAAAAAACCCACAGAAGAGAGAAAAACATACTAAAAGTTTTTCATACTGTTCTTGTTCTCAAAAAAAAAAAAAGGAAAAAGAAAGAAGAAAAGAAATCGTGCCCTCCTATGGAACCTACATTATCAGAGTTGTATCTGACTTGGTTGGCCCCTTTAGCCTTACTATCTAGTGTTAGGGGAGAAGAGTTAGAAAATACTACAGAACAACCCAATGTTCTTTTTTATAAAAATTACCTTTTTAAAACACTTTACTTTATTGTTATTATAAAGGTGATATAAAGAGGGATTACAATTATATGAGTCAGGTAATAAGTACATTTCCTTTTGTACACTGTCATCTGTTCCCTCATTCCCTCCCAGCCCCTCCCTCTTCCATCTCCACCCACGAGTTATATAGTTCACTTTCCGAAGTGTCCAGAGAGCTCTACTGCTGCATTTTTTGTCCTTTTCCCCTCTAGCTCTGTATCCTCCTCCCAACCTCTCAAAGATAGACATGTGAATATACCATACACAAAGAAGACAGAATCATCAAAACTATTTAAATCTCTTAAGAACTAGAAGTTGTACAAAGGAGATACCATAGAATAGAACAATGAACTTTTTTAGTGAAGACACTCAGGAAAAAGCTGAAAAGAAATATCACTTTCTAAGACACTAACTTTCCCCACCACCTCATTATCTCATGAAGATGACTTCCTACAGTAACAGTGAATTAGAATTGAGAGCTGAATACAGGTTTTATTTCAGAAGGAGTTGTTAGGGACACTCAAAGACAACAGGGCAGAAAAATGCAGAGGGAAATGGAAGCTTCTGGCACTTACAGCAACCATTGGACACAGATCAGCTCCTAACTAAAAAAACCATAAAACCTCATATACAAAGCCTAATGTGCTCAGTTCCTATTTTACCTGAGACAACATTTGTGGCTTCCAAAAGAAAGAAAAAGAAGAAAAGGAAATAAAGGAAAGAGAGAAAGAAGAAGAATTTGAGAAGGAAGGAAGGAAGGAAGGAAGGAAGGAAGGAAGGAAGGAAGGAAGGAAGGAAGGAAGGAAGGAAGGAAGGAAGGGGAAGAAAGAGGGAGGGAAGGAGGGAGGGAAGCAGGGAGGGAGGGAAGGAGAGAAGGAGGGAAAGGAAAGGAAAGGACAAAGAAATAATAAGGAAAGAAACAACTCAATAGGCCATCCCTATAATTTTAGCTACTTGGAAGATTGAGATTGGGAAGATCAGAATTTGAACCAGCCCTGGGTAGACCAAATCTAAGCCAATAGGAGAGCATGATAGCATATGCCTGTCCCCCCAGCTCTAACAGCAATTTAAATAGGAGGATTATGACCTAGGCTATCCCAGAAAAAAACAAGGAACCCAATCTCAAAAATAAGAAGAGCACAAAGAGTTAAAAATATAGCTGAATTGTAGAGTATCTGCCTAATAAACACAAAATCCTGAGTTCTAACCTTAGGATCACAGAAAATCTGGGCATAGTCAGAAAGTCCTATAATCTCAGCACTGGGAAGGCTGAGGAAGGAGGATTAAGAGTTCAAGGCCACTGTGGGCTATATAGTGAGTCAAAAAAATTTCTGATGGTCTGCCAAAAGAAATGTCTTCAAGAGAATTTTAAAAAGATTTTCTTGAAGAGAATTTTAAACATAGTTTGAACTAAACAAATAATAGAATAGGGGCCAAGAGTGCTCACCTAGCATGCACGAAGCCCTGGGTTTAATTCCTCGGCACCACGTACACAGAAAAAGTAGGAAGTGGCCCTGTGACTCAAGTGGCAGAGTGTTAGCCTTGAGCAAAAGGTGTCCAAGGACACTGCACAGGCCTGAGTTCAAGTCCCAGTACTGGCAAAAAAAAAAGTCAGAATAAGGCTTATTAAAACGTGAGGATCTCAGAGAAAATAAAATAATGCTTAACAGGTAGAGCAGTGAACTAATAAGTCAGACAAGATAAAGATCTAAACTGAATAATGTAAACTTCTACTTAGAAAATCAGAGAAAGAAGTTCAACTGAAACCCAAACCATCAAAAAAAAAAATAAGAAAGGAAGGAAAGAAGGAAGGGAAGAAAGGGAGGAAGGGAGGAAGGCTAAACAAAATTTAGAACAGAAGTCAATTAAATTACATAAAGAAAGCTAATTACAAAAATGACAATAAAAATTGGTCATTAGTTTTTTTTTAAAAAAAAGTCTACAAAACTGATGTGCTTCTAGTCAAGCTAAGCAAAGATAAGAAAAAGATGCTATATATAACCAATATTTAAAATGAAACAGGGCTTATCATTATTGATCTCATAGATGTATGAAAAAAGAGAATATTATTAAAAACTTGGTGATTGCGGATGTGTTAACTTGGATAAATTGAACCAATTCATGGAAAGAAACAACTTACCAAGATTCACAGAAGGAGAAATAGATAGTCTGACTAGTCTATATCTACTAAGACCAATAACTTTCCAAAAAGAATTCATGAGAGCCACATATTTAACTGATGAATTCTATCATATAGTTTAGGAAGAAATGATACAAATTCTTTACCGTCTCCTTCATAAAAATAAGGCGGAGCCAGGCTTCGTAAGTCATTCTGTAATACCAGCATTTTCTTTACACTAAAACCAGAACACACTTGCAAAACTCATTAGAAGAAAGAAAAACTAGAAATCAATATCATTCAGGAACACAGATGTATAAATTCTCAACAAGCTGTTAGTAAATCAAATCCAACAACACATAAAAATCATTACATCAAGCAGGATTTGTTCTAGGTACACAAACTGGTTGAACATTCAAAAATCAATTCATATAATCTTTTATAACAATAGGTTCAAGAAGAAAAAATGTATCATATCAATAGATACAGGAAAGCAATTGACAACAAACCCATACCAATTCAATAAGAAAAACTCCCAGAAAATTAGGGATAGAACTTTTTTTAACTTAATAGAGAAAAACCTACCAAGCACCTATAGCTGACAGCTAATAGAGCATCATACTTAATGGTAAGAATATAATTTTTAACTTTAAATCTTGAAGCATGTACACATTACCATATCTTGGTAGTTATAACTGATAATGAACTTTGAGTGGAAAAAAATGGTCTACATAATCTCAGAAGACCCTAAATGTCCCTAAAAATATATCACAGATTCACAAAGGTGAAGCCAATGTGATAAAGTGGTGACAAATGCTACAGATATAATATGAGAAAAACCACGGGGCCACCAAAAGCTGGAAGAGACAAGGGTTGTATTTTTACCTACACAATTGAGGAAGTATAGCCCTGCCAGTGTCTTGATTTTAGACTTCTGGCTTCTATTACAAAGCTCTTATGAATGATCCATTTATGGTGATTTGTGATAACAGCCAAAAGAAATTAATGAATTCATACTACAGGTACTGATGGATATAGAAACTTTGGAAAGTTGTATGGTAGCTTTTGAAAATTTAAATAAACTCATCACAGATTCTAACAATTAAGTTCTTAGGCATTTATCAAAGTGGAAATTTTACATCCTGAATCAGACCTGGCACAATGAGTATCTGTAAACTTGCCTTGGGACAAGTAGATCTCAAGTTCTAGGCTAGTCAAATGATTTTTAAGGACAAACAGCTTCTTTGACAAAATAAGATTCCATTTCAAAAATAAGTAAATGGATAGGAAGAAAAAAAGAAGAGAGAGAAGGAGGGAGAGAGGGAAGGGAAAGGGAAGAGAGGAAAGAAGTGAAGGAGGGAATCAAATGAAATATATTCCCCAGGAAAACCTCTTCAAGGTATTTCATGAAAAAATTATTCATAACAAACTATTCTGTGATAGATAAATATACAACTGGTAGCAAACATCCTACAACAGAATATGATTACATCATAAAGATTATAACTGACTGGGCATCATCCTGGTGCATACTGTCATGCCAGGGCTCATATCTAAGACAGGAGGATTATGAGTTCAAAGCCAGCCTGGGTTATGGCTGAAACCCTATCTCAAAAAGAAAGTAAAAAGAATACAAAAGAACTTTAAATATGTATTGCTAAATGAAAACCTGATGTGAATTTGAAATAATCATCTTCTGTATCATATAGCATTCTGGAAAAGTCAAAGTAGAGAAAAAGGTCCTCAGCTACCAGAGCTTCAGTACAGAGAATTTTTAGAGGAGTCTGAACATCTCTGTTTGAAACTAATGGTTGATACAGGACAGGATGCACGAATAAAAGTCCACAGAAACATAAGTGATTGTTACAAAGGAGAAAACACTATAAAATTATGGACTTTGGTTAGGAATATAGTGAAAGCATCAGTACAAGATGTTCTCAGGGAAGAAGCTGGGGGTTGAAAACCTAAAACCTCCCTAAGACAAAGTCTTTTAATTAAAAAGTAAGGATGGAAACACATTTTTCCATATATTTTATTGTAATTGATAGAAGAGTTACATTATATTCACCAGATAGAAGGTGCATTAATTCACATACATTGATACCCTTTCTCATGTCTTGGTCCCCATTTCCCTCCCCCCACCCTATCCCTCACCTTGTTTCCCCCCTTCCCTATCTGATTTTAAATAACCAAATACGCATATATACAATATATCAGATAACAAGGTGAAATACTGTAACAATATGAGACAACCAAGGGACAGCAAAAGAGATGAGAGATACTATAGTACATTAAGGACAACAATCACTCATTATATGGCTTTTGTGGAAACACATTTTTGAAATTACTTAGAGAATCAATTTATATTGTTTACAGGAATATGAGTGGATCTGGGGAAAAATAATTGTGAGAGAAGGCAGGCCCAGAAAGACACAGTATGCATGCTTTTTTCTCATATGTAGATCTGAGACCAAATTTGGAACTTCTCATATAAACACTTAAATGGGGAATGTGCGTCCATCCGCAGCCAAGCTTACATACTGGAGGAAAATTCAGTGGAGTAACCCCTTGAAATAAAACAAATATGTGAAGCTGACTATGTGTTCAAGTGGGGACAGGAGAGTGAGGGGGTGGGGCGGTGAATGAATGGAAAAGGCAATGAGGGATACAGTCCAAATAGTCTATGCATGTGAAAAGAGAAGGGAAATTTGATGTAGCTCCAGGAAAAAAGGGGAGAAGCAGAGAATGATGAGAAAGATGACTGACCAAGATATACTGTACATATGTGTTAAGAAATGTGTTAAATGACAAGCTCCTGTATAACCATTTGTAGATTTCAAAAAGAAATAAATTGAGAAATAAAATGCTGAGGTTGGTCTCTGGAAGTAGTATACAGAAATCCCTATTGATGCATCCAGAAAAAAAAAACTCATAGCTACTAAGAGATCATCCCATTACTTTCATAAAGCTGAGCACAGAGGAGCATACAATAATAGAATTAAAGTAAGTAAAGTGTAGCCTCTAGCATGGGCTGGAGTCTGTAAGAATAGTGTGGTGGAGCTCATTCTCTCAAGAGCAAGGGATCTGAATGAAGTCAGACTTGGGAGAGGGTGCAGTTGTATAAACACTGGTCTCTGTTTAGATTTTTTAGCAACCAAGAAACTATAAATTAGATAGCTTCCACAAGCAAGCTGAAATCCTTTTTAGTAGAAATAAATGGAAAGAACTGTTTTATGAGAGTGCCTGGTAACAAAAATGTGTGTGCATGTGCATAAGCGTCTCTCGTGTCAGGAGCTCCTCACTCTTGCTCCCTCCATTTATTCCCTGAATAGATACAGAAGTTGAGATGGAGAGACAGAAATGAGATAGAGATAGAGATGAGATAGATGTACACACACACACACACACACACACACACACACACACACACACACACACATATATATTATGCCCATATATCACATACCATAAAAAGCATCTTTTTAAACTGTGAAAGTTAATTAATTTAATATCTATCTATCATAACTACCTAACTCAAACTAAGATATATTTAATGCCATAAAATTCAGAGTTCCAAGAGGGACAGATTTCCTCAGTTTATGTTCTTTAAGAAGAATTGTTGATGGGGGAAGAATGGTGGGAGGTGTGATACAGATCAAGAAGTATTGTAGTCATAAACTGATAAGTTTAATCAAAGTCTCTTTGTACACTTAAAGAAAATAATAAAAATAATCCTTGTCTTTTAAGAAGCATTTATTTAAGATTTCTTCCCTTTCTAGCAATCACATAGGCCCAGAATTTTAAAATTTCAACATAGAAGATCATCATTCTGACCTATAAAAAATTAAGGACAAAAATGTACATATTTGGACTAAATAATGAAAGAGAGGTTGAGAGGTGTGCTATGGGAGAGGCAGAAAAGGAGAGTCTGGGCCAAAGGTGTACAGTCAAGAAAAATAAAAGTTTCGAGGGCACTGCAGAAAGACAATGTATTCTAGTGATTATCTTTATTAGACTCTATTGGATCAGGAGCCAATTCATTAAACATTAATGGCAGGGGAATGCCATCCATATATTATAAATAGCCATTAAGTTGAGACAGGCAGCTCCTCATAGGGTCAGTATGAATTAATAAAAAAAACTGAAGCTGGCATTTCAGAATCATAAAATGATAGATTTAGTAGAAAATATGCAATAAGAACAAGGAAGAACAGCACAGATTCTACTATTTGTCTGAAGTACAAACTAAGAATGAGAACAAATTTACCATCAACCTAAAAATACCCTTCATGAATGCAATAAGTATTCCTCGAAAATGGATTTCTCCTACAGTAAAGAATCTTTGTCGCTCCATGTGTGACATTGGCAAATGATAAATGAAAAGATAAATGAGAAGGAGATGCTCAAGTGGAAATTAGACAAAATGTTAATGAAAGCAGAATATGCTCAGTGAATACAGTTCCCTGGGTGGGTGACAGCAGCAGAATTGAGATTAACAGAGAAGGTTGAATGTCAGAGTTCTTTCCTTGGTTCATGCTAGAACCTCTCCTACTCAGCTGCATTTAGAAAGGCAAGCCATTCACAAGAAAATTGCTATTTCATTACTTGTCCCTACACTGAGACCAAAGTCATGATATTAACAAAAATTGATGGTATTTGTTGATACTTATCTAAATAGTTACATCTGTATAGTTTATTTATCTATCTTTGCTCATTTACATTTGTTTCAGAGTAATCTGAAGAAAGAATTAAGTGACACTTTTGTGGGAATTTTTTTGACACCATAATGTCTCTAAAATAATGCATAGATTTGTGCAGTTTTGGACACACTAGGACATTGTTTACTTATGATCTTCTCAATGGTCTGCCAGACATTCAGAAATGTATGCCTTGGAATCGCACTGAGATGAGAGATAGGTGACATGGATTCTGAAAAGATTTCTTCTTATGTCAATCTGCCTAAGTTGAATTACTAGTCCCTAACCAATCAGAAACGAACTTAGATGTTACTGTGAAAGGATTTTGTGAATGTTAAAACCAAGTCTCTCTCATCAGCTGAATTTAAATGAAAAAGTAATCTGAGGTAGGCTTTAAATGAGCAGACAACATCTTGCACGTGGTGCTGGATACAGGCTGAGCACTCAAATAGGGTTGTCATGGCAACTGACCTTTCCTTAGGATCAGAGTCCCACAGAACCTGTTGGCTGGGTATCAAGAGAAAGTGTTTTAGGAGAGGATAGTAGGGGAGAGATGGGGGGGGTATAAGAAGGATAGAGAGAGGAAAAAGAACAAATCCAGGGTGAGGGAGAAAAGACTGAAGGAAACATACCACTTACCGTATATGCAAGATCCTGGAACAACTTGTGAGACTGGAATTCAGTTGAGGTTATTTCTTGAGAATATAATAGGCCACTATGTTTTTTACCTATTTTTCTGATAGCTTTTTTTTTTTTTTTGCAGTTCTGGACTTGAGCCCAGGGCCTGAGCACTGTCTTTGGACTTTCTCAAGGCTAGAGCTCTACCACTTGAGCCACAGCACCACTTCTGGCTTTTTTCTATGTATGTGGTACCAAGGAATCGAACCTGGGTCTTCATGCATGCCAGGCAAGCACTCCACCACTAGGCCAAACTCCCGGCCCACTCATAGCTTTTTTAAACTGCCTTTTTTAAAGAATCAATTAGGGTAATTAACCCTGTCAATGTAGCAAGCATTGTAAATATTTCACTCTCAAACAAATGTATTTTAATTAATATTTTTATGTATCTTTCTCTTTTCTAAGGCCCTTGGTAGTATGCAAATTTTTGCTGAACAAAATTGAACTTGTAAATGAAGTACTTATAAAGGACATCTTCAATATTACTTTATATCAGCGAAGCAATTTAAAATAACTCTCACAATATCCAATCTTTCTCTGAAAGTGGTATTTACAAGTTTAAACATATTTTTATATCAAATAGAGTTGCCTCTACATTTTTCTTCTAACTTGCAGACTAATCTACTGTAGCAACCATAATGAAAATGTTATTTAAAAATCAGAAGAGCAACAGGAAAAGTTGATGTTTCTTATTTAAATAATGTTTTCATATCAATGAGCTTAGAATACTGTGGATATATATCATTTTATTTAGTTTTATTTTAATGTCACTGAAAGGGCAAGGGATAAACCGAAGACCAATTCACCGTCCTTTCCACATTATTTTCCTCTAATTTGGGAATATAAATCCAAAAATAAGGTATTTTTTACCCAAGATTACTCCCTTCCTCTCCCAAAATTAAAAACTAAAGACATTTTGGTACCTGCAATAACATAAAATCATAAAATTAGCCTGATGACTCTTCTGATTTTTAACACTTAAATCAGCTGGACAAGGGATTACTATCAAGAATAGCAAGAGTTGCTTCAGATTCAGAAAAGTCTTGGTATTTTAAAAGTGAGATTAGTAATGAACTTGGTAAAATCATCTCTAAAATGGATAAAAGGTCATCTTTCTATCAGCCTAGCTATTGTGAAAATCAAGGGAATTTTTTCTATTTCCTGTGACACTACTTTAGCAATTTGAGCCCTACTTAGAACTTAAATCCAATGCTTACTAACTTTTATCTGCTATTTTATTGAGACTTTTATTTCATTTAAGATATTAAGGGGATCCAGCGAGGCTATAGACTTGCTACCTCTGTTTTCCAGTACTAGTAGTATATGGTCTGAAAGGAAGAAACAAATAACAATGGGAGAAAAGGAAGAGAAGAGAAGAGGAGAAAGGAGTTCTTTAATTCTCTTTGTCCTGCTAAGCTAAGAAAATAATATATGTCATCAGTAGTCACCAGAATCCCACTTTGCATGTGAAATTCATTGCTAGTATGACCTTCGGAAAATATAGATAAACCCTCTTTTTTAGATTTCCATTGCTCTTTAGCAAATGGCACCCCAATATGAGGTGGCTTAAAACAACCATGAACTACTATCTCACAGAGATTATAGATAGATAGATAGATAGATAGATAGATAGATAGATAGATAGATAGATAGATATGGAGATATAGAGATATATAATGTGTGTGTGAGAAAGAGAGAGAGAGAGAGAGAGACAGAGAGAGAGAGAGAGAGAGAGAGAGAGAGAGAGAGAGAGAGAGAGAGAGAGAGAGAGAGAGAGAGAGAGAGAGGAGAGGGAGAGGGAGAGGGAGAGGGAGAGGGAGAGGGAGAGGGAGAGGGAGAGGGAGAGGGAGAGGGAGATCAGGAATTTCAGCTTAGCTATATGGCTGTGACTTAGTCTCTCAAAGCTGAAGCCAAACTAGGCTGAGTAGAATGAACTATGACTGGGACTGACACCTCACCATTAATGTGGCTCTTTTACAAGCCTGAGAGATTGGTGCTGCCTAGTAGGAGACCTCATCCTTTGCCACTTAAGCCTGATTTATTTGTTTGCACTAAATGGCAACTGGCTTTCCCTAGAGTGAGCAAGTTTTGTGACCTAGCATCAGAAGACACCCACTATGGTTCCCACTTCATTTTGATGGACAGGATCAACATGATATTAAGTGGGAGGAGAATTCATAAAGGGGAGAGAATACAAATCCTGTGGATCTTTGGAGGCCATGTGGTAAAGGGGCCCTCGAGAATTCTAATTCAGTATCTATAAAATGCAGATGATTATGACCTCTACTTAGCAGAATGGATGGAAACATTTAAATGACACCATGCTATTTGGCACATGAGCATGAATGCCAGGTTTTAGTACACATGTCTTGTAAGGTGTAGAATAATGTGGGTAAATGTGTGTGTGTGTGTGTGTGTGTGTGTGTGTGTGTGTGCGTGTGTTTGATTGTGTAATGAAACATATATACTGCTTCCAAGAATATTTTCAAATAAAACAGTACATTGATTTATAGAGGGTTCAAATTACTCTGAAATGCATCTATCAAAATATTTTAAACCATTTTATGAGGTAATAATATGTGATTCTTAAGTATTGAAATAGTACAGCAGATCTATTAAACAGTGGACTTTCAAAGGAATGGCAAGCTCAAGAGATAGTTGAGGTGATTGCAACAGCAGTATGACTAGATAAAACCTCTGATTTCTATGGGTGTCAAAAGTCACAAATATTTGCAGTACTAGTATGATTTTAGCCAGCATCCACACTCGAAAGAAAGGTTAAATTTTCATTAGATGTGTGGTTAGGTCAAATTATCCTTTATTTTCCCTTCCAGGTTCACAGTCATGGCTATTATGAGTAGACTCAACAGTGATTACTGAACTGCAAGGCTGAATTTCTTATCTTTTACTTTAAAAGAAAAGGAAAAAAGAACAAAATTTCTAGTATTTATTTCTATAAATAGAATTTTCCTTGTTAAATTTCCTCCTGTACACAATACTATCCAATGTCTCATGGCACTCATTTTAAAGTGATCACTCTTTGAACAGTACATATTCTCACTTAAGACTTTCATTTCCCTTCTAATGAATCTATAGGCCTAGATAAATGGATTTACAGAAGTGGTATATTAAAAGCCCATTTTAAGTTTGGGATCGAAAGGACCTTTAATTTATACCTCCAGAAAATATCCATTCCATTTCTCAAAGATCCTTGTGGATTATAAAAAAGGAAATGACTAACAGAAAAGGAATTATTCACCACATTATTAAACATGACAAAAAGCTTCTGAATTGGAGCTTAAAATGGGCTATTTAAGATTCCAGCAATCCCTGGGACTTTGGCAACAAAAATGTTCAAAAGCCTTTTATAGTTGCTGTCAGATTTCTGTAAAGCATTTGAGATTCCTGTGAACTTATTTATATAACAAGCTAAAACCTGAAGCCGACTTGAAAGTCTTTCTCTTCTAATTATGTAGAACTGGAAATGCCTGGAGATGATTCTCCACGTTCTCCCAAGAATACTCTTCTAAAATGGAGGTTTCAGAACCAGGTACTCAGAAACAAGAATAGATGAAGAGCTGCTATTGGTTATAATATCATCAAGAGCAGTTATGGGCAGATACACAAACCATAGTTTGGTAAAGCAGTTTCAAAGAATTGCTATTAGCTGTTCTCTCTGTGGCAGCACATTCGAAAATGACTTCTCATATTGTTCCCTCCTGGCCTACTATAGTGGTTTATTTCTGAAGCTCTTTGATTCATGTGTAATCATGGAACAAAATAATTCGGGATATAATGACCCACCAGGATTTCAGCTGATTGAGTTTCTTATCGTAATGTGATTGCAGAGGCTCTGTGCAGCTTCCCAAGGGAAAACATTCCAACATGACATCTTGGTCCTTTGTGTTCAGAAGAGTCAGTATATACTCCGAGGTAGGACTACTTAGATATAATCATCATAACAAAAATAATAATAATTTTAGGGTAACAGTAGAAAACTTGACAGGTTCTACAATACCTTCTAATAATTCCACCTCCCACTAGATACACCTCCATGTAATCTCTTCTCCCTTTGAGCTTGGGCTGGATT
This sequence comes from Megascapheus bottae, assembly GCF_031878675.1. NCBI lineage: Eukaryota > Metazoa > Chordata > Mammalia > Rodentia > Geomyidae > Megascapheus > Megascapheus bottae. The sequence continues at coordinate 28,874,098 of NC_143510.1, forward strand.
TAGTGATTTCCTTTCAACAAGCACACTGTGATTACTTTTACAAAAGGCTGTGACTCCATCTTTCTCATTTGTCTCTGGCTTTTTCTTATTTGCTATATCAGACACAGCAAGCTGCCCTGTAGAGAGCCCCAAGTGGCAAAGAACTGAATCCGAGACCAACAGTCCAGAAGAACTTAATCCTGCCAACAAACACATTATTAAGCACAGAAGTAGAATATCTCCAATTTTCACAGTAAGATGTAGATACAAATATCAGAGATGTTAAATGACTCACTTGAATTTCAGAGCAAGCAAGAGGAGGTCTAACGGGAATAGGAAATCAACTCTCTCTAACTCCTTATTTATTTCATTATACTACATCCAGATGTGTTCTTTCCAAAATACTGGCTTGTGTTTTGCCTATTTGGAAGTAGGGATATATTTTAGTAGCGATAAATCAGCATAAAGGAAATATGGACTCAAATATGATGGCAGAGATAAGAAGGCTGAAAGATGCCAGGCTAAGTTATTGGAAAAAATGTCCAGAGGCTTGTAAGGACCCAAGTGTTTGAGAGAGTCACTTTTTGATCTGAGTTAGCTTTTACTTGATCCTATGGACTTTGTACACATAATTAAAAATTCTAAGATATAATCATCCCTCAGTAAAATTACACCCTAATCTAACAACTGGTATTTTCATAAGAGTAAAGAAGGGAGATTTGGACACAGAGGGGTGAATGTCACTGGAAGTCAGAAACAAAAACTCCATGAAGTTGGGCTGTCAAAAGTCTAAAAACACCAGAAGCTACCAGAAGGAAGAAGAGCAACTGAAGGCTTTAAGAGCATGAAGAAGGAAAACTACCCTGCCTACTCCTTGACTGACAACACCTGACCTTCTGCAACTTGACAGAATACTTCCTATTACTGTAAGACACAGAGTTTACAGGATATTTTTATAGCAGCCCTAGAACTATCACCGAGAGTGATGCCCAGCTGGAAATGAGATCCATCTCTGGAAGCCTCATGCCTGTCACCCAACCAACCGCTATTTTGGACAAGTGAAGACTCACGTAGAAATTACTAGTCATTACAAGCAGCTGTAATAATCACACACACACACACACACACACACACACACACAAACACGCATACTCATACACACGTACAGCGCTACCTCATCATCAAAATACAACATTAGAAACTGAATGGGAGATGGGGAAAAACTTTTTGTTTCCTATGAGGTTTTGTGATATTTGCCTTAAAATAGGAAATATAAATCTAGGTGTATCCATTGAATAGCTTCTCTGGATTAGCATAAATATTAAAGAACAATACTAACAACTAAGCACAAACAACGTCCACAAAAAAGGATGCAACGGTCTTCTTTTACAGGGGCAAAAGTTGAAGAAAACATCATGTGTTGTCAAAGCAGGTGTTAGCTGCTTTGAATTTCTCTTGAATTGTTCTTTGCCTTTTAAACCTTTAAAACTAAACCTTTATAGTGAGTCCTGATGAAAGAAACCCTTAGAAGCCAGTATACCAGGATAAAACAGTATGAACAGATTATTCTGTGTCATGATAATTAGATATAATTAAATGGCCTGCCAAGATAGCTCACACCAAAGCAATTATAAATATCAACCAACTATAGAAGGCAGAAAATCAAAAGATGAATAAATAATATCAATAGACATATCAGAAAGCATCAGAAAAGCTTTCTATGAAGGAAAAGTATACAATTTCCTTTAAAAAGAGACTCTATCTAGTCATAAAAAGAAATTTAACTGCGTTTTTTGTTTATTGAGATTGTATCAAATGATTATTATTAAAACTTGATAGTCAATTAGAGCACAAACACCAAACTAGAAATCTGCTGAAGTATGTGTGTATAAGCAGGCATAAATACACTATAAAGTACTGAATTGAAACATTAGAACAGTCTCCATAACAACCTTAAATCAAAATGATATTTCATTTTGGTTCCCTTGGTGCCAATGCATACAGTACATTAAACCCACAGCTTTCAACCCATAAAAATGTCTTTGAAAACATAAGTAATCTAGAGATTATATTCAAATATAGTATAATATACACCTTGGTTCAGTTATTATTTCTTTCCCAAGATTACATTTCTTTGAGAAAACTGCAGACTAAATATGATACTGAATCATTAATTCTAATGGTGAGAAGAGAAATTTTGACTTTGTGAAATCCTGACTGCTGAGATTTCTATGCTTGTAAGACTACATTGCTTATGCCAAATTTGAAGACAGCTCAACTGAAAGATCACATGAATTTTAAACTATAAAAGTTATGGAGAGAAGACATTGAAGGCAACTAAGAAAAGAGGACATGATTTCAAAGCCACTGGTCCCCACAGTCAACATTTAATCGATAGTAAAGGGAAATTCGGTCAGACACAGACTTGCAGGTCACCTTGCTAGGTTTTCTTCCCAACATTATGAAGCAGAGGAGAAGAGACTAAAATATGCCAGCTAATTGGAATTGGGAAATGAAGCAGTCTCTGTTTGAAGCCATAAAAAATCATCCTGAGAGAGGGTGTGTCTCAATCTATTGCCTTCTCAGAATTTCGGGGACCTCCACAGTGCTCAGACAGCAGAACTAAGTTAGCTGAAGAATAAAGGGAGGTTTAAGGGTCATAATATTTGTAGTTTGAGGTTAGCTTGGGCTAAATAGTAAGATCCTATTTCCAAAGAAAAAAGAAAAAGAAGCAAAATATCCAAGAAGATTTAAGAGGTCACAGAATGTATTGAGAGGTTCAGACATTGGCTTTTCAGTTATAAAAGTGAAGTTCCCCAGAAATTAAATCCTATTTTTCACTAGGAGCAAAATTCCTATCATTAAGGAAGATAAACCCAAACCTTAATTTAGATATAGATATGTATTTGTTCAGAAAGTGAACATTATCTCAGTTGGTGCCATGAAAAAATTCACTAAAACATTAAACCATTTTAAATTACATGTTACAAAACAATTTCAGTCCTATGTTCTACCCTGAAGCAACCAATTTCTTTTGAACCAACATTCAACATCATGAAGATGGTATCTGTCAGTGAGCACACAATACTATGGCTTCAGGTACCCAAGAGGGAATCTAAAAGTTCTTAAAAGTGCACATGAGCCAAGTACCAATGGCTCACACCTGAAATCCCAACTACTCTGGAGGCTGAGATCTGAGGATTACAGTTAAAATCCTAGAGACTCTTATCTCCAATTACCAAGCTAAAATGTAGATGTTGAGGTTTGGCACACATGGTAACACATCAGCATGACAGAAAAAGCCAAGAAAAAGCACATGTTCAAACTGCCCTCATCCCCCCCCAAAAAATGTACAAATGAGAGGAGAAGGGAATTGGGCCTTGATATCACTAACAGAAATGCTATTGGGTACCATATATTAAAACAGCCCTTACAACAAGGAATAAGGATGTGCCAGTGTCTTTATGTATCCTTACTTGTAATGCTCTGGACAGATGCCCAAGAATGGTATGGCTACATCAGGGAGTAGTTCTGTGTTCAGTTTTTTGAGGATTGTATTAGGTTACAATCCTACTAACACTGTACCATGGTTCCTTTGTCCCCACATTTCTGTCAGCTCTTGGCATTTGTTATTGTTTGAATTCTCCATGCTGGCCAGTCATAGGAGGGTAACAGGGAATATCAATGTCATTTTGACTTGCATTTCCTTTATAATCAGGGAAGTTGAACATTTCATGTTTATTGGCCATTCTTATTTCTTCTGAGAAGCTTCTGTTTAGCCTCTTAGTCCATTTGCGGAATGGGTTAATTCAGGGAGGGTTAATTTCTTGTGCTCCTTGTATATAACATATTTGATGAAGGAAGATCAATAACATTAGCAGACCCACTGTTGCATGTCCAAATGTTCTTTTGAGATGCTGAAATGCATTTGATGCACTGAAACATGAAGCCAACAAACTCTGCAATCTACAAGGAACTATTGAGAACTATCATTTGAAGCCCCTCCAGAAGAACCCAAGTTCCACCAAATAAGAACAAAACCAAGGTCACAAGCCAGTTGGCAGTAGAACTTGAACCACAATACTGATTTCATTTCATTATTTCACTCCTTCAGTTTCTAAACACAAGCAGGCACGGATGTACAAACAATGAGTATAATCACACGCTGTGTCTAAAATAACAATTACTAAAGTAAATTATGCTGAGAAGCAAACAGAGGGATGTAGATAGAAAAGGAGGAGGATGAGAGTTGAAAGATTCATGATCTAGAGGAAGGGTTGTCACTGAATAAGTTTGCAAAAGCTAAGTCACTGTAAATAGCTCTATTCTCTGTAATATTATAATTCCTGCCTGGAGTTCCTTCCTCAAGTTGTGGAGTTAGAGATGAAATAAGATATGTGATGGTATTTGGTCATTTTCTAGCCAAAGTATAAAATAAACAGCATAGGGTTTAATTAAGATGATGAGTTGCCTTCTTTCTTATCTCCTCCCTCAAAACTCAGTCCTTTCCACCACTGATCCAGCCACTAGTGACCCAATTGTAATAGTTAAAAAAACATCCCCCCAAAAGAAAATCCTTAGCCATCACCCCCTCCACTACACACACAAATCCCTAAGCTGACACCAGTGGCTACACCTATATCCTTAGCTACTCAGGAGTCTGATAGGTAGGGGATTGCAATTCAAATAAGACCAGCCTAAAATTCAAGACCAGCAAAAATCCCAGATTGGAGACATGGCTCAATGGGTGGAGTGGCAGCCTTGAGCAGGAAAGATGAGAGTCCTGCATTCATGCCCTGTGTTCACACACTTAACACACAATTTAAATCCTTTTTCCCAAGAATTTTCTCTTAAAAACAAAGATCTTAGAAGGATTTAAAGCCTTCATAACCCCAAACCCTAAAGTCAGTGTTCAAAACAGGAAATACCTTTTGTGATACATGTTATTAGTATTGCTTTATGGGATCAAGAGGACATACTGGAAAGGAACAGTAGAATCTGTGTGTATCTCACCATCTGTCCCGACATACATGTTAGCTGGAAATGAAAGTAAAATCCCTAACATGCACATTTATCTTATTATTCAGCAACCAGACAAAAATACCTAACCCTTCCACAATCACTGTTCTCACCTCTCACTAGCTTTTTCACCCCATGTGTTCAAGCCACTAATTATCACTAGTTAGAGAGGAAGGACTGAAAGGATCAGGACTAGATGGAGAGAGGAGAAAAAAAAAAGGCTGCCTTTTGTTTTTCTGTAGTGCTTGAATTCTAAACAATGAAACTTACATATTTCAGTATATTGCATGCTAAATGCAAATCCTGTCGATTAAAAATGGTAAAGGTAATCTTATAAAAGATAATACATTAGTTCTCAGGAGATAAAAACTCACATTGTTTAAATATATTTCAAATGGTTATGATTCAGTGTTAGATGAATATCTTTGTATCTATTTGAATTGCTATTTTTTTTTAATAAGAAGTGTCTAGTGGTTCCAAGTGGAGATTGACTGAAGGCCACTCTGAATCAGGATGCTGTGGGAATTAAAGGATGCCGTGTGTGTGTGTGTGTGTGTGTGTGTGTGTGTGTGTGTGTGTGTGTGTGTGTGTTTGCATGCACATGCATGTCTGGTGCTTGTGTGTTGTGTTGTATTAGTTACACTTTTTAAAAAGCATTTCTGTCTCTCAGAGAGAGACAGAAAAACAAACAGAAAACCCAGTGGTATCTAAATATCTATGGCTTTTGTTGTTCTTAAATCACCAAGAATTCAAGGAAACCTTACTACATATTGGAAAGGAGGGGAAAAACAGTTCTTTCCTAACTCTTCCTGGAATCTTTCCATTTTTCATGTCTTTCAATTCCTACAGCAGCCCATCCCATCCACAAGTAATTTCTCCTGTTTTAAGTAATCTGATATTTTATCAGGAGAAACAGGATGAGATACTGGGTACATATTTTGTAATCTTTTTCTGTTTCTCCATGACTCCCTTTTTGTTTTTTTAGAAAGCGCAATAGAAGATATAGTCCAAGACCTCTGGTGGACAGGTGACGCCACAGATAGTAATAATAGTAAAAATTGTATACTGTACTTTTTTCCACGTGTGTATACATAAGGTAGATTTTAATTCATACATCTAAGAAAATAAACAATGAGGGCTAAAATAAAGCTAGAATAATATACTATGATAAAAATACACAAATGTGGTTTCTCTTAATTCCTCAGTGAACTATAGTACTAATTTGAGGTCTTGGTTGACAGAAGTAATTAACTATGCAAGCTGAACCATGGAAAGCAGTATATCTCAAATCCAATTTAGTGCTCATCTCAATACCTACCCTGCTGACTCGAATGAAATAATCATTCCAAAGTAAACAAGGAAACAAATTTGATTCATTAGGAAAGGTGTAAGCAAACAATTTCCAAATGAATTTTAAAATATAACTCTCCATTTCCATAGGTTTTTAATTTCCTCCACAATCTCTAATTTTTCTAAGAATTATTTTTTACTGACATCTTATTGTCCTATCTTGAGAAAATTCTAGAATTGGTACCCTTCATCTAATTTAATTGGTAGGAAATGTCAATCCCCAGATTGTTCTATTTCATTGAAAACTGCATGGAGATGGCCAGGCTCAAATGGGGGCTAATCTGAATTTCTTATCAAGATCCCACAGACAAGATTGCCTAGGGGTAGAAAAGACTTTTATACCAGGATCAAAAAACAATTTTCAATTTTTATTGCAGGCATTATTAGTAAGTTTTACTCCTCTTTGTCACTGTCGGAAAAATCTCCTACTCTTTTTATTACATGGGATTAATGGTGGGGAAGACTTAAATTTAAGGCAAACTGGATATATATTTTTCAGGTCATCAACACTGGTAACCAAGAAGAAATCTACTTTTCCCTAGACGAAACAGAATGTAGAATAATAGTATAACCAAATCAATATTTAGGCCTATGATAGAGATTATATAAAGACATTGTCTTCATGTTTTTAAAGCAACATAGAGTAAACATGACATCAAAATTCTTGTCTCAATAGGCAATTCTCAGCTAAAGAGAAGGGCGCATGATTATATGTTAATGGATTTTAGTTTTCTTAAGAGCTCTGATTGCCTGCTACAAAGTTGATAACAATACAAGTAGTATTTGATATTTGGTTATGCCTCTGGGAGAGAAAAAAAAATCTAACAGCCACCTTTGCCTGTGTACCAAGCCAGTGCTCACTAACATGCCTGGTTCTTTCCCACTGCAGAACCAGAGAAGGCTGTGCTTCCGAGCCCTTTTGTAATATATGTGTGTGTGATGTGTGATGTGTGTGTGTGTGTATACACACACATATATATATATGTGTGCGTATATATACATATATATATACACACATACATATACATATATAACCAAGTTCCAGCCTACAGACTGATGGGTGGTGATGTGTTATATTGCACGGTCCATGTCTCTCTTCCCTAGCCAGAGTAATCTGAAACTTTGCAATAGAGATGCTGCCAAACACTGGTAAAGGAAATCAGCAAGTGACCCAGGTTGGAGACCCATCCTGGAAGCACTTTGCAACCACTTTTCGCTTGGCAAGGAAGAAAAACAAACCATAGTTGTGTAAGCTACTGAGATTTTCACAGGTTTTTGTTTATTTCTGCATAGTAAGGCTGATTCTGACTTCTAGGCACAGCTCACAGAGCAGGGATTGCATACAGAAGTGCCAGGCTTTATAGCAGTTCTCGGAGGAGCACAGGAAAACAGCCAGGAATTCTGGTGGATCTCGTATTTAAACAGCATGATGAATTTCCATCTGGTATTATGAGTATTTTTATTCAGATAGTTTACCTTCATTTTGTTTGCCATAGACTTGAACCGGCATCTTGGTACTTCCTTGTTTCTTTTATCCCTTCTTTTTTTTAATGTTAGCATTCAAATGTTTCAGAGTATGCCTAAGAGGACATGACAATAAATATATAATAACCATCCCTCCATAATATAAAAGTTATCCATACATCTGTGGCACTTTTAATGACTAGGGACATAGTAGTCTTTAAAATTTGTTTTATATATTTCAGTCAAGTTTTATTTGGGGAGGCCTATATTTTGGCAACTTAGAAATGAAACTATAACCATTGCCAAGTGGATCAGAAAGACTTTTCTTTTTTTAACAAATCTATCTATACATTGAGACAAATCTCTTCCATCTTAGGAATAGAACTTATGCTTCTTCAATGCTTACTAGATACCACAAACTGTTTTGTGAGCTTTATTGATAGTAAAACATTTCATCCTCCCTACAGCCTTGGAGATTGTTACTATTTGTACTTTCATTTTCCAGAAAAGGCAGCCAGCATGTGAGTTTACATGCTCACAAAAAGCACTGAGCTTTACCGCCATAAACCCCAACAGAGTTCTCATAATACAGCAGGAACAGTTGAACCTCAGATAAATAACAAGGTAGTTTCAACTCAAGTATGTACCAAATGTTGGTAGGACATATTTACTCAAATTTGGCTTTCAGTTTATCTGAAATTCAAATTTAACTGGGCCCCTATAGTCTCATTTGATAAATCTGACAACTCTAAGTTAGAAACTAGATTTGAAACTTTCATCAATAATTAAAATCTTTGACTCCAGCAAGCAATCAGATGGAGCTGACTGACCACATGCTCTCCATCAGAGCAAAGGAGAAGAAGGGAACAAATATCTCTCAGTTTAGTATTACATTAAAACAAAATGCCAAAAAAATACTAGAACAAAATTTTGCTTGTCATTTGCTACGAGGCAGCCTCTGACACTTAAGAAGCATCCAGGTTTCATGTATCATTTCTTCCAGTGATCACTACTCTTTTTATCCATGGTTTTGTTTGATTTGGGGGTAGGGCTTTCATGAAAACAAACTATCATTTAATGACTATTATTTTTACAGCATGGAACCTGTTAAACACCAGCATGAATGTTTTAGCTTAGACAAAGATGAAAGGACATAATAGGGAATCTTCCTCTCCCAATGTATTCTGGAAGAAATCCTTGTCAATCCTTCTCACTAAAGTGAATTGAAAATAATGCTTACCATGATAAGAATATATTCTTGGGATTAATCATGAAAATGGCCTAGGGCGAGACAACTAAAATTTTAGGTTCCTAGTAGAGTGCTCCCAACATTATTTTTCAGCTCTCTGTCTCTTTTCCTAGTTCTGTTTCATGCAGGGTCATGAGTTATTGCCAACAAGCTAATATCTACTTTCAGCGCAAACCCAGTATGTCTCCAATCGCCATTCATCAAAACATGTTTATTTTCCTACTTGTTGTGAGCATTAATAAATTAAGATCTTTAAACTGTCTAGGAAGAAGTAAGTGCCAAGAGCTTTGGTACAGATGATGTATTTACATACATTAGAGAAGTACCATTAACAGTAATTAATGGTGCTTTTACATCTCAAAATACATTGCAATTGACTGTCAATTTGTTTTGAAGGTGTCTGCAATCATAAAATAAATCTCATTCTAAATGGAAACTTAGTAATTTTTTAATAATTCTTAACTCCAACGAAGTCTCTAATGCTTTGGTGGTTATACACTATTTTATGAAGAATGTTTTTAAACTTAGAATTTTTACTGAACTTTATTAAATTTAATGAGTCTACACTGCTTATGTTCTACCTTAATTCTGAATGTTTGTAAAAGTCATGACAGATAATTTTTAAAAATTATATTTTGGAAACAATTATATTCTGCTCATGACTCTATAGTTAAAACTTCATACCACCATTTTCTAAAGAGAAACTACATTTAGCACTGATATGACTTTATGGGAGGTTTTAAAATGTAAACATTTAAAATATATCATTATTATGAGGCAGAACAGACACAAATGGAAAGATTTCATTAACTTTAGATTTTTCCTTGACTTTGTCTGACTTTTGATTAGAGGCAGAGTATACAATATTACCATTAACTGAACTTTCGAAGAACTGAAAATTAGAAAACACATCTCTCTTACATCAATACATTCTGCTATATTTCACAGGTGCTTCAGACCCATGATGCCTACAAAAATGAAGCATATAACAGAAAATATATTTGTTTTGAGGAAGTCAAGAATATGTGGAAAGATTAGAGGAAATCAATCATATGTAGAATACTTCAATCATCAAACAAACTGTAGCCTATCCAAAAAGGTAGACACAGAGTTTGGGTGAATCCTGATACAAGTTGATACCAATTAAGCATATATCTTTCAATGGTGTTAAATGTCTGGGGCCAGAGTTCTGTCACCTTTTGCTTCCAGTCACTCCAATTCTACTAGGAATAAAGATCCAACCTTTGTCAGTAGGTTACCTTATCTCTTTCCTCCCAATACCACACATGCCACATGAAAATGCAATGTTTGCTGCTTGGTTAAAAGATTTTCTGGAGCAAAATTTCTAAATATAAAACAAAAAAACCCACAAAACATTACATAATTTTACAAATTTAAAAAACTATGTAGGAGGAGTACTAAATACACTTGGCATGTTTAAAAATATACTTGGTGCTTGTCAGCTCTCAGAGTACAGACATATTGTATGCATTATAAATAATAAGAGAATTATGAAGGATTGATAACACTATTTTCTGTTATCCTAAACATAATGATCAGATGATCTACATCTTGCAACTTCTTTGCAATTAGGCAAATATCTGGCACAAATCCTGTGAACTAGTGATTTTTTATTTTATGTTAGGGTAATGTATAGAGGGGTTACAGTTACATTCATCAGGTAGAGGGTGCATTACTTCTCGAACACTGACCTAGTGACTTTTTTATTTTTGTCAGCTGTAGGACTTGAACTCTGGGCCTGGGTATTGTCCCTAAGCTCTTCAGCTCAAGGCTACCACCTACCCTTTGAGCCACAGTGCCACTGAATTACTGATTTTTTTTTTAAATGTGCTTTTGAAGCCATGTCCCCCTTGAAACTTCTACTTTCTTCTTCCACACAACAGGTAAGAGCACCAAGAGAAATGATTTAATGAAACGAGCAACTAAATATAGACGGGCAGACTCCATGAAAATTCTCACCTCATACACAGAGGCAGGACAAACTCACATCTTTAATAAAGCAACTGCTGAGAAGATGCCAATTTTTATCATGACACAGTGTGCATATGTCAAATTCCAACACACAGGAAGCTGAGACAGGAGATTGGAAAATTGGAAAGACTTGAGGTTTGAAAGTTCCAGGCCAGACTGGAGTACAAAGTAGGGAGGAAAGAGGAAATCAAATACATTTCCTTAGCCCTTGCAGGAAGTGGAGACATTCACCAGACATACCAAACTTTGTTATTTGACTCTGAATTTCCCTAATTCCAAAAGGAAAGACAAACACACACACACACACACACACATACACACACCTCTGTGCCTATGAAAATCCTAATCATTCAAATGAATTCTCACTGTTACAAGGGAATGTGTACTCAAGGAAGTATTGGATACACATTTGGATTTTTTCCAGAACATCAAATGAAACTGGTATTTTACCCTGAGTATGTTTTGAAATGACACCTGCTCCAAGCCCCATGGATCCATGGATCCTTGAAGTCTTACAGATGATAGAATAGCTGTTTGTGAGCTACAGTGCTCTATGTTTGATTCCCACAGAGGCAATTTCCCTAGTACTACACTGGCTGGGTCTGAGGTCAGCTGACCTTAAACCCACGGCTGAAACAGAGTTGTTCCCAGCTACGTTAACATGTGGAGTCCAGATCTTGCCTATACCTAAAGTCTTAAGGTGCAGATCAAGTGGAGGCACAGATATTCCCAAGACGTGTGAGATTTCAGCACACACAGGCCTATGTCACTGTGGTGATAACTACTGTAGAGAATGGAGCTACAGGTACTGAGGAATCACTAAACTGTAAGCACTGCCCACAAAGCTCTAACACATCTATCCTGAGTGCTCAGAAGGCTGTCCTAAAGTTAATGCTATTAGATCAAAGAGTAAAGACATAGCAAAATAGCTATGTGGACCAAGGTAGTAGAGGAGTGTGAAACTTGAAATCAGGGGTTTCCTGAGGTGGTGATGGTCAGCTGGACCGAAGTCAGATGTCAGCCAAACACAGCTAGTTGTCTGACTATGACCATGGGCAAGTCATGTGGCCTCACAACACCCTACTAAGTTCACTTATAATGTGTGGATTATAGCATTACTTTCAAAAAAGGTATTTGAAGTTTAGAAGCAAGCATCATCTTACTGTGCTCCTATGGTGTAGTGTTTCCACTTCTAGGCTTGGCTTTGTTTGCAGGGTGATTTTACCACTCTAGACAGAATGATTTGCATGGACCAGAGGACATTTAATTAACTTCTCTGTATCTTTTTTTCTGTGTATTTTTTTAATTTATAAATTTTTATACAGCCATATAAAGTTAACCACTAGCTCTGAAAATACTTTCCAAAATCCTGAACTGTAACACATGCAGGAGGCTACTGTAAATCCTGGGCTTGAGAATGTCTATCTCACAACTTACACAGCTAGTACAAGAATGAAGTTTTGGAAACACAAGCTTTTCATGCACAGAAGGCTGTGTACCACAGGGCCGCCAGGAGCCTTTGTGCACTTACCTCTGGTAAACAGGATTCATTAGCGTGATAATTGACAGTTGTTTCCCTTTCTAAGTGATTGCTCTGTCATTCCATTTTGTTTTGTCAGGGAAGTGCTAGCAATTAATTACTGATAAACACCAGGCACTCCTTCACTTGCAATAGAAGGGTTGGGACTATTTATCTCAGGGGCAGGGGAAGGCGGATATGGGTAGGTGAAAATCTACCTCACCTGGCATACGAACTGCTTTTTAAAGAACTTGCTAGTGAGGATGGGAATGGAGAGAGTCACTGGGTGAAGGGGAAAAATTGTCATACTTGCTGTATTTCAAAAGTAAGGAAATCAATACCATACTGTTTTGTTTATTTTCAACTAGATGCTTTATATAAAAAATTAAGTGCATTATAATAGTAACAGATTAATTTATCTTTGTGATGTAATGTGCCTGGGATTTAATCCCAGCCCCCTTGGCACTGTCCCTGAGTTAAAAAGCTCAAGGCTGGAGCTCTACCACTAGAGCCAAGGCTCCACTTCTAATTGTTGCTTAATTGGAAATAAAGAGGCTAAGATCTGAGGATCATGGTTCAAAGCCACACCAGGCACAAAAGTCAGTGAGACTCTTATCTCCAATTAACCACCACACAACCGGAAGTGGCACTGTCACACAAGGGGTAGAGTGGTAGCCTTAAGCTAAAGAGCTCAGGGACCGTGCCCAGTCCCAGAGTTCAAGTCCCTGTGACCACCACCACCACCACCATCAACAACAACAACAAAAGAATCTCAAAGACTTTCTTGCCCAGGCTGGGTTTGAATCCTGATCCTCAGATCTCAGTTTATTGACTAGCTAAGATTATTGTTGTAAGCCCCCAGCTGCTGGTCAGAATAATTGTCATATTTTCTTTATTCCAAGTGAAAGGCAGATGATGGTAAGTGACATGAAATAGTGATTGTTCATTTCTATGTCACTATTAGAAATGCCATATGATTTCTAAATGGAGGTTCTGGTGATATGCAGCCTGAAACACAGGGGCTTGAGAACCCCAGCCCCATCTTCACCAGGCCTGAGGTCTGAGTTTTCAGCATCTGATATCCTATACCTTGCCCACTCTCATGTCTACTGAGCAATCAGATGACTCTTGTTACAGATCTTGGGAGACATTTTCTTGTCATTCTCCAACTTCTTCCACCTGTTCTAGCTATCCCTTAGCCACTAGGAAGCTTGGTCTTTCAGATTCCTACCACACATGACTCACTATGACAGTTTCTTAATGTATTAATCATATATTCCCTCTGGTTGTTTTTTCAACCAAGAATCTCATCTAATCAGCAACGCTACACTTCTTGAAGGCAAGCACACATCCTCACGGGTGAATTCACAAGGTTCTACAATTTGATCTTGTGGGCAAAGTATTCAGGCCAGTCCACATACAAAAGCAGCTCAGATTTACCCTTCTATTACTCCATACTAGGTGAAAAGGGCCATAATATTAAAAAAAAATTCTGCTCTGTTGACTTGGGGATTCCTTGGAGTCCATGTCCTATGATCTAAATGTTCTTGATGCCCTGACATGTCTAAGCCCAGGGCTGCCAAGCATCTTTTCTCCAGTAGCTTTCACGAGATAGCTGTTCTTCATGATCAGAGAGAGTGTGCTGAAAGGAGTGAGGGTTTAGTTAACTGGGCCAGAAGTAGGACTAAAACTGAATAGAGGAGAAGGTAGGTATACACTCCACAGAGGAAGTCAAATGAAAGCAAAGCAGTGTTCCTTGATCCTTAGTCCAGGAGAAGGTGCTGGAGACACAACGTGGTCTGCATTCTCCATTGTATCATTCCTTCTCCCCTCCTTGACACAAGACTGCCTAATATTCTGAGTATTAGGCAGAGAAAGGATATAGCTCATCATGTTTTAGTTATATACTGACAAACCACACATATGTGTCTTAAAGTTTAGTGTGATTTGATATAAATAAAGGCACATGTTTAGAACCTGCACAACTAAGTTGTCTATCACTCTGAGCAACAAGCTTTTATTATTTTAACTATTATGTAGAAGCTGTGGTTTGTGAACCACTGTTTGCATGTAATCCTTCTAGACTTCTCAAGGAAACAACGTGAAATAACCAATAACCATGTACTTTATTTAGTGTGGTCCTGGAGTGATTATCACAGTTCATACAGCATCTCAGTTTGTTCAAACTGAGAGAATTTGAAATCATTCAGTTCCACCATATGCATTTGTATAACTAAGGTTAAAATAAATGGCCAGTCCAAGGTCACATAGCATAGAAGTTCCTTTCAAACTGAACTTAGAAGACCATGGTGACTATATGGGGTGTGTGTGTGTGTGTGTGTGTGTGTGTGTGTGTGTGTGTGTGTGTGTGTGTATGATGGTCTTGCATTCTGGGCCTGGGTGCTGTCCCTGAGCTCTTCACCTCAAAGCTACCACCCTACCCCTGGAGCCACAGCCCCACTTCTGGATTTCTAGTGGTGAACTGGAGAGAAGAGTCTCATGGTTATTAGTGCCTGGGCTGACTTTGAACCACAACTCTCAGGTCTCAGCCTCCTGAGTAACTAGAATTTACAGGCATGAAATAACATTTTTAAAAGTCTAGATATAGAACATATAGTAAAGATTCTATATTCTTTGGTTAAAAATGTTTAATTATGTGTATTTGCAAATAAGTGTTCTCTTCTCTACTGAGTAATTGTATAAAATGCTCATTTGTCTGCTTGTTTGAGTTAAGGTCTCACAATATAGCTCAGGTTGACCTCAAACTATTGATCCTCTAGCCTTGCCTCGTTGGTAAAAATGTGCTAATTATGACAGTAATGATATTCATAAAATATATTGGCATTTGCAACAGGATACACAAAGCTCAGCACAAGTTGTTACAGATGAAGAAGCAGACTCAAGTTGACTTTGACCAAGACCATTCTGTGGGAAACTAGGAAATAGATGAGCATCCCAGCCATTCCTAAAGAAATGTTCCTATCATAGTCACTCAGTTACATGTGGTTAATACTTATTCACACATCCATATGTTTCAAAACTCACCAATGGCATCAATGCACACCATAGGTGCATTAGCATCCTCCTTGATGTGCTATGCAGGATTCAGGAATCTTTAGAGGAGACTGAGGAATCTAAGCCCAATTCCAGCAAGATACAGTGATTTGTGCCTATAACTCTAGCTACTCAAACGGCAGAAAATAGGAGTACCATGGAATTCAAAGCAAAGACTCCATCTGACTCAGTAAAAAGCTGGACGTAGTATGATACACCTATCCTCCTAGCTACATGGCAAGGGTAAACAGGTGAATTGTGGTTTCATGTCACCTGGACTTAAATATGAGACCATATTTAAATAATGTTTATAGCAAATAGGAGGTGGGAATGTAGTTCAACCAGTAGAGCTACTGCACACTAATCACAAGTGGGAGAGGGAGTAGAAGATGAGGCAGAGAGGGAAGAAGAAGGGAAAGGGAGAGGGAAAGAACCAGCTCCTAGACAGGTATATATCTATGGTACATACCTGTGGTACAGGTATTCCAGAGGCTAATCTAGAAGAATCCTCTGTTCCAAGCCAGTTTAGACTATATAGTGAATTGTAAGCCAGCCTGGACTACACAGTAAAGTAAAGCAAATCCAAGCTCCTTAAGACTCTGGACTTCTAAACACTGTCTACATGAACGGGATCTCTCAGATACATTGGCATGGGCAGAATATGGGGGCTGAATTCAAAGGCTGGAGGTAAGTGAACAGGCTAACGACAGAAGCTACAAACCATATTCCATCACCTAGGATGTCGACTGCATATGGTATATTTAGTTCAAACCCTGGCACTTTATACAAATAGGTTGTCGCGTAAAGTGCAAACAACTCTCTTTTGACAAAGTGATAGTGCTGTGGTGCCAGGTTGACGGCTTTATATACCACAAAGCTCTTTAAGTGACAAATGAAAGCAGAGCCTTGAATATATGGTGATATGGAATTACTACATAAATCCTTCCTGTGTTCCCAGGGGCAGTGAGAGGATAGCATTTTGCAATTAATTAAAAAGAGAATCTGAGACGATGAGGTTAGATCTTTCTAATCTTGACTCTGTAAAATGAACTTTGAAGTAACTGGCACAAAATTGAGATATGGCCTCACAAACTTCTTCAAATGAGATGCGCAATCTTTAAAGATCATGGCTTAAGAGCTGTTCTTGGCCCAAATTATGCCAGGCAAGGGCACAGTAATTATCTGTGCTAGCAAGATTTTGTGTATGGGTGTTGAAACCTTTTGATATGTTTGATAAATGCAGCTTTTTGTGTGCCCAACTTCTTTCCTAAGTTGTCGACATGAATGTTGTGTTGAAATAAACCCTATAGTTTAAAAGACTCTATTTTCACACTGGTTTTATTTAGCTTAAATAAACATTTCTACTTGATCTCCTATAGAGTCTCAGTGCATAAATGTAGCCATCCTGTTCTTCTCTCTTAATAAAGATTTTTACAAAGAAGCCTGTTGGGCAACACACTTCTGATAGATGATTAATAAGAGATACAAGATTTCTTCATACTTTGACTGTAGAGGGCAAATTCATTATCCATAAATCAAAAGGAGCAAAGGATTTCAGCAGTATTAGAAGCTTTATCTGACTTCAATCTGACAGTTAACACTAGGACTGTGAATGATTAAATAAAAGTCTGTGTTCACCCTGGTTAAAATAAAACTCAAAGCCCAGAAACATCAAATGAAATAAGAAAAAAGTTCCAGAACTTTCAACCTCAAAAGGAAATGGCTGAGATGTCTTCTGGAAACTGTGATTTTGAACAGAGGTCTGCTTTTACACTGCTTATGTTTTTCAGAACTGGACTGAACTTATACAATAGCCTGGAAAAAGAGAAGAAAGTTTGGAGAGTGCAGGAGGACTGATCTGAACTCTTGACAACTTTCTAACAAAATATTACAAAAGCAAAATATTAATGAGAGATTGTCCACCTAAATTCCAGCCATCTAAACCATCAACCCAGCTGAGGCCCTATGGAACTTGGATACATTTTGCAAGAATTCCTGTGGGGGGTAACCACAATAGGTAGTTTTCAGACATTTCTATTTTAGAATCCAAATAGATAGATGTAACACATAGGTAAACAGGTAAATCTTAAGTATATAATCATCACCTAGATCAAAATGTAACATGTAAAGACACCTCTGGCTTGTTTTCCTATAATTCCCTTAGAAAATCTGTCTCACTTTCCTACAAAGCTAATGACCACCCTAACTTCTATTACCATGCATTAACTTGGTGGATTCCCAAACTTCATGTGCAGGCAAACACAGAGGAATAGAGCTCTCTTTCTCCAGCTTCTTCCATTCAATATTTTTCAGTGAGAGGGTCTTAAGGGTTGTTGTACTGAGCAGTAGATAGCATGTTTTTGTCACTAAAAAATATTTGCTTTTATCAGCATTCTCCAACAATCCCTTCTGCTGCCGCTGGTCATGTGACTTTTTGAATAAAATTTTATGAGCACTCTTGTATATCTTTTTGATGGGTAACTGAACTCATATCTCTTAGAAGTAAACCTCAATGTGCAATTGTGAGATTGTCAGGTATATGTGCAGTGAAGTGTTCATTCAGATCCAGACAGTTGTGGAGTTGCTCCCTAGGTTTAGGAAATGATTCTTCACTCTCTGCCCACTCCTCATAGTCTACAGCTAGCAGATATTAAGGGATAACCACGCCACATTAAACTATTTATGATTTGTCCTTCCATATTGACCTTCCTTGACTAACTGCACAACATTATTGTCTTCAACTATATCTACTGTCATGTTTATGACATTGTTCTTGGAAAAAATCCCATCAGGCAAAGTCAACTTCTAAAATAGTGTTGTAATAAATATGCAGAAATGTCACTTTTTGCATTAGCCCAAAGGTTTTGTATAGCTTAAGGATATGTGCAGTAAGCTAACTATAAAAATAGAAACTTGACAGTGGGGATGTATGTGTGTGTCAAAATAATATTAGTCTTTCTGGGTGTGTGGCAGAAAAAATGACACTACATCCACCAGTATGATTTTTATAGATCTGCCTCTTTGCCAGATGTCACCTTTTATAAACTGCTTTATAAAAACATGACAGGCTAAGTGCAATAGTGTGTTTATTGCTTGATAAACTTTAGTAATAAACCAAAGATTGGTTGAAAATTAAAGCGTTAGAGCCTATTCATTAAGCATTTAGGACAAGTGAATAAGCAAAAAGTGCAAACTATTAAATCCTAAATGTGTGCAGTTCAAGCACTGGCAGCATGCACTATTTCTTAGCTGGTGTGTTATAAAAATATCTATGGTTTCCTTGTCATTGAGCTAAAAGCATTACAACCACATCTAAAAGGTACATCTACAAATTTGAGTGGAAGCCAGAACCTTACAATTATCAAAGATTCATCCAAAACAGATTAAGCTTTTTCCAAAATATTCTGCCACTTAGCTCAATGTCTTTTACGTACAGAAAACTTTAGCAGCTATTTTTTCTGAAAAACCTTTATAAGATTTCTTAAAATAACCTCAATATTTTGATTATTGATAGGTTATATAAGCAAATTCTTCTTGAGGTGTGATCTAAGATTTCATTTTGTGTAACACATTCTCCATAGACAGACTCTGCAGTCATCATTTTGATTTTTGCCCGTCCAGAGGCTTGAACTCAGGGCCTGAGCACTGTGCTTCACTCAAGGCTGGCTCTCTACCACTTGAGCCACAACATCTTTCCTGGCCTTTTCTGAATATTTTTTCATATATATTTTTATTGTAATTAATAGAAGGGTTACATGATATTTGCCAGATAGAAGGTGCATTAATTCCCATACATTGATATCCTTTCACATGTCTTGGTCCCCATTTCCCTCCCCCCACCCCCTCCCCTCATCTTGTTTTCCCCCCTTCCCTATCCAATTTAAAATAACCAAATACAAATATATCTGATATATCAGGTAACAAAGTGAGATACTGTAACAATATGAGACAACCAAGGGACAGCAACAGAGATGAGAGATAACATAGTACCTTAAGAACAACAATCATTCATTATATGGCTTATGTTTCTATATCCTAGAGATCCTTTCATTCAGTGTCCTACTATATGGCCTTTTGTATCAAGGTTTTGCTCTATCACAAATCTCTGCTATGAGAGCCCAAGGTTTCTACTGATTATGACAAATGAGGGAAACCATTGAGCCTAAGTTCCTTTGAGTCTGGCTTACTTCACTTAATATGATCTTTTCTAAGTCTTTCCATTTCCTAACAAATGGGACAATGTCATTCTTTCTGACTGCAGCATAGAATTCCATTGTGTACAAATACCACATCTTGTTGATCCACTCATCAACTGAGGGACATCTAGGTTGGTTCCATATCTTTGCTATGGTAAATAGTGCTGCAATGAACATTGTTGTGCTGGTGGATTTAGTATGTCTTTGTTTCTGGATGATTGGGTAAATGCCAAGTAGTGGAATTGCTGGGTCATAGGGGAGCTCTATGTTTAGTCTTCTGAGGAACTGCCATACTGCTTTCCATAGTGGTTGAATGAGTTTGCACTCCCATCAACAGTGTAGTAGTGATCCCTCCTGGCCACATCCCCTCCAGCATCTGTTGTTATTAGTTTTCTTGATCCTGGCCATTCTAACTGGAGTGAGGTGGAATCTTAGAGTTGTTTTGATTTGCATTTCTTTTATGACCAGAGATGTTGAGCATTTCTTCATGTGTCTATAGGCCATTTTTGTTTCTTCTTCAGAGAAGACTCTCTTTAAGTCTTTGGCCCATCTTTTAATGGGATGGTTGTTACTTTGGAGATTAGTTTTGGAGTGATTCAATGTTTTGAGCTGTTGATATATTTTAGATATGATTGTAGATAAAAGTCTACAGGCTTTCCTGCCCTGGCTGGTTTTGAACCCCAATCTTCAGACCTCAGCCTAGGAATACAGGTGTGAACCAACAGCACCTGGCCTGAAGTCTTTTCTTAAAGTGATTGAAAGAAATTCTCCACATTATTTTTAGTCCCAAGAAAATTACAAATCAAGTTGTACAGATATCTAATTATTACTAAATAGTATGACTAAATTTCATGTCAAATTGTATTGTTCCAGCAATGTGTCTATAGATTCTAAATATATTTAATATTCAATTCTTATGTTCAGTTTGTTAGTCAATATTATGCTTTTTAACTTATGTTCCTCTTTTCCTTATATGTATAGATGCACGAAGCAAAGACCAATTAATAACTTTGGAAATAAAATCTTATAACAAATAGATGTTGTACTGTCCTAAGGGTTCTGTTTATCGTAGGACTGACATTTGTCATCTTTGCCATTAAGTGAATAGAGAACACACACATCAAAAGGAAACAATCCCTTTACCAAACTGTCTGTTAGAGGTCTTGTCACTTGTCAGATGTTTCTATTGCTTATTATTTATCTCCAAATTTCATGAGGCATTGCAATTTTTACCTTATTCAAATGTATCCACATGTAATGTATACCTAGTAAAATTGTCCAAAAGTTTTGCTAGTAAAAATAAAAGAATGATTCTGGGCACTGGAGGTTGTGTCTGTAATTCTTTACCACTAAAATGCCAGAGATCTAAGGAGAGTAATTCAAAGCCAACCCCGGCAGGAGAGTCCCTGAAATTCTTCTCTACAATTCACAACTAAAAATCCATATGTGAAGCTATGGCTCAAGTGTAGAGTGCTAGCCTTGAGAGAAAGATCTAAGGGATACTGCCTGGGCCCTGAGTTTGATCCCCAGGACCAGCATAAAACAAGCAAACAAACAAATAAAGAAGGTATTTTCCTCTACTAATCCATCAATGCACGAATGTGAAAACTAAGGAGTAGGATGATTGTCAAAGCTTCACAGACACAGAACACTCCTGCTGGGAGTTACAGATGCCAGGTTTTTTCCTGAGTACTTGGAAAAACCTCAACACATCATAGCACAATGTTGCTATAACGCAAGGTAGGCCTTTGCTGGGCATGACCAAGTTTGATAGAAATATGACAAGAAGTAAAATGTGCCTTCCTTTTTGTCTTTGAAGTCAATAGAAAGAACTGGCAAAAGGAAACCCAAGCTCAACTTCAGCTAGCTTTATCTTCTCTGAAAGAAACAACACTGAATCAAGAATACAACAGAAATCAGAGAAAAGAAATGATGTGGAATTTTTCAGGGACAAGTATGGGGTGATAGGGGTGGGGGAGAGGTAAAGTTCTTTCAGAGAAAGTATCTAGTTGCTGAAAAATACAAACAAAAGTAAATGTAAACAATGGAGAAAGAGGCCAAGCAAATTCTTTCCATGGCTCTGTCCCTTTGGGCCTTGTCACAGTACATAAGCTTCATTGGAAGGGTCAAGAGGACAATTACTGGCATCCTGCCTGTGTGATGGAATGCAGAGTGTATTCTATCCCAGCCAGCAGAACTGTAGTCCAGATAGACTAGGGTGCTCATGATTCCACATTTTAGCAGATTCAGAATCTCTAGTATCCTATTGTTGCAGTGACACCTGATCATAAATATAACCATTTAAAACAAGTTATAAAGTCATTTTCTTTTATTTCTGGAGGTCCATCACTCTAAAGGTAGTTCCACTGGTCTACAGTCAAGATTGTTGGTTTGGTTGGCTCTACAGGGAGAATCCATTTCTGTGTCCCTTTCAGTTGAAAGACAGCCTGAACAGGTGTCTACACTCGGTAATTTGAATCTGCTTCACCCATCTCCAAAGCCGTTATTTTTTCTGTTGTTACACTAGCCCACTCTCCAACTCCTGCTTTGAGCTTTACAAAGACTGCTGTAATGACACCGTCTCTCTCCTAACCCCCACATCCTTCCCTTAATCACAGCCACAGAACACCCATCTGCATATAAAGTAACATTCATGGTTTCCAGGAAGGAGAATATCAGCATACTTGGCAGGCGCTATTGAACACATCTTTTGATAACTAGTCCATTCATATGCCCATTTACTTAATCACTCACCCTCTCACCTACACCTTTTTCACTGGGTTTGGTCAGGGGGTTTCCAACTAGAATGGCATAACAAACTGGCATTCAGTACACCATCAAAGAATGTGCTGACAAGTTCTGATCAATATGTAAAATTGATTTTTCCTCAAACTGAGTATACATTCTGACAAGGTGGTCTTTCTTATGGAATAACAACAACAAAAGAAGACCCTGAAGACCCCAAGCAGCACAGATGATGGAGCCCTGTATAGATTAGGATAACTTACTGCCAGTAAAAGGAAAGAGACAGAGCTTAACGTTCAAGTGATAGGAAAGAACTATATTGAATTTTCTGGAATGTGCAGACCTACATTTACAGGAAGGCACAGGAATTTGCCTTGTGTGCACATATGAGTTCATGGCAAAGAGAGCAAATGTTCTGCTTCAAATAGCAGCAGGACTACAATGAGGCCACATGATTAAAGTGATCACCATGGAAGCTTCCAGAAACTGTGGGAGGGTATTTCTCTCCACTGCTGATGGTAATTACTGTTTCTCTGGGGTTGCTAACTTCTGGTCTTCTCATGCCAGCATAGTACCTCAGTTCCTTTAAAGACATGGGAGTGAGGTAAATGACTATACAAAATAAGATGGCATGGTGCAGACAAAAAGAGAAATTACTTTGGTAGTCTACAAGAAGATTGAATTGAAGCGTCTCTTCTTACAAAATCAGTCACAGGGGCTTTTTGTTACCTCAATTGAAAGTTTTCCATAAGATGACAACTGATACCTGTTTTTCTCACCCACAGCTTCTATGGCGTTTTATATGTACTACTCAACTTGCATTTTAAGTTAAAATATTTTAAATAAACTTCTAACATTCAGAGAAATGTATTCAAGCTTTTCTCACATTTATATGTTTTTATATAGGGAAAATTACAAGTTTAAGCTTTCCTTTTATTTTCATTTCGGGTATGTTTGTACAAAATTTTAGAAGAAAGCACAGTCACTGAAGGAAAACCCCATATGGTTGGGTGGTGGGGCAGAATGATGGTGATTAAGAAAAGATTTTGAGGCGACAAAATCAGATGTATGTACTGCAAGTAAACCCAAAGAAATAACTGACAATAATGGCTAACTGGGAAGGAAAAATATTTAGAGATTTAATTACATCAATTATTGCTAATTAAGAAGCATTTTAACAGGTATGCCACTAAATATAATATTTTTTAGTCTGGTTTAAATTCAAATGTTAATTCTTCTTGAAAGACTTAATGAAAGAAAGTCTAGATGCTCTGAATGCTACATTTGAATTGGCTGGCAATTATCTTCCTGGTATCAATTTTAGTCATTCACATAAATCTTAAAAGAATGATAAAATTACTGACCTAAAAACATCCAATCAAATTTGAAAAAAGATTTTGATAAAACTTGTGCTATAATTTATTTTAAATTATAAGTAACTTAAAAAGAAAGATGGATAATTATAATTAGGAAGCTATAAATTTGAAATAGAGAAACATATTAATATTTTAAACTTCCTGATAATTCTTTAAAATTACCTAATATTTTTACATCAGCAAATATTGCCTCAAGGACTCAATTGAAACCCACATTATAATGATCACCATTTAACTAATTTATTAAATTAAACATGTTCAATTATACACTAAATTTCACGATATTACCAGAATAAAGGCAGCACTGCAAATTTGAGTGAAAATGAAGCAATAATGAAAGGTCTTTGGATTTGTTCTCTGCACGATTGGGATTCACACAGCATGTTTGCTTCTGCCTTTTCTGCACTCTCAGAGTTTTTCTCCCAGTTACATGTAGTCATAATAACATTTACCATGTGGTACTCACTGCAAAAGAATGGACAGCCAACATCTCAGTTATACCAGCTTGAAGACTTTCTATTGTTTTAGAGGTAAAAAATCAAGTGTTGAGAGATTAATAGAAATAACTTGGTTAAGGTCACAGAAATAAAAGTGAAACGAACTCTAATGCATATGGGGAGTTGATAAGATCCAACGACTCCTTAGACACATAAAAATATTTGTTTTGCTTGGTTTAGGATTCACATACACACCCTATGAATGTATATACACACACGTATATACATATACATACATACCTTAAACTTCATAATTGTAAAATAACAGAAAATTATGGAGACTTGGAAATCCAAGATCAAGGAACCAACAGCGTTTGATAAACTTTCCTCTCAGCTTCAAGATGGTGCCTTCTGGTTCTCCCTAGGAATAAGGAGCTTTCTCACAACTCTTTTTATAAGGACATTAACCCTACTCTTGAAAACTGAGAGCTCATGACTTAATCCCTTCTTAAAAGCCCACACTTCCTGCTATTACCATATTGGGTATTAGGTTCCAACATAAAAATTTTGGAAGGACATGAAAGTTAAAACTGCACAGGACTTATTACTAGTTTTCAACTCAAATTCCATACAGAATTCATCTTGAGTCATTTTAGAAATAAATTAGTCCAAGCATAGCCTATATGAATGCCCTATTCCCAGTTATTTTAGCTGCTATTTGGGGTAATTGTGATGTGTGTCCAATTTGTAAAATTCTTGGTGTGTGTACTTTAAGAGACGCTGAGTGTATTAGTGCAGAAATTTCAGTTTTAGTAGCAGCACATCATAAATACCTAAACCATAAATTCCTACTGTACAACTTGCTTTCACATGTTGCCACACAAGACAAGAATCCCAGGATTATATATCCAGATAAGGTTTGCTCTTATCAATTTAAAGAAATTGTGACTAGCCAGGTGTGGTGGCTCACGCCTGTAATCCTAGCTATTCAAAAGGCTAAGATCTGAAGATCACGGTTCAAATCCAGTCTGGGCACTAAAAAGTCCTTGAGAATCTTATCTCTAATTAATCACCAGAAACTGGAAGTGGCACTGTGGCTGGGTAGGTCAGTAGCCTTGAACTGAAAAGCTCAGGGACAACGCCCAGGCCCAGAGTTCAAGTCCATGACCAACTAAAAAAAAAATGTACCTCCAGGCAATGCAAATGTTGCCCAATATTTTTGTTTCATATGTAAGAAGTCTAAGGAGAGATATACTAGTATTTCTGTGGTTGATCATTTAGTAAACAAGAGCTATGAGCAAGAATCTTTAGCTCCTGTAACTTCTGAAGCAAAGACTTACTTCCAGTTTCTTCCCCACTAGTCTTCATCCCTTATGTTGTCTAGTCTGCCCTGGTACTGTTAAATTGGGAAAGGACTAATGAATAAAACCACATGATCACCAGAGCAGTCACAACACATAATCCTGCAGTTGTCATTTTGTTTGATGAAAAAAAAGGCAGAAGAAATGTTATTTTTATCCCTTCCATTATCATCATCAGGAAGACAAGCACTAAATCCAACCAAATTATAGAAGAAATTGTTTAACTGGAGAGTTCCCTACACGTGTTTAATACCAGGTTAAAACGTAGGGTAAAAAGGCTGCAAGCAGCATCACCATTAAGATATAACAGAAAATTGATATTCAATATGTATATCTGAACATAAAGGCTTATTCATTTCTCTATTTTTAGATTTCCCTGTCCATTATTAATCAAAATCCTCCAATAATACCCAATAAATAAATGTAAAATGTCTAATATTCATTAAAATCAAACAATTTCAGCTTTTATTTTACTTCAGTCTCCTCAGTATATCACTGGTTCACTACTGTTCTACTCCATGAGTATAGAATATAGTAGCTCAATTATATTTCCCATTATTTTAACTCTTCCTATTACATGGATAGTTAAAGAATAGCAAATTTAAAGATTCAGAACAAAGATTCCTATTTAGTAATTGTTGTTGGTGGTGGTGTTGGTAGTGCCAGTCCTGCAACTTGAACTCATGACCCTGGGTGCTGTTCTGGCTGTTTCTAAGGAGTTAGTTGAAAATAAGAGTCTCACTAACTTTTCTGCCCAAGCCAGCTTTGAACTATGATTCTCAGATTTCAGCCTGCTGAATAAGTAGGATTACAAGTATGAGCCACAATCACCTGACCCTACTGGGTAGTTGTGAATGCTTCTGTAGACATTTTCACTTGCAATCGCGTTAAAGTGACTTTATTAAGGAGGTAGTGTCTCAACAAAATATGAAAAAGAAAGATTAACAGTTATGTATCCTGTCCCAGACCACATGGCAGGCTAGAAACAAGCTTAGGACCTGAAACACAAAAGGATTCTCCAGACTCTCTAGTGGGTGAAAGGACACATGTGGAAAAGTTCTCCGGCTGAAAAATTCCACTCAGTTCCTCCTTAAACTCCTTTGGTTAAAATGAAAATATTCTATGTACACCCCACTGAAAAGTCAGTATCATTCTCCACAAAAAGCCCTGTAACCTTGAAACAAAACAAGTATTAAAACTCTTGCTAGAAGAAATTCATGCCTGAGGCTCTAAGCCTAAGGCCTGACACTATATTATTAAGAAGAAAAATAGAAACACAGGTGTTAAAGCACAACTCCTTTACCACCAAGCTAATGAGAAAGTCTGAAATGCAAGAGGAAAGAGTCTCCAAACTTACCAATTGAGGACAGGGCTTTCAAATTTTCTCTGAGCTACAGAATCTTTCCTCTCAATAAAATCTTACCAACAATACCAGTAAGGATAACTCTCACAATGAAAAGAAACTAGTATTAAGAAACTTAGCATCTAAATACAAACGTTTTCCATTTTCATTCATATATTTTTCTATTGTGACTAAAGGAAGTAAAACACACCCTGGAAATGTAGAAATATGCAGGCATACTACATATTTTATAATTACATGTAATTGCATTCTGCCAGGTAGCCTGAGAAGTTTTAGAAAGCAAAGAGGATTCCAAATTGAATTATTATTATTAAGAACTTTATGGCTCATATTGGCCTTATTGTTACTAGAAACTTTTGATTAATTAAATAATGTAATTAAATAATGTAAGCATTATATGGAATTCGATATGTTTAAAATAGCTTCTTTACTCGTCTATTGGTACAATTTAAGTCTTAAAATGTCTAAAATATATTTTTCCTTCACTAAAAATAGTTTAAGATTTGGTTTTTCTTTTCTTTCTTTTTTTTTTTTTAACAAATCCAATTAATGACAGCTTTGGAGTAATAATCTAGCATATGGAAATTCCTTGAGTGCTTCCTTTCAAATTCCTCTCTACATTTATTCTGTTGCTAAAATATTTATTTTCAGTCTAATAGAGGTTTGGGTGAATAAGATAAGGATGTAGATATCATGCCAAATTTCCAATGATAGAAGTTTTAAGTGTAATAAATCACAGTAAAGAGGAGATTAATAAGCCAGAGTTAAACTACCATGAACACTTCAGAAGAAAATCAGATCAGCGCCCTTTGCTCTGGGAAGAGGACATTTACTGTAGTGCACAGGCCAGGAAGGAGGTTTGCTTTACGGGATAATCATGTTAGGCTACAATTTATTGAATGTACTTACGTTTTGGACAATACAATCGTTCTTGAAATGTTTCCAAATGTATGCAATCATCAGCCATGTGATAGCAGGGTTCTACTAAGATTTCCCAATTAATGGGGAGTGACATGCAAAAATTCTCTAGGGAAGACATTTCTTACCATTAACAGGAAACAGAACAGAACCTGACCATGAACTAGCAATAAATTCAACAAACACACAACTGCAAGCCAATCTCACAGTAAATGGTAATTCTATGTATTTAGAAGAATAGATAATGTCCCTCAATAGAATTCTGTCACTGCCTTAAACTTAGTAATAACAACTACCCATAGAATGATGAAGCAGAAGTGTATTCCTTGCTGTGACACTCATTCCCCTTTGATAAAGAACACAATTTAAACAAGGTCTCCAGAAGAGTGAATGTTGTAAGAACATGCTTTCCTTCTCTTTGTATTTTTTTGGTGGTCTGCAATGACAAAAATTAATCTCTCCTTTCTTGATGGAATTCTAGTAGAATCTGGCAATGCTAATTATATTAATGAGAGGAAACTTGCACTAGAAGATGTAGAAAATGAAGGTAATTGTAGGTTTTATTTTTTTTTAACAAAAAGGGCACCAGGAAAATGAGCCTAAAGTTCATTTGCACATAAAGGCCCTCAAATGCATGAACATGAAAGCATTCCCCTGCTTCCTTCTCCTTCCCTGAATTATTTTATTATATATACTACATTGTACATGTATATAATTTATATGTAGATATATGTGTGTATATATAACATATATGTATATATATATATATATACATACTCATTTTCTGTTTCTCTTCTTTTTCATCCCCAGGGCCATCTATTCCACAAAGGAAAGGGTAAGAGAGAGAGTTGTTGTTGTTGTTGTTGTTGTTGTCGGTCCTGTGGTTTGGAGTGTAGGCCTGGGCACTATCCCTAAGCTATGTAACACTGTAGCTTTTTAAAACATATAATCTATTGCAAGTACTTAACTCTGATACACAAGGGCAAGCCAGCTATGAAAATAGGTAAATGAATGAAGATGATCCCAAGAATATAGAATCGCAAAGGATTCTGCAGTTTGAGACCAACTTCTATTGCCTGACTGAATGACTTATTATCAAATTAAAATCACAAAGGAAACTAAACCCATATCAGATGATTCCAATGATGGCATTGTAACAAGAGGGTCAGTAACACTGAGTCAGGCAGGGGAGCAAATCAAGTGTGGTAGAAGCAATCCGAGGATCAACAATAGAAAAGAATAGCATGTCTAGGGCCCCAAGGTCAAGGGAAAACTGTGACAACTTGGTGGAGACAGGTGCTACCAGGAGAGGGCACCACTGAAACTGGAATGCTTGCTCAACTAAAGGAGAGTTAGGAAAGAAAACCCTTAACTTCGTTGTAGTCTAGTTCCCCAACTTCCTGCCCAGCTACTACATATCTAATTCAGCTGCCTGAGAACATATGCATGGTAGTGTACAGGTGACAAAGGGTCAGAAACTGGACACAGTAGGACAGGAAGCATCAGAAACAGGACTGTACATGAGAATGATGCAGCAAGTAGTCAAAACATGGGTCAGTCAAAAGTTGGAGAAAATCATTCCGTCAAATACAAAAACTTCAAGTAGTAATTACATTATGGATTACATAGACAACCACCAATAAATAAATTGTGCTCTGTGTCCAATGACTAACCTGACCCAGCATTTCTTTATGCTATAGTTTTATATAGAGACAGCTGTGACCCGTGCACATAAGTCTTCAAGAAAATCGAGCCAGCATCAACCCAAGTCTCAGCAAAAATGAAAACTGTGGCTTTAATTTTTCAAATTTTAAGGTAACACATTGTGAATAACCATTGCTTGATTAGTGGATTCAGGAACTCAATGTACAATGGAAGAATCCATCTATTATCTGCTTCACATTGTTCATTCATCCCAGGAACTTTAAAAATAACCCAAGAAAATTATTGTCCCTTAGTAAAGCCTCTTGAATTTCATATGCATTTAATTAGGTAACTGCCAGCTCAAGGACGAGAATCGAGAATCGTGACAGATAGTTGTTCTTTTCAAATTAGAAGAATAGACTGTTCAATGAGCAGTACTGATGCTTCCTGAACCTACTTATACAAGAGTTTCCTACCTTTTTTTCTTTGTTAGTGTAGTTCACTATTTTAATGTTTTTAATGTCCACTGAATGTTTTCATGGCCAATGTTCTTCAGCTGAGGATTCACGTTACTAGCTTATGGAAACATCCAGGACTATTCTCCTTATGTACTGAAAATACCTTGTTCCTCGTGAGAGGTCCTTAGCAATTCCCATCACCTCTCGAGGGTGCTAGCAAGATAATCTTTATGAGCAAGCAGAAAACCCAACTATGCATACTGATCACAGAACAACGTGACGATGAACCATAGCAGTGCTCTGAATTATAACTGCTCAGGACCACACAGACTTCTCTTTCAGTTAACCTTTGGAACATTGATGCACGGATATGGGCTTCCATGCAGGGAGATGATTCAATGGGTGACTACTTGTAGAAAGCATAGGAACTTGATACTCAAGTCCACCTGTTTTCCCGACTTTTCTCCACACAGGGCGGAAAGGACAAAGCTAGTACCCAACTTTGGGGTCTTTTCTGGGTTCTATTTAGGTGCCACTTTCTCTCTCTCACATACACATGATTTAAACAATGGCGAGGATTAGACATACAAGTTGTTGTTACTAACAAAATACACATCCATCTGTGTGACCCTTATATCTCTACACAGTTTTACATGTGATCTGCATCATACATGGTAAGTAATTGCCCCCACTGTAATTCAATGTACAGACTTACAAAATCATTTTGTTTGGGGGTAAAAATTCAAACTTAATGGTCTCATTTTGTCAAATAATAACTTACAGCTGAATGTAGCAAAGTCATATATATGATATTGGTTCTGATGGTTTCATCAATAGGACTAGCAAACATGATTGTAGATGTTGCAACAAAATAGTTCCAATCTTGAGCTCCTCTTGATAATTCACTTTGTGTTGTACAGACATCTAGGCTTCCCCAGGATTCTACGCACATTGCTCAGACTGACAGAGCAAGTATTCCAGACAATTGGTTCCCCCAGGGTCAAGACAGCAAACCTCCATCAGGATTCAATGGGTCATAAACCCTTCATGGATCTCTCTCAAGTGGGTTGTGATGTCCCCTGAGGGCTGCAACAGTCAAGCACTTGTCACTACAGACAAACACCCTGTCAGTCCTAGGTACCAATCCAGAGGAGTCTTACAGCAGTCAGTGAGGAGAACCAATGGAATGAAGAGTTCCAAAGAAAAAAAATTAGAAGTATGTGCCTGTCTGAGCATGACTGTTCACTGCATACTTCATCTCTGTATCTCACTTGGGCTATGCCATGAAATTCAGTACCTGTTTATCTACCATGATTGCAGGCATCAAACTGTCCGCAGCCATATACGTCAAAAGCCCTAAAACACCAAATCCACAGCTGCGAATTTATCCTAAGGAAATAATTGGACAAGTGCCTAAAAGATGTATGTACAATGTTGCTTGCTTCTATGTTCTTTACTGAAGCAAAGGATTGGAAATGCATCAATTTCAGGTTGGTTGTCCACAGAGCTGGACTGCAAAAATCTTATTTACACGTGTGATAATTATGTTTTCCCACCTAAAACCAGGAGAAGATGATATTATGGCTTTAATGCGAGGAAACATCATAGTCCACAAACATATCAGGGGTCTTGGAAAACAGAAAGATAATGTTGTTTAATATTTTAAAAAAGAGGGCCCCTCCTCCAGTGTTACTCATGTCTCTTAGTTATCTGACAGGTAGGCAAACATCAGTTTCTACATGTGATGACATTTCTTTTTCAAAACTCTTCCTACTGTTTCTATTGCCACCAGAAACTTCTGAATATTTTAGTATACCTCTCAAGGTCCTATATGATATGTGTGTGTGTGTGTGTGTGTGTGTGTTTGCATCTGTGTGTGTGTTTCTCTCCGTGTCTCTCTCATTTTCTCTCTGTGTCTCTCATTTTGAGACAAGGCTTCATTACATACTTCAAGTTGGCTAAATTATCACTCTTCTTATTGCTACTTAAATGCTGACTACATGCTAAGTGTCATTCTCAGTTCTTTATATACATTAATTCATTTGCTATCCACAGCTATCCTAAGAGGCATATAATGTTATGAATCCTATTTATTGATGAGCAGACAATCAGAAAGAATTGCTGAATATACAGCACAATTATTTTTAACTCAAGGCATACCACTGGCTGCCATACCACTGTCTTTAAATGCCAAGATATGCTGCCTTTCCCACAAACCTGAGAAGACTGAGCCCCAGGGCCCAGGTAAGAGAGATAAGGCTGGTGTAGCTGCAGTGGAAAGTGATTTGAGCACATGGCATCCTTAGAGAAATGATGTGATCAAAGAGCAAGCCAGAATGTCAAATGGATGTGTTGGGACAGAAACTGATCAAAGGTGGCAGGGACAAACTCACTAAACAGGTAGGTCATTGCCTTTCCCAGAGGCCAATGCAACCTGAGAACCTGCGTTAACAAACACACAACTTCTGTAAGCAGGCAAAACCTATGGGAACCCCTTAAAGGTGATCCTGCCTCTGAATGCTCTCATTCCTAGGGATCCCCAGGTGAGAAAAACATCTATTTTGAGGTCAGTTTATAACAATGCAATATATTTTTCTACTTCTGCAACCCCTAACGCAACCAGGAATTTTCTCTCAGGAAAAAAAAAAGATGGCAGAAATGGAATTAGAGACATAGATAGAGATGTTATCACAGGCAACTCCAAAGAAAATTTTTTCCCCTTCCTTATCACAAAACTTGACTTGGCCGACAGTATGTCTGCTACCAGACCTCACTTAACGAAAGACTTTAGAAACTTTAAGAACAATTTATTTAAAGAAAACTCCATTTCCAGGATCCCATGACTGTATTCCAAGGTAATAAAATATAAATGAGAATAAGGAACAAGCTAATAAACTGAATTGAAGGCTGTATTTCAATAACAAGATTTGGGAGCCATTTACGAGCCACGAGGATCTTGTGCTCGTGACTTATAACATAGGCAGAATTACTTAACAGAAATGAAACTCATTGCTTCTGCGATCTGATGTAGATGCTTTTTGGAGCCGAGCAATGTGACATTTGCTTCAGAGCACTTGTATTTAATCAATACGTAATGCTAAATGTGATTTAAAATCAATTGGATTGTACTCTTGCTCTCCTGTGAGTCAAGGTGGAAACAAAGGTATCATTTGAGATACAAAGCATTCAGCTACTTTTTCAAGAGACTATAGATTCCTGGCTCCTAATGGAATCCACAAAGTAGATACAGTTGGTTTATTTGACCAACTATAAAAAGGAATCCTGTAGAAACAGTTAGGATGTTATAGTTAAAGGACTCATGTGAACTACTTCTATTTCCAATGAATTTAACTGTTAAAAGACTTGTGATAAAATCCATTATTGAAAAAGTATAACAAATAGCACATGAAATTTGTACGCTTAATTTCCTATAGTATTATACAGTTCCTAAATACATGTACTTCTACCTTATAATACTTTCTAGCATACTGATTCTGTCTATATAATTAGCAGTAGTATTACACTAAGCTTGTTTTGAGTGTGTACAAAGATCTGAACTCCGAGTTTCTGTTAGCAACATCTATCCAACCAACAATTACTGTGTACCAACTAACTCTGTGCAAGGCTGTGTTATTAAGAATCAAGCAAAATGAGGCTCAGAGACAACTTAAGAGATTCAGAGTTCAAAATGTGCTCATACAATGAAGTCCCCCAAACTGGTAGTGTACATAGGATGTAGATACAATACCCAAACAACCAGTAAGTCCTACCTAATTTCAGTCTGTATCACAAATGTCTTGCTTATAAAAACAATTAATTATGGAGCAAAAGCTCAGCTGCGCAGGTTGGACTGACCCCAGCAATAGTTATAGAGCTGCCTTGTCCCCTGCTGGTAGGTTGGGAAGTTGAGAAACAGTATTGTTACACAGGGCTACACCAGGCCCTGATACGCTGTCTCTTTTCTATGGAAAGAACCCAGCATTTGTCCACAGTTGCTTGATTCCAATGGCCAAGCCAGCAGATACTGTCCAGGTGATGGGGCTACCGTCCAACAACAGGCAGCCAGGCTCTGTGGAGATTCATGCAGACTATGTGCTCTCAAGAGGGCTTTCCTGGAAATCAATTCTAAGTTCATAATATCTTCAGATGGCAAGATGAGGTCTCTATTACTGGACCTCAGGAAGACTCTGGGGAAGAAGTAGAAGAACCTCAAGAAAAACACCAGACACTGGAAGCTGTTGCTGATGATTCTGGAGCTTTCTGGCAGTCAACAAAGACTTGGAAGAACATAGATAGAGGAGCCTGTCGCTAAGCCTGAGCCTGACTCCCAGGCAGAACCCCTCACCAGCTCCAAGATTTTTCAAACCTGTGGGAGTGTGGTGGAGCTGTATTAACAGGAACTGGAAATTGCCAGACTTTGGTTTTGTGGTGTTTGAGGACTGAACCCATGCAGAAGGTCCTTAGCAACTGGCCCTTTCAGGAGAGGAAGAAAAGGCCATCCAGAGTCCACTTCATGTGGAGAGGCCCCAGAGGTGACTGGAGGGTGGCATGGGAGGCTCGGCCTCACAGAGGCCTGGTGCCCAAACCAGGGTTAGGCGTGGGAAGGGGACATGCACTCCGACAGTGAAGGCTTCGTTCTGGACTCCTCATAGCACACCCACCCCTGAGCCTGAAGAAGGATCAATTTCTTCAGCCAGCCTTTGGTATCCTGGAGTTCAATGACCCTAGTTTATTATAAATTGGTTAGGGTGTCTGCCCCATTCCCTTCTCTCTCCTAATCTTTTAGTCCTTTACTTCCAATTTCAGAGAAAGCCATTATAGGAGTGATGGATTTTTAAGGAAGAAGAAAGAGAAGGAGGAGGAGGAGGAGGAGGAGGAGGGAGAGGAGGAGGAGGAGGGGGAGGAGGAGGAGGAGGAGATTGGTTTTCCTTGCTTACTTTGCATATAAGGATTTGATTTAAAAAAAAACAGTTATTTCCCCAAAGGAATGTATCTTGCTTATTGTTGTCATTTTGTATATTTCATTCATTGGAATATTTCTTATTTTTCTTAATCTGTTTCCAAAGCCTGTGGCAATCAGGATTTGATAAACATTGTGGAGGCAGGGGAAAAAATCCAAATTATGCCTTGTGTCCTGACTACCTTCCGATGTGGAAGAATTGCCATTTGAAAAATTTGACAAGTTTGATTCTCACTGATATGGCTGTCTGAATAAAAGGTGTTAATAGAAAAAACAACTACTAATTGGCTAAACCAAGGACTATTTGTGGTTAACACAGTGACAGCCTGTGTGTACTTTTTCTTCTTCTAACAGCAAATGAAAAGCCCTGTATAGTGTGCCCACATGAAACCTGCCTTTTGAAAAACTTGAATTTAACTAATAGAATTATGAGTTGGTGAAGTGAAATTGCATTACAAAGACCACCCAAAGCATTAGTTGTCATTAATTTTGTTACAATTGCTGTAGGCCAAAACAGGGGCCAGATAAGTGGCATATCCTGCAGTCCCAGCAACTTGAGAGCCTGAGGATCCTTTAAACCCACCAGTTTGAGGACAGCCTGGAAAAATGTTTACAAAGTGCACCTATATGTTTTGCACATTATTTATTTGTAATTAAAAAACTCAATAAATAAAAATGTGAGTTTAGACATTAAAAGTGGATTTTTTAAAGAAACAAACACTATCATATTCACAGAAAAACTCTGATTCATAGAGGGTAAAATATTTTATCCAAAACAGCCAATTTTATAGCTGAAGTGTTTAGAGGGAAACAAAATAGCATAACATGTACAAATTAGGACTTAAAATATCTTAAGTTGTCACAGATTGACAAAATGTTGAATTGTACCAAAAGCATCTAGAGAAAATTTCAACTGTAAGTCTGTTCTTGCAAATTTCCTTTTATTTTATCTTGTGTTGTTTCTGGATCAAAGTTTCTAATCCAACACAATTGACAAGAGCAACGGTGCATGCCAGGCACAGGTGGCTCGATTTCATAATGGAGCTACTCAGGAGGCTGAAATCTAAAGACTGCAGTTCAAAGCCAGCATAGGCAAACAAATCCACAAAATTAATATCTCCAATTCAGCAGGAAAATGCCAGAAGTGGAGAGTGATTCAAGTGGCAGAGTACCAACCTTGAGTGTAAAAGCTAAGGTAGAGCATGGGACCCTGAGTTTAAGTCCCAATAACCACACACACACACACACACACACACACACACACACACACACACACACACACACACACACACGTGCGCGCGCATACACAAAGCCAACAGGTAGATGAACTGATGATCTCTGAAGAGCATCTGGCCATTTCAATTGGGTTTTGGAAAACGCCCATCTTTCACAAGCTCAAGCATGATTCACCATGCCCAACCAAGTAAGCACCTAGACTTTTGTGCCATCTGTAAGGATAGTCAAGAGCCTTGCATAATTCTGCACTTAGTAAATGGCTGATCCAAATCACGTGCTGAAAACATAAAACACACAGTGGTTTTCAAGGGCTCATCACAGGAAAAAGAGCACAAGATATCTCATTAACTTTCTGTGTTCACTGCATATTGAAATATATTAGCTGTAATAGGTTGACTAAATTAAAATTAATTTCACTGGTTTTCTTTTGGCTGTTTTTAATGTAGCTCCTAGAAATGTTTTAAATTATATTTGTGACTCGAATTATATTTTTACTTGATAGTATTAGTATAGGAAGTTTTTTTAAGATAACAATTGTAGTTTAAGGTTAAAAAAACTTTTTAATATGTTAAATTATTAATTATGATATTTGTAATGATCTGTGCACATGTTAACACAGAATGTAAGTCTGACAGATTTGACAGGAAATATGAAAAACATGCACTTTCTATCTGTTTTTTAGATAGCACCAGATGTTGGCCTGTACAATCATGGGACTTTTTCCATGTACCAGAAAGCATAGTATTCAATCACGGAGGAAAGCAATTCTCCCTGGGCTTCTCCACATGTTTTACGTCAGCAGCAAGCTGTACATTGGTATGGACTCTGAAAGTCAGAACCAAGTTGGGCTCCTTCCTGGCTGGCTGCTTACTTCTCTGTTAATATGGCAAATACAAAAAAACTCATGATGAGTGAGAAGCAAATCAGTACATTCAGGCTACATAAGACCCTGACCCAAAGGAACTTTCTGACAGGTTTTTGCCTTTTCTGCCCTTTTGCCGTCAGAAAGGAAGATGAGACGTGGTTCGCCTTCAAAACTGGATAAAGGCCAAGTGTGAGAGAAGCTTTGTCCTCTAGTGCTTGAAAAGAGCATACGATTTCCTCACAAATTTCAAGATTCCATTTATGCTCAAGAGTCACATCAGCTGTCAATATTAAGTAAACATGCACTGAGGTGGCAGTCAGTAGACATAGGTGGCTACTAAAAGTGAAATTAACTGAAGTTAGAGAAAATTAGAAATTTACTTCCTCTGACTTGATGACTACACAAAGCTAGAAACAGAGCAGGCAGCAGAGCACACAGAATTCTCAACACTGCAGAAATGAGCACGGGATGGCATCAAATTACAGAGTAACCTGGAACACGTTATCAATGGAGAAGATGTAAAGAGAGAGGCCAAAGGATTAGACAAAGGTACTTGATTGGAATGCAGACTGAGATTACTTCAAAGGAAACAATGGAGAGTTCATTGTAACACTGCCTTTACAGGATGTTAAATCGAGCAGAAGGAAATGATAGTTTGGTGAAACTGTTTTGCTTGAAATAGAGAAAAATACTAGACAGATATGTCACTGATAGGTACACAGAAAGTCAACAAATTTGTCACAAACACACACATATATATGTGCACTATTGTGTGTGCGGGTGGGTGTAGTTTGGAAAGTGCCATAGTCAAACACATAAACTAAAACCTAGACAAAAAAATCCACCCGATGAATAAGGGTTTTATACAAGAGGGAGTTATGTACTATGACACTTTTAGGCTCAGTTCACAACTGAGACAATGATTCTCTTCTTAATATGATAAATTATGGTGCTATATATTCAAAAGAATTACCTTTTATACATGTAAGAAAAAATCACAACATATGCACTATCAAGTTTTATTTTCACCCACAAGGAAGAGATGAAGTTACATTATGGAGCTAAAACTGTGCAAGAATTTGTTAAAAACCTTTATATGGAAACTAAAATACTGGGTTTTATGACTAAAGCTTTCTAGCTATGTGAGCACAGTTCTGCCTTGTCTCATCTTCAAAGCTTAAATGAGATCAAGCTGAATAATTCTCAGTGTATAAAACTTGTAACTAATGCTTGATGGCCGGGCTCTGGTGGCTCACACTTGGAGCTAGCTAACCAGAGGCTGAAATCTAGATGATCATAATTTGAAGCTAGCCCAGATAGAAAAGTTGATGAGAATCCATCAACTCCTCTCTCTGCACCCACCCCCAATCAGTAAAACCAGGCAAAACAGGGCTGGAGATGTAGAAGGCAAGCCAGCAAGCCAAGATAAACTCTGAGTTCAAACCTAGTATCAACAACAACAACCAAAGGTCAATGTTCAATCATTCTGTCCTAATGTATACAAATAAGCACCTTAAGTAGCCACATCACAAAATATGGCAAAAATACCTCTAGATTCTTATACCACCCACAGGGTACTTCCATAATAGACAAGTTACTAGGGCTCTATGTATAACTCTCCTTAATGTGAGGTGCTTCGTTAATCCTAGACTGTAACATCAGGAAAGAATGATGAAATGAATACACTACAGATTTTCTTGAGAGATCTCATGAGCTATGGGATCACTTGCAATTTTCAAACAGCTCAGAGGTAGCAGTGAATAGGCCATAAGGCTCTGGAATGTATAAAAACCTCATAAAGGAGACAGTTTGTATTCTTCATCACTGAATACAGTCAGACTCATAAAGGACTTCATAAAGGCAGCCAAGTTTAGCCTGGAATATGTAATCACACATCATTATCTGTGGCTTCTCAAAAACAATCTGAAAAATCAAGTTGTCATTTCTAAGACATTTTTTTTCAAAATAAACTTATTTTTCCTATTTCCACAGCACCCTGGAGAAAAGTGTCATACATGAGATTCACCCAGAGGCAAATGGGATGTGCTTTCTATTAGAAGCTTCAACTAGGAAAAATGGTAATATAGTCTACATTAGTAAGATTAATTACAGGAAACTGCCCAAATTCCATCACATTCCACACCAAGACTATAGTTTTTCCATTAATCCCTATTACACAGACTCGTCTAATATTGTAATAGGATATAATAAGATTCAAGTGCCTGATTTACCACAACTTGTACTAGAGTAACTCTAGTACATCTCTATAAATCATCATCAAAGTATTTAGACATCCTACTATTTTAACAATCTAAGTATACATGATAGCTTTTTTACACTAGAATTGACAGAAAAACCTTTTATCACATACTGTTTTCTAAAAATAAGTCCAGAAAATATGGCAATTATAGACTCCCAATTACTGGACACCGGATGATGTTGGAGACAAGTATGGCCTGTGATGATTTTTGTTTGTTTCAGATCATTTGAACCATCTGATTATTTCCAGTGAGTTCGGAGAATCATGGTACATAATAATAGTGGCACCATGATGCAGAATGTATACTGAACTTATTTGCCAAATCATATATATGTTTACAACTGATATGTGAAACACCAAAGTTAGCCTTTCTCACAATGAAAGTGTACCAGTGGAGCCTGAAGAAAAGTCTGAATTTCCTTTCCTATGAAATACAGAAGATTTAGTGCCAAGGATAGGCCAACAACAGAAATCTCTACCTAGTACAGAGCTTCTAACGGGATGCACAGATACAGATCTGTTTCTCCTGTTTATAGTAACTCCACATATTCATCCTGTGTTACATACCATTTATGAATATCTACTTACATGTGTTTATTATAATACATATATATATGAAAATTGTATATAAACACGTGAATTTATATGTAAAATAAACTCTTCAGCTTTCAGTTTTCCTTCCTTTTTTCTTTCTCCTTGCCTCCTTCTCTCCCTATCTCCTTCCTCCTCCCCTTTCTTTTTTCTCAATTTGGATATCAAGAACCAGAAGTAATTTAGCTCCCTGAAATGTCATTATTAAGTCAAAGACTGACTCGTTTTGAGATAGTATTATATATTTCTGACTCACATCCACAATGAAAGGAAATGCAAAACAATAACATTTCTGTATCCAATTCTCACCTAAAATGTCCATGGAAGATATGAAAATTAACTTACCAGCACCAAGAACTTCTCTGCTTCTTGCATTCATTCACACTTGCTCAGCTCACACAGCTTATCTTTTGACACTCAGCTCTCAACACCTTCTGGGCACATCAAGTTATAAGTTTACCCAAGCTCTTTAACTTGCTCTCATTTATCCTCTGGAATTTCATTGCTTTAGCAGAAAGAATCCTTCCATCTGCTAGATGGAAATATTTGTAGCCAACATGACAAAAGTGGAATCCCTACTTCATAACAGCTGTGAATCAAAACACAAATGGCTGAAATTAACTACACTGTGCTTTGCGACAGATGTGCGTGAAGACATTCACTCAAGCTCTTTTCTTCCCAGGCACCATGTGTAAATCATCCACCGACAACACAGTAAGCCATGTTCTCACCTTAATGCTATTTGTGTTCAGCCCTTAATGTTTCTCAGAACTGAGGTTGACTTTGAGATAAAAAAAAAAAAGTTTTGGAGCCTTCTTATGTCTAAAAGGGAAGATTTTGAGTGTTGCCAATCACCCAATAGAAGCCTGACTAAACAGATGGGTTTTGACACCTCTGGTTTGATTTTAAATGCAAACATGTCAATTTATGCTGTGGCACAGGTTCTTCTATCTCAAAATCTTTTCTTCTCCGGTGGGGGGAGGGAGTGTTTAGTCTTTTTTTCTAAGTTTTGCTCTCTGAGCTCAGTTCCTTCATTCTCAGTTAAAGCAATGGGGCTCTAATTGCAAAATAGTTACAGGATTGTTCTATTTTATCCCTATCATCTTACGTAATTTTTAAATCGTTACCAAAATCTTTACAAAAATAAATTTCTCAAGAAAAAATACTTACCACAAATGATAATTACTTAGTTTTTGTTTTGTTTTATTTTGTTTTTGCCAATCCTGGCGCTTGATCCCAGGGTCTGGGGCACTGTCTTTGAGCTTTTTCTCGAGGCTAGCACTCTACCACTTGAGCCACAGCACCACTTCCAGCTGTTTCTGTGTATTTGGTACCATAGAATCGAACCCAGAGCTTTGTACATGCTTGGCAAGCATTCCACCACTTAGTCCAGACTCCTAACTCCAGCAAGATCTTTATTATGCTCTACATTCTAGATTAAGATCTGTACACAGAAAATAACTTGCCAATTATTACTTATCTCCCATTTTTGCTCTGTATATCTTTTTCATGGATTAGGAGTAGTAAATGTATGTGCCTCCCTCTGAGAGGTGTACCCATTCAATCTCTTATATGATCTGTATCAATGTTTCCAAACCCTGCAAGTAGTTTCACTGGCATACTGATTTTCTTTCTTTCTATATGTCCTTGGATATGTTCATGAGAGGCAGACAATGGCTATATATGAGGCTACTTAGAAAATGCTTACTACTATGGGCCAGTACACTATAGGAAGCATGGGTGTGAGTAGTTACTGACTGCAGAATTAAATTTAAAGAGCAGAGACAACTGCTTGCATAGCAGAACAGACATAATCCGCAACATGGTTTGAAAGACTTCCTGGTTCTTTAGTCTAGCAGATATAACAGCATCCTTATCTCAGGTTTATAAATATTTTGTGTTTGGGAAGACAATCTCCAAGTCTTGGGAGATTGAAGCCAAGATCTCATGCTGACACACTCTGCAATACTACCACTAAATTACACCAGGTGATTTTTGTTTTATGTAACATCAAATTTATCTTTTAATCACTTCAAAGGACAGCTCTTCCTCAACTTATGATGAGCTTACTTCCTGAATAAACCCACGATGAGCAGAAATATAACAAATGGAAATCACTGCTTACT
Organism: Megascapheus bottae; assembly: GCF_031878675.1. Classification (NCBI taxonomy): domain Eukaryota; kingdom Metazoa; phylum Chordata; class Mammalia; order Rodentia; family Geomyidae; genus Megascapheus; species Megascapheus bottae. The sequence goes on from NC_143510.1 coordinate 28,916,260, forward strand.
TGTTAAAGACTACTAGTCTACAAATAGTAGAGCATACTTAGTAACACAATACACTGGTAGAACATTAGTCATTTTCCTTTTGTGATGGCTTGAGGTTCAGTAGCTGTACTCATGCCACAATCCAGCATCACAAAACCAGGATATTTAAGTGGCACATCCCTAACCTGGGAAATGGTTACAATTCAATATTTGCTGTACCATCTCTTATGAATGTACACAGACTTTGTTGTATCATAAAGGTGAAACATTTAAAGTCAAGCTACTGTAAATTAGAGACCTTCTGCCAAAAATCTTAGGGTTTCTTCCCCCAAAATGGAAGAATTTTCTCTTCTGATCAATAGTAAGATAATTTATGTAATTTTGTAAAACTATGATTTGCCATCTTTCTTTAAAACATGAAAGCTAAGGTCAACACAGAACACAGTAAGAGAGCAGTGGGTCGAATAAAACTGTGGTTTCTGAAAAAAGGAGATAAAAATTGTCTACAGGCAATAAAAGGTGAGAATTATTGAGGGTGGTTAGAATTAAGGAAGCCAAAAGGAACAAAGGGAAAGCTGGAAATATGCTCATATATTTGGGCTGTTTAACGCAAGTTCTATTATAGAAGATCCCTCATGCAACCCAAGAAATTTGTCATCACCTTTCCTCCACAGCTAATTTGGGCATAAAAGAGTTCAGTGGATCAACAAGATGTGGTATTTGTACACAATGGAATTCTATGCTGCTGTCAGAAAAAAACAACATCGCCCCATTTGTTAGGAAATGGAAAGATTTAGAAAAAAATCATATTAAGTGAAGTAAGCCAGACTCAAAGGAACTTAGGCTCAATGGTTTCCCTCATTTGTCATAATCAGCAGAAACCTTGGGCTCTACTAGCAGAGATTTGCAATAGAGCAAAACCTTGATATATAAGGCCATATAGTATGAAGCTAATTGAAAGGACCTCCAGGATATAGAAACAAAAGCCATATAATGAATGATTGTTGTTCTTAAGGTACTATGTTATCTCTCATCGCTTTTGCTGTCCCTTGGTTATATCATATTGTTACAGTATCTCACTTTGTTATCTGATATATTGTATTTATTTATATTTGGTTATTTGAAATTGGATAGGGAAGGGGGAAAAACCAAGATGGGGGGTGGGGAGGAGGGTAATGGGGACCAAGACATAAGAAAGGGTATCAATGTATGTGAATTAAGGCACCTTCTATCTGGCAAATATCATGTAACCCTTTTATTAATTACAATAAAAATATTAAAAAAAAGAGTTCCATTTGTTGCCCATAGCTGCCAAGTACTGGGGCCCTATATCTAAGCCCACATTGGCACCTAGCACTTCGTTACACTTTGAGCTCTGCCATCTTGTCTTCTCATAGGAAAACCATGAAAGCTGTTGGAAGTGTTTATAACGTTGGAGAGTTAACTTCCAAACATGTTCCATCTGCATTTTCTTACACTTTATTCATGTACTGGGACCACTCTATGTTTGCAGCCTCTGAGGAGGAACATGACAAATGGCCAAATAAGACTCTAGAGTAGGATTTCAGAGAAAATGGGCAAAATACAACTAAACATAAGGGCTAAGAGCATAAGGGTTCTCTGTACTTAGCCCAAACCCCTCCATCTAGCAGCCCACTTAGGAAGTTTAAAGAAGTACCAAAAGGATGCCACAACAAAGATATTCTTTAGCTAAGCCTGGAAGACGGTTAAAACTTCAGCGTGCTTTGGAAGATTTATGTAGAAGAGAGACCTCTCCCTTCCTTCCACCAGAGAAAACTCTAGGAAAAAGATAAAGCTTCTTTTTCAACTTTTTCTTTCAGGAGTGCATGCGTGCTGTACTCCCACTGTCAAGATCTCACTGTTGAAATACAATATGAAAGTCAGAGAAGAGCCTTATTCCTGCATGACTGAAGTATACAGAAACAAAACCTGTGGTCCACAGATGATGTGCAGACAACAGCAACATGGGAGTTCACTGCAACTGCCACCCACTGTCAGAGAGGACCATGTGAGACAATGACAGTCGCCTTGAATAGAGAGTAGAAAATGACATTGGAGGCCAGATAGTTTCCATAGCTAGATCATGGACAGATCTCAGGAGCAAAGGAAGTGGTCTTCTTAAAAATCATTAGTATTTGTTCCTATAACCTGCCAGAAGGGGGTTTTGAAGTAAATTAAGTTGCATATCCCAGTTTGCATAGAGAATTACATAATATTTTCAAGTGGGTTCTTACCTAGTAGAATCCAATAAAATTCTGAAACCTGGAAGGAAATATGTGAATATGGGAAATAAAGGCTAAGGATGGGGCATCAAGGCAAAGCAACAAAATTATCCAATTGTAAGGCTTAAAATAACAATGCTCCCTTTGGGAGCACAATAAAATAATATTTATTGAAATAAACTCCAGGAAATTGTAATGAGGTTTTTTTCCCCTTTGTTGTTCTTTTCCCCTTTTTGTCTTCTTTGTTTATCTGTCTTCGGTGGATAAAAGTGAGACACAGGAATGGAGGGGTAAAGGATGAACAAATGCAGGAGTGGTACTCACCAGACACAGTGGAAAATGAACTATACAGCTTGTGGATAGGAATTGGAAGGAGAAACTGGGAGGGAATGAGGGGAAGAGTGCCATTGTTGAAAAAGAAATGTACTTGTAGGCCTGGGAGTTTGGCCCAGTGGTAGAGTGCTTGCCTAGCATGCACAAAGACCCAGGTTCGATTCCTCAGGAGCACATACATAGAAAAAATCTGGAAGTGGTGCTGAGGCTCAAGTGGTAGAGCTCTAGCCTTGAGAAAGTCCAAGGACAGTGCTCAGGCTCTGAGCTCAAGCCCAGGAATGGCGAAAAAAATTAAATATACTTGTAACCCAATTTATGTAACTGTGCTCATACACATTAATAATAACAAAAACAAAGATAAAAAACTAAAACTAAATTGAAAATTAATAATAATAACAACAAAAAGTAGATCTCCTTATAAGTCTTTAAAGTAGAAAGTAGGAGAGGTAGTTGGCAATCTCAAGAAGAAGAATATTTATATGAGCAATGACTCACACTTTTCTATTATGTCATGTGATTAGCTTCTATTTTATTCTACTTTTATATTTTTTATTTTTTTTGTACTGGCCCTGTGGCTTGAACTCAGGGCCAGAGGTCTGAGGCCTTGAAGCACTCTACCACTCAAGTACCAGCTCCATATCCAGTTTTTTTTTGGTAATTTAGTGGAGATGAAGAGTCTCATGAACTTATCTGCATGGACTGGCTTTCAATCATGATGCTTAGATCTTAGCCTCCTGAGTAGCTAGGAGAAGGAGGGAGAGAGAGAGGGAGAGGAAGAAAGAAAGGGACAGGGAGAGTGAGAGGAAGGAGAGGGAGAGGGAGAGGGAGAGAGAGAGGGAGAGGGAAAGAGAGAGAGAGAGAGAGAGGGAGAGCACTGGTCCTGGGGCTTGAATTCAGTGCCTGGTGTAATATATATTAGCTTTTGGGCTTGGAGCAGTTGCTCTATCATTTGAGCCACAGCTTCATCTCTGGCTAATTTTTTTTTATTTTTCATTTTTTGGTGGTCAACTGGAGATAAGAGTCATCCAGATTTTTCTGCCCAGACAGGCTTTGAACTACAACCCTCACATCTCAATATTAGAGTTTGAGTAGCTAAGATGACAGGCATGAACACCCTGCACTTGGTTTGATTCCCTTTTGTGAGTAACAAGTGTGTGCTTGAAAAATACGTCTGCTCTCCCAGACATGTTACTAGTGTCAGCTTAAATTTCCCATCATGCCTTATCAAAACCTTTATGGCCTCCATTAAGGTTTTCTTTCTGTGTGTTAAGCTGCAGTTTTAAAGTACAGAGACTGGTGATCACATCAGTTTAGTAGAGTATTTTTCTTCTCCCACCCACATTCTAGACCAGTGTGGACAGAACTCTCAGTGACGGTAACCTTTCCTTTTCAAAGTTAAAACTTGTGGGGTTGGTGACAGCAAACAACTTCTAACAATGGTGGACAACTAGAATTCTCCAGGGCCATCCTATTGGTGGTTCATGTTTATAAAAACTTGTATCACTTTCTCTGGTGGGCTGTCATCAAATGTGACATAATTCAGTTTGACAGCTCCAGTTTTCAGGATGGCATTTTGCACTTTGCTTTCAAACTTCACAACTACAATTATCCAATAGAAGCTGGCTGACTTCAGTGGAGCAGACGGGGAACTGTTAACAGGTTGCCAGCTTTAAATTACTGCTGAGTAGCTTAGCGTATCTCTAGAATACTTCCTTTAAAAAGTAATTAACCATCATTTTCAAAAGAGCCTTGTTGAAATGTAGTTTCTCTTTCCTTATGTTAGGCACTTTGTTGAGAACTACTAACACTTTTCCATTCAATATCCTATATTGATACTTCTACCGGTCTCCACATAGGTGGTGTGTGTGTGTGTGTGTGTGTGTGTGTGTGTGTGAGAGAGAGAGAGAGAGAGAGAGAGAGAGAGAGAGAGAGAGAGAGAGAGAGAGAGAGAGAGAGAGAGAGACAGAGACAGAGAGACAGAGAAAGAGAGAGACAGAGAGAGAGACAGAGAGAGAGAGAGACAGAGAGAGAGAGACAGAGACAGAGACAGGCAACAGAGAGAGACAGACAGAGAGATCAATATATACCAAAAGCTTAGGCTATTGAGATATGTTCAACAATGATAATAGAAATAGCAACAGGAGAGCAAGCATTGAACAGTTAATGCATAGGAATATTTCTACTTTGCATTTATTTTTTCCCATTTCCACAAAAGATTCTTCCCTCATATAGGAAACAGATTGAGAAAAGCCACCCATGGCAGTGCTGCAGAGAACCAATTGCACAAGTCCATAACTTTGGCAGCTTGTCTGCATCCTGGAGATTATTTCAGGTTATGCTATTTCTTCAGGGTGCAAGGGCAAACACTTGGAGGAGGTAAAGTGAGGAGAAGCTACAGAAATAGCAAGAGGCTTCATTTTAGAGAACTCTCTAAACTTGTTAGGAGAAAACAAGTTGATTTTTATGGCTTGTCAAGGAAAGTTAATAAAAAAAAACTTTGCTAGATTCATAAGCATCCCTCCAGACTTCTTTTCCTAATTAAAAATAAGCACATCAAAATACATACTAACCCATTTTTGAAATAGAAACCCAGTCATCCATCACCCAGTTCAAAGACTTTTCTTAATCCAAATATCAAAAGTGTCCATATTCTAGTTTTCATTTTGTTTCTTCATAAAAAAATTATTATAAAAATGGAAAAATGCAAAGAGCGGTATAATGAATCATTCATATTTCCTTTACCGTCTGCAAAATTACTTCAAAGCAAAGTATATATACTGCTTAAAACAATGGAATCTAAAAATATCCTTTGCATGAATTACATAAATTGCTCTAGAGAGAATTTTAAAATACTGTGCTTTATGTATGAATTTTCCCTTTATATTAGTTTTACATTATTTGCTTCTGATGAGTAGTAAAAACTACTACATATGTACAATAGAGCTGTAGTATATGTTTGCTGCTTATCCCAAGTGTGTATAGGAATGACATCCCCTTCATTATGGTCAGATTCTTTCCCATTGAAACTGGCCATGGTCTCACAGTACATTTTAATGCAGAACGTTAATCAGACCTAACTAAGCAACTAAGAAACAGAATAGGAACTCTGGGTCCAGTTCCTTCCTAGTTCACCACTTACTATCAGGGAATCTCATCGCCAATAGCAGGGTTCTTGAACATCTTGAGCTATTGTTAAACATTTACAAGAACACTTATTTTTCATGTGTCTGTGGTGATTTGGGTCTTGGTGGATACTCTCCCCTGTTCAAGCTCGCAGAAAAGAGAAATGAATTTGGGACAAGAATAAAGCTCAAGAAGAATCTATGGAACCCAAGCTTGAAGTTAACAAAGAATATTCTTCCTGTCATCAAATTCATCAAAGCAGACAATAATACAGTATAAGCACATTCTTGGTCTTCTATTACAAACCCTTTACCAGTAACAAAGTAACAAAATCACAAAAGACAGTTTATAGAATCCATGACGACATCAATGGTAACACATATTATTATTTTATACACTGTAAAAAAAAAGTATGCCTTTTTGAAAATGGATATGCAGCAATTCTTTGCTTCACAGACATTATACTACACAAACACACCTGATTGATTTTTTATTTTTGTGGGTTTTATTTTCAGGAGCTCTGGAAATTTCTGGATAGGAAAATGACTTACAAAACTAAAGGCTATTTTTCAGTGTTGTTGCTATGCAAAAATCTCTTCTTTTTTTTTTCTCTTCTACCAAGTCAACCCCAAGGGCAGTGCATTTCAAGCAACAGAGGAGGTGTTAGATACAAAAAATTTCCTTTTTCTATGCCCAGATCCACAGTGATTCCTTAAGAGAATGGCTCTGAAAATGTCCATCTTCTAATATTTTTATTCTTAGAGGCAAATGCCCCCACTCCTCTGGTGATCTAGAAATTCTAGACGTTCAGCCAAGCTCTCCCAATCACACTATGTGGTAAGTGTATCCGATTGCTTTAACTGACTGATCCAAAACCATACTCCCAAATAGGGCTAGAAATGTATCTATGGGAATCTTAGCTATTCAGAAGGCAGGAGATGATAGTTCAAGTGAAGAAGTTTGGGAATTTCCTTCTCAACAAGTAAGCTGGGCATAGTAGCATGTTCATTTATGCCGAAAACATAAATAGAAACACGGTGATCAAGCCCAATTCAGGGAAAATACTATAACTGAAAAATAATCCAAGTCAAGTATAAAAAGACCTGGGTTGTGGGTCAGGTGGTAGCAAGCGTAAGGCCTGGATTTTGAACTCCAATATTGCAAAAGAAGCAAAATAAAGCCATACACTAACAAAAAATCATCCCATTAAAATAAATATGAAAATAATAATTATGCTAGGGAGCAAAATAACTCTTGCCAAGTGGATGATGAAGGGTAAAAGACTCAAACATTATATTTTGAGCAACAAAGACAGTTGGGGTCATAAAAGTCAAACTGATAACTAGAACTAAATTGCACAGAAACCAGATGTACCAGGTCATGTTTGACACCTATTATTTCCTTATGATAAGGCAGAAAACTCAAGCCCACAATAAAGTCAAATGAGGAATCAAATTGAGTTTTTAGATGCACTCTTTTTTATGGACTTTGTCTCCCTAGAAATGTTATTGTCTCAATGTTTTCCTCTTTACTTTTTTCTTTTATTTAAAAGAAGTATCTTATTTTTTTATGGATCAGATGGGTGATTTCCTCCTATCTGGCAAACCATCTTGAAACAGGTTGCCTGGAAATACATTATCTTTGCGATTTGATGGAAAAAAAATAAATGTAGTTGGAAAATATGTTTCAATTTTTTCATATAATGCAAAAAGTCCCAATCTGCCTACCAATTGAACTGTTTTGGTCATGAGACATTACCTCCTCAGCATGTGTTATGCCCATCAGCAGGAAGTAGTAAGGAAAGCAGACTAACTTTATTTATTACATTTGCATTGCCTACAAAGCCATTTACTTAATGGATGAGTCTCATTAGCAGTCCAACCACAATATAAAGAATACAATGATGTGTTTCGTGGGTTCATTAAAATAATATTTCAAAGGAGTCATTAGAAGAAAAGAAGCTGAAGATTCAACAGATAGTAAGTTGTCTGCAAATAAATGAGATGGAACCAACATGTTTTCTAGTAAGTTAAGGAACATGTTTACAAATATCTCACAGCCATTAAAGAAGGAAGCATCAACTTAGCAAGTGCTGGGGGGATGATTGCTCATGCAATTTACCAAAACACAACTGTAACATTCTCCCTTCAACAGTCATTATAGATGAGATCCAATGTAGGTACAGGAAAATGGGGCTTAGGAAGGAAATTTCATTCTAGCACCTGGAGATGACACTTTTGTTTACAACAAAACTGAAATCTACTTTGGGATCACTACTATTTTGTTCTACATGTTTTTGGTTATTTAATTCAAAATATGTTTTCTTAAAAAGAAAAAGGAAAGAATATCATGGCTAATTAGCCAAGTAAATAGCCCTGGAAAGACAAAATATACACTCACAATTTCTTTTAAATTCTTTGCTTATTTATACATGTGTTCAAAATACAAAGTTCTTCAAAGCCCTTGTTCTGAAATCATACCTAATGGTTGGTAAATATTTACTAAATAAATGGATGGATAAATGAATGAACTGAGAAAAGCAGTCCCTTAAACAAATGAGCTTTAGGTTAGACTGTTAATTACTGTAGCTTCTTCATTCTATGACGTAGCATTTCTACCTATAAGCAAAAAATAAATTTCATGAGCTATCACATTTCCAATAATACTAAAAACTTTAACATACCACATGTGAACATTTTTACTAGAATCATAGAAACTACATTAAAGCAAAAGATTTCACAGGGACTTATTTACAAATTTACTTTCCACAAATACAATTAACACATAGAAATGGAAACCACTAAAGAAACAAGGATTTTAAATTATCAACTCTCACTCTTTGCAAGGGCTTATTTTATAACTTGAAAGAATTACATATTCAGGCACATGAGTATACACAACCATAAGCATACCTAGCAATCAGTCATGTGTACTTGGGTTATCAAGCATGAGAGAAAACAGCCCTTCCAACATAAATAGTGCCCCATCTTTAGCTAGGGTGGCTTCAGCATGTGATTGGATGTAGCCATTGGGATACTATCAAAAGGGCTCTGGAAGAGACTTTAAGAACATTTGTATCTGTTTATGTTCTAGTTTCTCTGTCATTAGCATGACCACATGCCTGAACCAACCTGCTGGAGGGTAGGAAATATTTGGAGCAGAGCAAAGTCATTCAAGCCAACAGCAATGAGAGCCTCAATAGCCTAAACTGTCTTCCAACCAGCAGATCCTCCGATCCGTGAAGGAATTTGGGCAATTTCAGCAGAGCTGACTCTGAGACCTTAGCTGATTTCACATACAAGAAGAATAAACATATACTGCAGTATGGCAGTATTTGACATCTGATCTATTCTCATATAACCTCTATATTCTGGACTAAGCTGTATTCTCCAAACAGAAGAACAGGTGGAATGAAGTCCAGTTAGCACTATTTTATTAAATTTCTAATTCATTTTATTAAAATAACAAAGGGTTATTAAATTACAAAATGGTTTTATTAAAATAACAAAGGACCCAGGTCACAAATTTTTAACCTCTGTCCTAAGCATGAAGGTTAGATTCTTTGAAGGTTTTGTGGGATGATAAATACATAGTACAATTACAGAAACACATCTGTCACACCTTAATGTTCACAATTTGGACAAAGTTGAAAGTAGTTATGAATATTGCTAGTATGCCACATACATAAAATCTGACCAATCCCCACCAGATAGTTGGACTGCTAATGATTGAAGAGAATCATCACAGGTGTAAATTTTTTCTAGGGTGCTAAACGTTAAAAATATAGATTTCTCCCAAGGTCAACTGTCAATCAACGAAAGACTTCAGCCAACACAACTTCTTGGAACAAAGCAAACCCTAATTCAAAGAAGAATTCCTTCCAAAGTTTACCAGCTTCTATCCAAAGTACTGGGTAAAACTGTGGGAAGGCCAGTGGAGAGGCGGAAGCATTACATCAATAAATGGGAAAAAAGATAAAGGTGCCTTTTCTTGCCTTGACTTAACATTTTTTTCTAATGATATATTCAACAGGAGAAAAAGTTGTCACCTTTCTTCCCTTAGAATTACAAGATAGGGATGTGATGTTGCTACAGATAAAGTAATGGATAAACTGGCAAAAACTACAAGCAACCCCCAGAGGCATTGTACAGAACCTATGGCTGTTAAACTGATCAGTGATTTTTTTGTCATTCCCTACTCATATCATCACAATAAAATGACTTATAGACTGCTATAATAACCATGCATTTATTTTCAAGTATTCTCCCACTTCCCATATTAACTTAGGTATTACTCAGATATTGTGGCTCACACCTGTTCTGTTAGTTACTTGAGATGTAGAGATTAGGCTGATAGAAATTCAAGGCTACCTTGAGTAAAAATTAGCAAAATCCTGCCTCAAAGAACAAGCCAAAGGACTGGGAGCATGGCCTAGTGGTAGTGTCTTGCCTAGCATGCACGACCTTCTGGGTTCAAGTCCTTGGTACCAAAATCATAGATAAAAAGTCAGAGGTTGTGCTGTGGCTCAAAAAGGTAGGGCTCTAGCCTTGAGAAAGTCCAAGGATAGTGCCCAGGCCCTGAGTTGAAGCCCCAGGACAGGCAAAAAAAACAAGCCAGGCATGGCAGTTCATCCCAGTTTCAGAGAGGCAAAGACAGGATAATTATGATCCAAGACTAGCCTGAAAAAGAGAGAGAGAGAGAGAGAGAGAGAGAGAGAGAGAGAGAGAGAGAGAGAGAGAGAGAGAGAGAGAGAGAGAGAGAGATCTTATCTAAAAAATAAGTAAAGCAAAATAAGGCTATTAGAATATCTCAAATAATACAACATCTGCCCAGCAAGCATAAGGCTGTGAGTTCATATCAAAGCACCTCTGTCTCTGTCTGTGTATCTGTACCTCTCTCTCTCTCTCTCTCTCTCTCTCTCTCTCTCTCTCTCTCTCTCTCTCTCTCTCTCTCTCTCTCTCTCTCTCTCTCTCTCTCTCCCCCCCCCAATACAAATTAACAAATAGTCATAATCCTAAGAAGACTTGAGAAGTTTGTAGGTCCTCAATGCTTCAATAGCATTTCTTTCCTTATCATTTTACTACCTGTCTTGTTTTATAATCGCCTCTTCAGGACATTATTTTATCCACTGGAGTAATTGCTGTTTGAGATCCCGAATCATGGCTTTCATTTTTGTATGCTGAGCACTTAGGAGAGTACTTTGCCCATACATAGTGTTCAATAAATGCTGTGTGAAGAGAAAATGAACGAATTCTGATACCAGACATATTAGATAAGAGTTGAGAGGAACATCTTAACTATGAACCAACAATAAGCTTACAGAATTCAGGCAAAAATATGTAAGAGCTTTTCAATGTTATATCCATTAGCCATGAGCCTGAGGACCAAGTCTTCAAGGATAAAATATTTACAAAGAACAATGGAAAGCAAAAACATTTACAGCCAAACACATGTTAAAATTGGAAGAAATGTCACAGGCACTTATACCCAGATGTTAAGTTTTTTTTCCTGTTATTTTGCTTGAAGCAAGTGGGTGTTATTGGTTCAGCTTTAACATAAGGAGCTATGTTTTTTTCTAGCAGCATTTCTCTCCCCTGAGATCCCTCTCCTCCAACCTTCTTTTAAGTACCAAGAAATAAGGACTGTCCTCTGTAAATTAGCTCCCTCTGGTCAAGATGGCCTGGAACTTAGGGAAGGATACTATTCAGTCTTCTACTCATACCTTAGATCCCTAAGACTCATTTCTAAAACACAAACAGTGGTTCAACAGACAATTCTTAATATATGTGGAGTTTAATAAGATGAACTTAAACACATTCTTCCTCTAAGAACTTCAAGGTAGTCTCTTTTCATCTCCTTACTTCCATTATAACCTCCTTTTCAGAGAATTGACCTAATCCTCTGAAATGATTACAAATAAACAAATCCACTAATTAGGAAACTGAATCACTTCTTCCTTTCTACCTACCTCCATCTCTTGCATACAAATATGAAAGAAATCGGTATGTTGCTTTTCTTGTTTAGATGAGGAGGAGGAGGAGGAGGAGGAGGAGGAGGAGGAGGAGGAGGAGGAGGAGGAGGAGGAGGAGGAGGAGGAGGAAGTGTTAAAAGCTAAACTGTGTAAATAATTATTATAAACTTTCCAAAAGGTCAGTTAAACCCTTGACCTCATAAGGGAGGGTGTGTACAAAGACATACTATTTTAAAGTTCCAAGCAAGACACAGGGGTACATACCTGCAGCCACAGCACTTAGAAGAATGAGGCAGGAGAATTAGGAGTTTCAAGCTAGCCTGGGTCTACATAGCAAGACCCAACCTAAATAAACAAAACCCTCCAAAATAACAAAATCAACTAAAGGACGCTTTTTCCCATTTTTTTCTCAGAATATAAATAATTTGACATGAAGGCAATATTTGTGGCATCTTCTCCTTGACAAGGAATCTAAGTCAAAATTACTTTGTCTGTTATTACTGAGGGCATTATTTAACCAATTTAGAAAACAAATTAATCACAAATGTTGCATGGCACAATGCTTCAATCCAATATAAAAGAAGTGAGAGGCTTTTTTTGTTCTGCAAACATTTGACATTTTGCAAACCTAAGTCTTAATATAAAAAGATGTTACAAATTAATAATAAAATAAACTCTAGGTATGAGATGAGCAAATAGATAATTCACAGAAAAAAATTCTCAAGTGGCTGAAAAGAAATGCGGAGAGGGCAATAGATGAAAATTAAAATTAAATGAGACACCAAGGTCACAGTTAAAATGGCAAATATATTTTATTATAGTAATAAGTGCTCAAAGAAGTAAATATTCATATAGCTACAGCGGATTGATATCTTTTTCCTTGAGAAAAGTATAGTAATATGCTTTAAAAACTTTTAACCCATCTAATACATTTATTTTAGTTATTGGATTTTTCTAACCTGTTAAGTGATTGGGGACAAATAGTGTCTTACAATAGAAGCCAGAAGCCAGGCTAGGAAGAAAGTTGCTGAAATTCTTTGTGTGTGTGTGTGTGTATGTGTGTGTGGGGGGGCGGGTCATGGGCCTTGAACTCTGGGCCTGGGCACTCTCCCTGAGCTCTTATGCTCAAGGTTACCACCCTACTTACCCCTGGGCCTGGGAGTTGTCCCTGAGCTCTTCAGCTCAAGGCTACCACCCTACCTCTTGAAACCACAGCCCCACTTCCCATTTTCTAGTAAATTGGAGATAAGAGTTTCACAATCTTTAGTGCCCAGTCTGGCTTTGAACTTCTCAGCCTCCTGCATAGCTAGGATTACAGGCATGAGCCACTGGTGCTCTGCTAACACAGGAATTGTGTTAGGATTTAGTTGCTGAGATTCTTATCTCCAGTTAACCACCAAAAATGCAGAAGTAGAACTGTGGCTCAAGTGGTAGGTCACTAGCCTCAATTAATCAAAGCTCAGGGAGAGCGCCCAGGCACCAAATTTAAGCCTCAGAACCAGCACCAATCAAAAACAAAACAAAACAATAATAAAACTAATGATACAATGACTACTCCTTATAAATAATAAAAATTTCCCAGTGAGATGTGACATGATCACAACAAAGTATTTTTTTTTTTGCCAGTCCTGAGTTTGAGCTCAGGGCTTGAGCACTGTCTTGGACTTTCTCAAGGTTAGAGCTCTACCACTTGAGCCTCAGCACCACATCCGGATTTTTTTCTATATATATAGTACTGAGGAATAGAACCCTGGTCTTTGTGCATACTAGGTAAGCACTCTACCACTAGGGCAAACTCCCAGCCCACAACAAAGTATTTTTAAAGGCCTAAATAAAGTATACCTAACATACAACTTGCTTTTTAAAATGTACATAAGAACATAAAGGTGTTATCAACAAAAGTCTTGGACTTATTTGTGATTTATTTCCTTCATATGTTATTACTGTAATCTTTTTTCATCGATGTAAATGAGACCTGCCAGTTCAATAAAATTGGTAAAGAAAACAAGTAAATACTAATAATCTAAGGAAGTTCCTATATGGGGCAGTATACCTCTCCCTGGTGACAGTTTCTTCATTCTGGATCTAGGATAGCTTCCACCTAACCCAATTTCAAGAGTGTCTAATCTGATAACCACCAATAAGGATATGGTCACACTTAGAAGTGATGAAATACTGAAAGCATTTCCAGAAAAGAAATCCAGGATCCATTGAACCACTTTTACCAAATATGTTCATGTTAAAGAGCCAAGATAAAAGCTAGTTAGCCATATTGAGAGGACGAGCTCATTACAGAGGAAAGAGAAAATAATTCCATATCCAACTGGATTGATTTAACCTAGTTTTCAAAGTCAACACAAGGGTTACTTAAATTAATGACATACAATTATTTAAATCCAATACCTAATTCTGTCAAACTCTGGCAAATGTATGTCATTATCACAATATTACATGTGCATTTACATTATAAATACTTGTACAAAAACATTCATTATTCTCATTCATATACTTATTAGCTCCATTGGATTGTCTATATGTTTTGTTAATTTCATATATCCTTTGAATGATTTTATAAATATCCAAATAGGCCTTGGAAGAAAAAAGATTGTTCACCACTGTAAGGAAATCAACAGTGGACTTTATCCTAGTTACTCCTAGCTATGCTACATTTCCAGTGAACAAAATCTAGAACACAATTACGATGATTCCATTGGAAAGGCAGATGCAAGTACAAAGGCAGATCTTTCAGTTTGGAGGGTTCTGTGACTATTTTTCCTTTAACATCTCTACTAAACTTACATTAAATTATAAACCAGTTATCTATAATCTAGACCTTGAAAAATATCTCATGGGAGAAATCTATTTAATCCACAATAATTAGAAGTAACATTTGTTATAATTCAATCACACAAAATAATGATAAGGCATTTATATATGTGTGAGTGCAGGCATGTGCGTGTATGCATGCATGTGTTGAAATGATTACTTGCCATCCAAGGATTTTGTTATCATGTCTATTCACTTGTTAAGTAACACTGGGAGTAAACAGTTACACTAATTACCCCAAATCAAATTCCACTTCTCAATTTACAAGCTTTCCATTTTATTCTATAAATTCTTTGCTGTCGTGAACTCATAAAACTACTATTGTCATCAATAGGAAGATTGTTTTCGTTGTACAGATGGCTGTCCTTTTATAGGCCAACTTAATGACATGTTCTTATCTAATCTGTCATCTGTTATTTAGTTGTCATTATGAACTTTTGGGGTTTCGTATCAATCAATTTTCCCTGTTTGCTAAACAGATGGCTGTATTAAAAAAAAGAAAAGCAAGAAAAATGACGTTAAATGTTTTAAAAAATCTACACACTTTAATATGTCTAAGTGCAATAAAAATTACTATTAAAAAACTAACTTTGAAGCCAATGTGAAATAGATTTTCAAAGTCAATGGACATGCAAAGAAACAATCAGTAGCAGCTGTCTACAAGTAGAACAAATTACTTCAAAAATAGGAATAGATTTTTCTTCCAATTTTTATCACAGAAATGTTTTTAAAATCTGCTTGACAAATGGAAATAACAAATGTCAACTGATGTAAATCACCTATTCAGGAACTCTTTATGTTATAATTCACAGGTGTACCTCCTTTGTCTATTGTTTGTAATCCTTTTTAGAGTATATAATTACATAAATACTTTCATTTACTGAAAAGTGTTCCTCCTCTTTGTCACCTTTATGATGACTTTGTTTAATCACTGGATTATTATCAAATCAGTGCCCAAACTCAAGAAGCATAATGGTAAATTCAAAGGACTTATGCCAATGAAATTAGAGTTCAGAAAATAATAACTGGCATTGTTCCAGAAAGAGCACAGCAGTTCATATTGTATCAGGGAATCATTGAAAGCTCTAAGGAAATATAACATCATGAGATAATCCTATGTTGTGTTTTTGACTGTGTACTCGTGTGTATGCTCAAGAGAAATATTTACTAAAAGCCCAGTATTTGCTTCATTAGCTTCAAAGGTAATAGAGCAGAACCTTTTGACCAATGCTCATAAATAATCCCATAAATAGTTGTGTGGTATAATGTCAATAACACCTTCCACTGTTGAAGGGAGGAACTTCAATTCTGCCTTTTTGTTTCCTCAAGTTGATGTTTCCTCCACAGTTACAAAACCAACAATAAGCAGGAAAGTGAGTGTCTAACCCTGTATGTTCTTCAAAGTAGGAGAGTTGAAAGACAGAAAGCCAATTTATCAAAAGAGAACAATTCTTTGTTTGTTTTCTTATATGATGGACTGGAGCAAAACACTCCTGGGTTTCATTTTAGTATGCTAGGCAAATGTAGACCCCTCCAAACAAGTCAAATTTCAAAAAGGTCCATTGTTTTCCTCCACCCCCAAATACTCAGCAAGATAGGCAAACTCCTAGGGGGCAGAATTTTGCGTATCAGGCTGTTTTTTTTTCTGTCAGAGGCCAAGAAACCCTCACATAAATGGGAAATACAAGATGAATCCAAGATTTTCTAAAGCAATTAGCAGAGAGCAGGAATGAAAAGCAATTATGTCAACATTATGACATCCAAGACTCTTTCTACTCTGAGGAAATGACAGTTCCTGTTAGGGCAAAGCATAGAGATAAATAAGCAGGTCTGAAATTTTTCCACAGTTGAAATTCTATTTTATTTGACGTCCATTCTATTTAAGCATTGGGCTTTTTAGGAATTACATTAGACTTTGACATCTTCATGTTCAGGAGTATCCCTTAACAAAATAAAGAAGCCAAAATACTAAGCACTGGAAGAGACTAAGATTGCATATGAGAGAGCTGCTAAGCAACAGTATGGAGACTCTTTTTGAGGTATGCATTTATTGGTCCTTTAAGGGTTAAATGCAGTTGGAAGAGACTGAAAAAACAGTAGTACGCTAAAAAGGGGGAAATGCTAAAGAAGGCACTAGAGACAAAAATGAATTAAGGGTTTATTTGTTGTTGTTTTTTAGATAGAGACGTGTATGAAGCCCAGGGTATCTTCAGATTTATAATCCTCCCGTTTCCATAGCTCAAGTGCTCAGATTACTGATATATGCTACCAACCCCTGGTCACTATAAGGTTTTAAGTAAAGTTTGACCTCAGGACTCTTGGGTTTGAACTATTATAACCATCTTTGGAAAGACACATATCATTGAGCATCACTTTAAGCCTCAACCCCTCCACCCCCTCCCTCACTCCCCCAGCTCCCCCACACACAATCAGGGCAAAAGTACCTACTGGAGAAAATAGGTAGCAACTACATGTCAATATTATCTAGTAGATGGACACCGATCCAGGATAGGAATGTCTGACTGCTGCTCCAGTTATAGCACTGGCGGGAATGCCCAGTCGAATCAAACCATAAACCTAATCCCCAAAACACACCCTACCCTACTTTTTTCTGTATCTGTTTTCTCAGTCACAATCTAAATCTAAGTTTGAATTACTGACACAGCTTCCTCTGACCTTCCCAAGTCTTCTTTTCCTCCTATCCATTCATCCTTACATCCCAGTGCCTGGGTTAGCCAACTAGAAGAGTTGCCTAATGTACTCTGACAATGGTTCCCTATTTCCTACTACTTAGCCAGTCATCCAATAAATAGTTTCTGGAGACCCACTAAACATGAACTATTGTGCTTTATATTAGGGATGCAAAAATGAATAAATCATGCCTTAAGAGTACAATGGGGAAAATAGGCAGATTATACTTCAGTGCTCCAAAGAAGGGATGCAAGTATGGTAACTAAATTTTGTAAACAGTAGGAAATCTCTCCAAGATGGTTCCAGAGCTGAACAGTATCTCCAGAGATGAGAGTTATTTGTCAAGCAGAGTAGAGAAGAGGACTCTTACCGTTTAGTACAAAATTGAAAAAGCAAAGCAAACAAAACAACAACCCACTCTATTTTACACATAATAAGCCATTCCCCTGTGTGGCTGAAGTGAAGTTATTATAGCAGTTAGAATGTAACTGAACAATTACCCAGGGTACAGAGAGACCCCACACATACCATTGACCAAGCAATAAAAACAAAAGATGAGCTCTTCACAGAAGATGCAACAGCACCAACAGATGCTGTTTCTTTGCGTGACTGCTGGACCAGATATGTAAATTAAGAGGGTAGACATTCAAGGATGAATCAAAGAGACAATATAAGTGATGCACTGTAACAGGTAATAGCATGCCACCATCCTGCACAAGGGGTTTAAAGCCTCAATGACAGTGAACACACAACTTAGACCATTTGATATAAATATTCTTTTCATGATCTCTCTAGAATTCGGTAAACGAAGTTTTCTTCTTTGAAGGAAAGCTAGCATCATGGCCAATGCTAAACTTCTGTACATCCATTCATGGAAGATTGAGATCCAGAAGTCTCTACTCCAGACTTTGTTTTAAACAATTCTCTCTGTATTCCTAAAACAATAGTCAACTAGAGATCTGTGGTATCATACAGCTACTAAACAATTACATACTCATTTCCTGACTACTCTTGTGAATCTGTGACACATTCTTAAAATGAAAATGTCAATTGAAAGGCATTTAGGCTGAGTCCATACCTTAGATATGGTGAATAGTGCTGCAATAAACATGGGACAACAAAACAGTTTAGTATCAAATATTAAAATAGTACTCTCTTACATATTCATCAAGACTGAAGACAGGCAGGGCTAAGTAATCTCTGTTACTCTATCCACTCACACAGTGTCTGGCATCTGGGTACTCCGTCAATGAGTCACAGGAAATAGTATAAACAAGATGCATACTCTGTGAATATACTGTTATTCACATAGGTGAATAAAGTTGGCCAACTAGTTAAGGCATGTCTACTTTTATTAAATTTTTTGAAACAAATCTGTTTAGCCCCCAAACATGCATCAGACTGCATTCCCCAAGAAGATTACAATAAGAAATAAACAAGGTAAGGTATACACAAAAGTCCAAGGAGCCTTCAATAACTACCTATGGAAAATTTTTAAGACACTTTAGAGAAATCAGAAGCTTAACAGCAATCACAATGACTACAACTGAATCTCAAGAGGAAACAGAATCAGGTACTGAAAGAGAAAAGATGGCACTGCTCTATCCAAATGTAGACAAGATCTAAAAAAAAGCAGTGGGCAGGGGAATATTTGTCTCCTGTTAGGTGTCTAAATGATTTAACTTTCCAAGTTAGACCTTTGTTGAAGGAGGAACAAAATATCCAAGCCTGTACCTACTCTGTGCTTTCTCTTAGCTCTGTGACAGCATCATCTAGGTTGCCCTTAAGTGAACAGCTTTTTCTTTCTTTGGTTGAATTCCTGCTTTTCCTTTAAAATAACTCAAAGCAGCTCTGTCAATGAAACCTCCTGTTACTCTTCCTTTCTTGAGGTGAGCAAAACCATGAGCCTCTTTAGTCATGTCCTCTGTGCTTTTGAAAACACAGTGTACTGAAGATAAATAGGAACTGGCTAAGTCTCATACCTGGCACCTAGAAGACAGACAGCGGGTAGAGGAGACAGAGAGATGGCATGATGGAGAAAAACAGATTTCACTGAGTACTTGAAGGAATATATTTCTGGGTTTCACATATTTTTTTGTGCCAGTAAAAGCTGGGACAAAATTTGACTTGAATACAAGTCAGGAGACTTGTACTCCAGGCCCAAGGTAATGATTTACCACTTCATCCACAGTTCCTCAGTTCTACTTCTGGCTTTTTGGTGGTTAATCAGCATTAAGACTATTGTGGGATTTTCTGTTGGGTTAACTTCAAATCTTGACCCTCAGATACAATTCTCCTCAGTAAATAAATTTTAAGCATGAGTCCTCAAGGTCTGCCTGGGTCATGAGTTTTTCTGTGTGTTTGTTTGTTTGTTTTTATTTTTATTTATTTAATTTTATTTTTTTTGTCAATCATGGGGCTTGAACTCTGGGCCTAGGCACTGTCCCTGAGCTCTTCAGCTCAAGGCTACTGCCCTAGCCCTTGAGCCACAGCGCCATTTCCAGTTTTCTAGTGGTTAAGTAGAGATAAGAGTCTCCGGGGCTTTAGTGCCTGGATTGGCTTTGAATTGTGATTTTCAGATCAGTTTCTTGAGTAGCTAGAATTACAAGTGTGAGCCACTGTGTCCAGCATGAGTTTTAAATTCTATCACAATTCATGTATGTGAAAGAAGCAGCCTGCTTTCTGCCACATTTCTTCTCTCACTCATAATTCATAACTCACATAGTTGCTTCAAAATACATTAATATATTACCCTAATAGACCTCTGCCTTCTCTGTCTTCAAAATTTAGGAGATGATTCATATCTGATGAAAATATCTAACATGTATCTGTAGATTGCCAAAGATTATCTGCTTGGGGATCCCAAGATCTATTACTAAAATACAGTCAGAAAGTCAACTCTTGATGGAGTATTTTTAAATGATTTGACTCTGAAGGTTTAGTAACTCCAGGTAGCTCTTAATCTATTTAACCATAAGGCTTTTTTCTACTCTCACAAAAATATATAGCAATAAAATATACCTTAAGCTTAATAACTGCTTAATCCACAAAGCATGCAACTTTAATAGATACTAATGCATTTTTGATGGATACAAATCACCTTGCTTTCATTTAATGACCAAAACACTGGTTTTCAAACTAGAACATATACCTAGCTACAGTACTATGGCAAGTCTACATTTACCAATGAATGCTTATTATTTTCCATTATACATTTTCACTTCAGAAAAATGAGCTCTCAAGAAACACTATAAATGTAGTGGTGAATTACAAAAAGAGAATAAAGCTATCAATAACATGTTTTATGCTGAGCAGTTTCCATTTGATGGCTTGCTTGATTCTATAGCAATCCCACTAGAGGAAGTCAGCAAAACTAAGGAAGTAGCTTAAAGGTCACTCATTTAACGAGTATCTGAGTGACTCCTTATGCCATATTATTGTCACTCAATTACAGGATGCTGGTTTCTATGGTATTTTGATGTTATATACATCATAAATGATAACATGCACAAGGTACATTCAATTTAAGATTCTTCTTTGACCCATTATATTAGCATCTAAGCAGAGTGAGGGAGAAGAAACAGATTTCTTGTTATTATTATTCATCAATTATCACTGATCCTCATCATCAGAGAACTAATCTGTTAAATGAACTCAAAGTTCCCCTAACTATACCAACTGCTAATACAAAGGACTAGCTATTTCATTTTCATTCTCAGAGGATCTGTGTTGTTAATGTTTTATCATCAGTTCTTTTCAATTAAATCAGGTCATATTCCTGCCTGGACACTCACTCAAATTAATGTCTCCAATTTTCTAGGTTCTATTGCTCATTCAGGAGCCAATTTCCTGAGACCAAAGACCTAATGTTCCCCAATGTCCCTTCTGATTATTTCTAACAAAGAATTCAAGGAATATTCCATTTCAGTGAATTTGTCTACATTATCGCCCATGTTTCTGGGATGGGATTTTGCCACTTTTGTGGCAATTGGTATTCTAATTCTCATCACCATAAATAAGTTTATCCTTTCTTAAAATTAATGTAAATGTACTCAGAGAGTACATACTCTTTTGTGTTAAATTTCTCTCAACTACTTAATCATCCATGCTTTTACATGTGTCACTGTTTTTTTGTTGTTGTTGTTCTTTGTTTTGTGTTGTTTGGGGTTTTTTTTGCCAGTCCTAGGGCTTGAACTCAGTGCCTGAGCACTGTTTTTCAGCTTGCTCAAGTAATAGAGCTTGAGAAAGCTCTATTACTTGAGCCACTGCATCACTTCCAGCTTCTTGTGTGCATGTGGATCTTTGTGGTAGAATGCCTGTCTCACGATGTCCTCAATTCAAATCCCAGGCCCACCAAAAAATGAGAGTAAAGTGATCCTGAATATGTGTGTAGAAGACCCCTTTTCTTTTATAAATAGCTAGCATATTGCTATATCATAGATTCTATCTTTAATTTTCAAAAAATCTCCATCTATTTTGAATAGATATTATAATTTTAGGTCTTAGAAATTTAAATATTTTGATATTTACACCTATTCTCTAGTATTGAAATATTACAGACTAGGAGTTACATTTATTTTGGATGCATAACCTTTGTCAGACAGATATTTTTAGTGATTTCTTCCATTTGTAACTTGCCTTTTCACGTTGTGTCCTTTAATAGACAAAAGTTGTTGGAATATACCAAAGATATGTAGAATCCTTAGTCCTTTTAAAATAGAGCACAGGGACTGATTAAACATTTTTGTAGCCGAGAGCCAGTGGCTCACCCCTAGAAACCTACCTACTCAGGAGGCTGAGATCTGAGGATCGCAGTTCAAAGCCAGCTGGGGCACAAAAGTCCATGAGAATCTTATCTCCAGAAAATCAGAAATGGCACTGTGGCTCAAGTGATAGACAAATATTCTCCCTCTGAAACAATTTAAAACAGCCTGCATTTTTTGGTGTATATTGTGTCCTTTTTCTTTTACTGTACATATACATATGCGATGATCTGTTTAATGCTCTACTGAACTACAACTACTTTATGGAGAGAAAATTTAACAGCTGTGTCTTTACTCTCCCATGGTCTAGCACAATGTTCCATTCACGGGACACCTTCAGGGAAGCTGGTGAAACGTGAGTTAAAGATCATCTCCTTCTATAGAAGCACCGAGGAAAACACTGTGACTGTCACAAGCTGCAATCTGAAGCTTGGTGTGTATGTTCACAACTAGCAACAGAGCTGTTGACATAACCATCATCATTACAATCTTTTCTTGAAAATGAAGGAGACACATCTCATTGTTTTCATGACCAACTACTGGTGAATTTTTCTCTTTCATAGAAATATAGCTGTACTGGTGTTAAAGTAGGTGTGATCTTCAGCTCTTTGCACCCCGATACATTTATCTATTTATTCCAAAAATTACCAAGAAAAATGTTAAAACTATTCCAATACAATGTCTTTTATGAATTTTCCACATGCCATGATGGTCTGTTGAAAGTAAGTGCATTTTTCAATTTCTTTTGAGTTGGAAATCTAAGAGCTTGGTTCTAACCAGATGAGTGTCTTTAGTGAATGTAGACTTTACAGTAATTGTCTAGCCAGACACTGGTGGCTCATGCCTATAATCCTAGCTACACTGGAAGCTGAGATCTGAGACTCATGGTTCAAAGCCATCCTGGGCAAGAAAGGCTGTGAGACTCTTCTCTCCAATTAATCAGAAAAAGCCAGAAATGATGCTGTGGCTCAATTGATAGACCAGTAGCCTTGAGCAGAAGGAGCTCAAGGACAGTTCCCAGGCCCAGAATTCAAACCCCAGGACCGGAAAATAAATAATCTTCCACGCCACCTTAAGCCTCTTGATCTTAAAGCAGAATGTCATGGAAAATCCTTTTTTGGTGAAGTGCCCCAGTGGATCCCGTTAGTGAAAGATTCAGTAGTACTAAGCAAGGGCCACAAAGAACAGGAAAGGGAAATGCAGGTATCATTAAAGCTGAATTTTTATTCAAAGCCAATCATGAGCAATAAATGAATTGTTTGAATGTCTGATGATACCAATAATTTTAATTTTAACCATTGCTTAATCAGCATTTACTATATAGAGAGCCTTCTGTTGAGTGCTTGGTAGGTATTGACTTGCTCATTTCAGCACAACCCTAGAAGATAGATGTCACTGAAAGTCCGTATAGAGATGAGTCAATGTGAGGAGGAAGGATACACACAGAGCAACTCCAGAAGTAAGCCACGCTCTACGCTTGCCTCTGACCTTAGCTAAGTTAGCCACCCCAAATTGGCTTCCTGGTCAGAGATTAAGAACTGACTGATTTTACTGCTATTCCCAGATGTAACCTTCAAAGATTTGAAGTACAATGATATTAGAATCCATTTTTGAGAGAAATAAAGAAGCTGAGCCTTCATAACAAAATATGTACTACAAATCAGGCAAGACAAAGTGTTACATAGGTGGTTTCTGAATAGACGTGTGTAGATAAACATCAGTGTCTTGGAGTTGACAATGGCTGTGTCCTAGGCACAAGAATCGAGGAATGCTGGATATTCTATCACTTCCTCTGAAAAGTTGGAAAGTGAAGAGATCACTTAATTTTCCTTTGCATCAGGCTTTCCCCCGGAAATATCTATTACCCCCAGGTGGCAGTAATGGAGAATGTGCTTGGTTTTTTTTGTTTTTTTGTTTTTGTTTTTGTTTTTTTAATGTGTTCTGGGTGCTGTTTCTGAGCTTTTTTGTTCAAGGTTAACACTCTACTACCTGAGCCACAGCTCCATTTTCAGCTTTTAAAAATTATTTATTATTTTTTGTCATGGTTAATTGGAGATAAGAGTCTTATGCATGGACATTCTTGACTGGGCTGGCTTTGAAGTATGATCCTCATATCTCAGTCTCTGAAGTAGCTAGGTTTCCAGGTATGAGCTACCACCCCCAGCACACATTAGTGGAGGCTTAATCTATAACTATACCCACCTCTCAGCTAGGGAGAATAGAATGTTAAAGAATACACTCAATAGCATGCGTTCATTTGTTTATTTCCATCTCATTTTATTTTTCTCTCCAATCTCTTTTTCTCTTCCACATTACCACATTTAACACATTACAACACTTACAGATTCTATTTGTCCAAGATAAAAAGAGTCACAAAGGCAAGCTCAGATTCATCTACTTCAGTGAGCAAACAACCCAAAGCTCTTGAATTTCTGATGGTAACCAATGTATGAAATAAGTGACATCTACTCTAATATGTGTTAACCTCTTTTTAACAAGCTTCCTCTTTTATCTTCTACTTTCGATTTGCTTTAGGATGTCTTTTTTTATTTTTCCTTATCTATAGTTTCTACTTTCCCAGAGACTTTTAAAAATGTGTTTGGAAGTTGATATGATCAGTGCACTTCCCCTGAAATTAAAGTTTCTTTTGATATTGAATTCCGTACATTTAGAGCAGAAATCAAAGGATTTGGGTTGGTGACAAAGACTTAAGTCAATAGAGAAGAATTTCATGCACTGATGTTGGGTTTCATAATCAAATAGAGAAGTTGTTTCTTGTCTAAAGTCTACCATATCAAAGTTTCAAAGTTATATCCTAGAGCACTTATTTAGTCTGCAAATATTGAGAAATCCTTTTTATATGCTAAATACCATTTATTAGGTAAGAGGGATACCGATCTGAACTATTATGATTCCCTATCTTTTCCTTTAACAGCTCATATCTAACAGACATACATTTGATATTTAGGAAGGCAGTGATCTGATTGTACTTATGATAAATGTCATGAGGGCAAAGATGGAGCTGGTCTAACCTAGTCTTTGGGAGGAAAAATGGATGAGGGTGGAGGCAAGAGAAAGATATTATGAGGAAGGTTTGATGAATGTGGGAAGTGGGAGATGTCAGTTCAGGCAGGTCATCCTGGTGAACAGAAAGCCCACACTTTGAGTCAATTTTTCATATAAAAACAAATTAGGGGACTGGGAATGTGTCTCAGTAGTAGAGTGCTTGCCTAACATGAATGAAGCCCTGGATTCCATTCCTCAGTACAACATAAACAGAAAAAGCCAGTCGTGCTATAGCTCAAGTAGTAGAGCATTAGCCTTGAGCAAAGCAAGCTCAGGGATAGTGACCAAGCCCTGAGTTCAAGGCCAAGGACTCACAAAAAAAACACAAAAACAAAAAGGTACCAAACCTGTTAGATGCCCACAACTAAAAAAATCAAGCTACCGAGAACTATATACGTCTCTAGTTCTTCGGGAATTTAAGAAAAAGACAATGGGATAGTTTAATTCTCCACAATTGTTCTAATAGAACTAATAAGACTATGTTCCAGGCAATATGGTCTAGTTTAGTTATCTTTTGCAAGTGTAAATGTTAAGTCCCTATGTCTTCAACAATATTTGATCTTTGCCTGAGTCAAAATGAATTTCCTCCTCTGCTCTACAAGGTTTTACTCAATCTTATTCTACATAATTGACTGAACCAAAAGCTTTGAATTTAGTAATAGCACATAATTTTTTAAATGCTCATGTGAATTTTAACAGATTACAGACATGCTAACAGAGTGGGGGGAGAAGGGAGGAAGAAAGAGGGAAAGAGAAAGAGAGCAAGAGAGAGAAGAGGAAGGGAGAGCACAGGAGATTGTCCATAACACAGCCTAGTAGGCCAATCCATAACATTTGTATAAAACAAATTCAAGCATAAAGCACAATATGCATATGTAAACAATAGCTTGGATTCTAGAACCCATGGATACAAAAGATCAAATAGCATAATCAATTTTCTCAGGAGCACTCAGAATGTCTTCTTAATGTTAAGCTGTGGAAACAGTTATAAAGCTTTGTCATCCTAGAAGAATCTATTGAGTAGGAGATATTGCTAGTCATTGAATCAGCCTTGTCACATTCCTTTGTTTTACTACAGTGAGTTAACATGTCTAAGAAAAGAAAGGGGCAAGGAGGAATGGAGAAAGAAAAATGAGAAACTGGCCAGGATAAAGCATGAGATAGATAAACGGCTGAGTGAAAAGAGAGCTTCCAATTTGGGGGGGGGAGGGATTTTGTACAGAGAGAGAAAGACTTAAAAGGCAGTTTCAACCCAAATGAGCCAATTATGAAGTGATAGTAGAATCCTATACTTTTACATTTGCCTATATTTTCTTCTTGTAGTGTATGTGCATCTTTTCAGGAGGTACTCTGCTTAGAAATTAACCAAAAAAGATCATCTGGGAAATGTGGCACTTTTTATTTCTCAGGCTAGGTCTAGAGACATTTAAATTTATTATTGGGAGGTTGAAATGCAAAGGTATTTCTGCCAAGGCCCATTATCATTCAGCAATAATTTAAACAGGGGAAGTTACATGTCAACAGTACAGAACTTACACAGATTTTACATGTCCAACTAAGGTGATGAGATTATTTTACTATTAAGGTAATTTGGGATGGGAGCTTTCTTGCTTTCTAGAACCTGAAGCAGGGCCAGGAGCATGGCTTAATGGTAGAGTGCTTGCCTAGCATCCAGGAAGCCCTGGTTTAGATTCCCTGGAACCACGTACACAGAAAAAGTCAGAAGTGGTGCTGTGGTTCAAGTGGCAGCGTGCTGTCCTTGAGTAAAAACTGTCCAATGACACTGCCCAGGCCCTGAGTTCAAGCCCCAGGACCAGCAAAAAAAAATGTATCTTTAGATGTTGTTAGTCATGCTTGACCTTCATAATCTCCAGTCATAGCAGCAATGTGGAGTTAACGGTGGTTATGACATGAACTTCAGCCCTGAGACTCAGGCTTGGGAAGTTTGTTTCATTATCACAAAGTAATCAGAAGGAACATCGAATACAAATTCAGAACTGCAGCCCTCTGCAGGAAGGAAAGAGCAACGTGTGGTGAGCACTGTAATTCAAGTCAGTGGGGAATACCCAAGTTCCTTGGAGAACTGCTCCAGTCAGTGCTGTCTAAAAGAGATGATGATGATGATGATGATGATGATGATGATGATGATGATGATGATGATAGGGCTGGGAAGGTGGCTTAAGTGGTAGAGGACTTGCCTAGCATACTTGAAGCCCTGGATTCAATTCCTCAGTACCACATAAAGAGAAAAGGCCATAAGTGGTGCTGTGGCTCAAGTGGTAGAATGCCAGCCTTGAGCAAAAGAAGCTCAGGGACAATGCCAAAGCCCTAAGTTCAAGTCCCAGAACTGGCAAAGAAAAAAATTTAAAAAAAATAATAAATAAAGTCCATTAATTCCCCTAGCAGTAAAATGAGAGCACATAACTTGCTGTGGGAGATCTACAAAAGGTTAATTGGATTTTAGATATTTATCCCTAATTGTTCAAGATTTTATCCTGATAAAAATGTCTGCATTGGTGCACAGGCACCCCAAGGCCATAAGAAATAGATTTCATTCTAATTTTAAATACATCCTCCCATCCAGAAAGCAAAGCACTTTTCTCCCCCAGATAATCTCCATAATCAAAATCCAGCTTCCTAGATGAAATAGGTCAAATGAATAAAATGTTCCAAAATATTCTTTTAAATCAGTGAATAACTGAAATGATATCTGTTAATCCTATATAATAAAAGTGGACATTTTGGAACATTACTTAAGTATGAAGACATACTATACAATCTTCGTTAAGGAGGTACATTTGAATCATATCAATATTCTTATTGTAGAAGCTGGAGATGCTTCACTCTTTCTAGAGCTAAAAAAGTGAATACCATTGGGTCCACTTATTCTAGTATACATAAGAGAGGTTAAGCAAAAAAAAAATACCATCTTTTTAAGTCATTAGGGCACAATTTTGTAAAAACAGACAACACTGTGAAAGACACTACTATTTCTTGTCACAATATACCATCTGGTAAATTTTATTTTATTTTTTTAATATTTTTTATTGTAATTAATAAAAGGGTTACTTGATATTTGCCAGATAGAAGGTGCATTAATTCACATACATTGATACCCTTTCACATGTCTTGGTACCCATTACCCTCACCCCCCACCCCCGTCTTGGTTTTCCCCCCTTCCCTATCAAATTTCAAATAACCAAATACAAATAAATTCAATATATCAGATAACAAAGTGAGATACTGTAACAATATGAGATACCCAAGGGACAGCAAAGGAGATGAGAGATAACATAGTACATTAAGGACAACAATCATTCATTATATGGCTTTTGTTTCAATATCCTGGAGGTCCTTTCAATTAGCTTCATACTATATTGCCTTATGTATCAAGATTTTGCTCTATTGCAGATCTCTGCTAGTAGAGCCCAAGGTTTCTACTGATTATGACGAATGAGGGAAACCATTGAGCCTAAGTTCCTTTGAGTCTGGCTTTCTTCACTTAATATGATTTTTAAAATTTTAAAAGCCATTTTTGAGATGCAAGGAAGTAAGGAAACTCTCAATTTGTAGAATAAACAAAAGTAAGAGATACTGATTTGCATTGAAAAAGAATATCTAGATTGCAGCGAGGGTGGGAAATCCCATCCTATCTCCAATAGTCTTTAATCAATGGCAAGCTATCTGGGACTTTGTGATTTAAATTAGAAAGCCTTACCTTAAAAGATATTCAACAGCATCAAAAACAAGAGCTAAAAGTTGGAGGATTTACTTGACCCTGCACTATCCTAGAACCTATACGTTTAATTCCAATTAAACATCTGAGCTTTTTTGGTGAGGTTAAATGTTCTCATTATCTTCATTTTTCACTGTGGACACTGATATTTATAGTAACTTCTCAGAGTTCTCAATCTTATTAAAAACCAAACGAAAAAATTCAAGACAAGAAACATGACTGTGAACGTGTACTAACAAACTATATACATATCAAGGTTTTATCATCGGATTGCATGAGTATTTTCCATCTTCCCAGGCATTTACAAATAGGACTCCAATACCCCTTATTATCACTACTAATTTCTAGCCACCCTTGGTGAGGCAGGGATGAATAGGTGTCACATGTACTGTACATTATTCTACCAATAATCGGACATCTGACATTACTTTGAATAGAGTGTGAGGGAAGGTTTACAGTCTTTATAAACCTCAACATAAGCACACTACATCAGTAGGATGATAACTATGCAAAATCACTGCACAGAATGGCTGCTGATAGCACTGTCATATCCACTGTCCCCACACCTTCGGCGGCTACATGATTTGTAACAAAAACAAAGGATCGATTCACGGACAGGACCTTGGTGATTCATATCATATATGAATGTATGGATGATTCTACATTACCCATATATCCGATTCCTCTGGATCCCACAATAGATGACTCTTGAATTTTCAGTTATTATTAAATTGCATTAGGGGAGAACATAAGAAGGACAAATTATGGCAGATAAAACAAAACAGTACATATTGAATTTCATTGCTTAGATGAAATTTCCAAGACTGGGGAAGAGAACAGATTTGCAAGTATAACTGCATTGACTCACATTCTCCCTTTCAACATTAGAGTATTAGACAGGCCTATATTTGATATTAGATCTTCACAAAGCCATCTTAACTTACTCAGACAGCTTGTATATACAACGAGCAGTTGGTGTTATACAACTGTTTCTTTGTCTAAACAGATAGACTTGGATGCTATGGTACCACTCCACAGGTCTGGGCATGGCATCCTAGGTCCAAAATTTGTTTTAGAAAACTTATTTCAAAGGCTGTCCAATATGGAAGCTGGATACAATCAC
Source organism: Megascapheus bottae (assembly GCF_031878675.1). Classification (NCBI taxonomy): domain Eukaryota; kingdom Metazoa; phylum Chordata; class Mammalia; order Rodentia; family Geomyidae; genus Megascapheus; species Megascapheus bottae. The sequence goes on from NC_143510.1 coordinate 28,946,114, forward strand.
AGCTGTGTACATTTAAATTAAAATAAAATAATATAAGTAAAATATTCCATTCTGGCACAATAGGAAATACATATCCAAGAGCTATGTGTGGATTAATGGCTACTATACTGAACAAACACAGTTTGACTGGGAAGTGCTATCTAATGGAGAGCAGTACTTCCTAACTTGTTACTTTGTGTCAGACCTTGTGTGTCTGTGTCTGTGTGTGTGTGTGTGTGTTGGTACAGCTGAGAGAGAGAGAGACAGAGAGAGAGAGACAGAGAGAGAGAGAGAGAGAGAAACAGACAGAGACAGACAGAAATAGAGAGACAGAGAAAAGAGGGAAAGAGGAAGAAGGAAAAGAGTAAAGAAAAGAAAAACTGTCAAATATAAACAAGCTGTCAAGTATGTTAAGCATACATACTTGAGGGTGGTGTTTCTTATAAATGATGTATGTCTTTCCATGTGTCATTTCAAAATAAGCTGGGAAGGAACTCTTTCCTCCTCCACACTCAGAATCAAAGTCCTTAATATCACACTTCACTATAGTCGCAATTTATGTCTTGTCCAACAATAAAAACCTAGAAATTCTCTACAAATCAGTAATTATAATACTGTTGAAATTTTAAATGACTTGTTTGCCTACATATGGCATTTAGAATCTGAGTATTATTCCTACTTCCTTCATTCCTTTCTTCTTTCCTTCCTCCTGCCTCCCTCCCTTCCTCCTTTCCTTTTTTCTTTTTATGAAGTAAACAATTGTGGCAGTGTAAACTGCTTTAACAAAGTCCATGTTCTTCCCCGAAACAAGTCAATAATCCAATCAAATCCTGCCCCAAGTAAAATCACCATTTGGATACCAACTCCAGCAGGCCTTCCCATCACTAAATAGAGCTACATACACCCTATCACATGCAGCATCTGGTTTAGTCTGCATTTCTAAATGACAAACAGTTCTAGCTCCACATGCATTTAGAATTAGGCACAAAATGAGAAATCGGGCCTCCAGCTATCATTAGCAATCATCTTCCCAGACACAGCCCCTACTTCCTGCTCTGCACCTTTGCCGCCTAGATACCTCTTGCTGATGTCATGTTTAGCTTGCCAAATCAATGCTCGCATTATGCAAGCATGTATAGAGACATTTCCCCTTTTGCATTTTCATTTACTAGGAAGAAATGAACTCTATTTAGTAGGCAGAATACCCATTATCCGCTATCATTCTAAATCATTTGAGTTACATTCCTGAAATGAATTGGCACTGAAAACGAGGAGTTGGTCCATTTACAGAGAGAACAGTAAGTACAACCTAGTGATCACTTTTGTGCTTGTTTCAAGTAAATTTGGAGAGATATCATCAAATTGAAGTAGTTTGTTTTATTTCAGCTTTAACCACTGACATCTTGAAATGATCTTAATGAGCCTGTCACTTATAGTTCTGATTGGCTAAAAAAGAAACAACATCTCCGGAAATTTTAATTACATATTCCTATTCCAAATTACTAGAGTAGTAGTTTTTAAACCAAAGGATAATTGTCCTACTTCCCACCAGGAATATTTGATAACATAGATATTGTACATTCTGAGTTTTCAAACTTGAGAATAAAGGAACTAATTGTACCTAGTGAGTTGAAATCAGATATTGAATGTATTGAAAAACACAAGAAATTTCTCCATGATAAAGAATGAATTATCAAGGAAGGATCACTACTACACTGTTGGTGGGAGTGCAAACTGGTTCAACCACTATGGAAAGCAGTATGGCAGTTCCTCAAAAGACTAAACATATGACCCAGCAATTCCACTACTAGGCATTTACCCAGTTTTCCAGAAACAAGGAAATACTAAATCCACTAGCACTATTTACCATAGCAAAGCCAACCCAGATGTCCCTCAGTTGATGAGTGGATCAACAAGATGTGGTATTTGTACACAATGGAATTCTATGCTGCTGTCAGAAAGAATGACATCGCCCCATTTGTTAGGAAATGGAAAGCCTTAGAAAAAAATCATTTTAAGTGAAGTAAGCCAGACTCAAAGGAACATAGGCTCAATTGTGTCCCTCATTTGTCAAAATCAGTAGAAACCTTGGGCTCTACTAGCAGAAATTTGCAATAGAGCAAAACCTAGATACAGAAGGCCATATAGTATGACACTAAATGAAAGGACCTCTAGGATATAGAAACAAAAGCCATGTAAAGAGTGATTGTTGTCCTTAATGTACTATGTTATCTCTCATCTCTTTTGCTGTCCCTTGGTTATCTCATATTGTTACAGTATCTTACTTTGTTATCTGATATATTGGATATATTTGTATTTGGTTATTTGAAATTAGATAGGGAAGGGGGAAAACAAGATGAGGGGTGGGGATGAGGGGGAGGGAAATGGGTACCAAGAATGAGAAAGGGTATCAATGTATGTGAATTAATGCACCTTCTATCTGGCGAATATAATGTAACCCTCCTATTAATTACAATTAAAAATATATAAAAAAGAATGAATTATCAAAATGTCAATAGTGTCAAGGTTGGGCAAATACAATTATAATTTCATATATTTATATATAAAATTATCTAAATTTACTATGTATTACATGATTATTATGGGTTTCCATACTACATGAATACAAAATGCCTAAACTTATTTCAATGTTACTATTGGAGGCTAAAGAGGTATAAATGTTAGCAAAAATAATATTTTTCAACATCAGTTGTTTTATTTTATATTTGTTCTTTCTTTGTTCATCCGGCCTCCTCAATTACTAATAATTTTTATAATTAGTATGGGCATTTAAATATTGTTGAATCAATTCTTACTATCAAAAATGCTTTTGAAACACAAATTAATTTTACACATAACAGAATGTCATCATCTTTATAGTAATTGTCATTTATAAAAGAACTTTCTTTGAAATCCTGGCTTCCTCCTTTAGAAATAGTTAAATTTTAATTTCCTAGGCATTGTTATTGATTTAATAATTATTTCTTAAAATCTCAAAGAAAGTAATGATGATGAAATAATGTGAAAGTGAGTATGGTCACCAAATACTGGTCAGTAATTGGAACACATATGTAGGATAAATCAATATTTCTCATTTTCTACGAGTATTATGTATTTAGAAACCTAAAAACATGCTGTGCTCATATGTTAGGATTTGCTTGCCCAAATTTATTATTTATACTTCTAAAAAGCAGAAATCATCAAATACCAATGTATAACTTGTTCAATAAAATGCCTATAATTTATATTCAGTAATCTTAATAATATTTGACTGTAACCCATCTAATATTTTTAAAAGCAATTGACAGAACATGAATATGCTTGACCACATTCAATGCTGAAAATTCAACATTTGAAAGGCAGAAACAAGAGGATCCTATTTACAATGCACACTCTCTACCACTTCTCCATTGACCCTTTCTCTCCTACATGTGTTATAATACTCAAGACCATGTCTCAAAAATCAAAAAACATAGAAACAAATATTTAAGAAACTTTGTGCTCAGCAAAGAAAAAGGACCAAATTTTGTATTTAGGTTTTAATGCTTAAAGTGAAAAATAACAACACAGGCAAAGATGAAGGGGACATTAACACAAATAATGCCAAGAGCTATCCCTATTTTGAATACGTGTAACTACAAAATCCTATGGGAGAAAACTCACAACCACTTTGAACCATAACAGGACTTTGACAGATCAGCTCTGTGAAATATGCGAAAAAGACTTGCCATTTGTTCCCCAAGTACATACAAAGAGTTAGCACAAACAATCTAGGGGTAAGATGAATGAAGCTTGGAGGCATTTATATATTATCAAAAACAAGAAAAAGAAATCATCTAAATGAAACCCTCCTGCGAAAAGTCCAATTTTATGTCCAATGCCTGCCTTCTCTTCTTTACGGTTTTTAAGTTTATGAATCTTGATTTAATTGCACAGTAACAGAGGTAGCCCTCTAAACAGAAGCCATTAATTTACAGCAAAGAAAACTGAACAGATAAGTTGCTAACACAACAGGTCCTTAGTACAGTTGAAGACAACAACAATAACAAAGAAATGCATTGCAAAATAACAACCCGCTTTACCTACTCCCTTTGCTTAACCTTGGGATGTTACATTGAGCTCAGGACTCAACTTGGGATGCATTGAATTTGAGAAATATCCACTCTAGCAAAGTGACATCAACAAGGAGTAGCTACTTTGGGACTCACTAAAGAGACACCCAGTGTTGGCTAAGGTCCCCCAAACTCAGTTACTTTGGACAATGCCTTCAATCACCACACAACGTGGAATGCATGGGTCCTATTTACAACATTTTGTGTGATAAGCTCATACCATCAGGTAGGATTAAAAAATAGCAACCTTAATTTTCTAAGATTTATTATGATTTATTTAGATGCAGAATAAAGGAATTAGGTAAGAGAAAATAGCCACTATGAATGTCATATATATATATATGTATATATAATGCAAGTTTGTCATCCTAAAAACACACATAAACAATATGATCTGATTTTATAGTATTAACCTAAGAGGTCAGCCTGACTTTTCCTCTGTATCCTCAAGAAGCAATGTGAAAAGTTACCAGTTACCAATATCCTCCTAAGATGAAGTAATAGAAATAAAGCCAGGCAGGCATTAGTAGCTCACGACTGTAATCATAGCTATTCAGGCTGCTGACATCTAAAGATAAAAGTTCCAAGCCAGCCCTAGTAGGAAAGTTCATGAGACTATTATTTGCCATTTCCCAGTAAAAGGCCAAAAATGGATCTGTGGTTCCAGCAGTAGAAAACTAGCCTTGAGTGGAAAAGCTAAGTGACAACACCCAAGTCTTAAGTTCAAGCCCCAGTACTGGCATACATGCGCGCATGCGCACACGCACACACACACACACACACACACACACACACACACACACACACACACACACACACAGAGCAATCACAGAAATAGCCCTATGTCTACCTAGCAACTTTATTTTGAGTACTCTCTACACATCTATGAACCCCATGCACATGTTACATAAGAGGAAAATGAACCATGAATATGTGTTTAGAAAATAACTTGTTCAGAGCCACAGAGCAAGTACACGTGGCAGAGCTAAGATTGAGGGCAGTGTGTCTCTAGTGGTCATGTCTCTTTTTTTCCTTCCTCTTTTTCTCACACCCCTCCCACCCTCACCCAAAGCCCCTAACTACTACTGTAAAGCAACCCTCGAAAGCCAGACAACTTTGACCCTCCTGTGTGAGGTGCACATTTTTGAGAAATCACTTTTCTACTAGCACATTTGAGAGATTCAAGGGCTTAGAACGATATGAAACAATGCAGCAGTAATGACAAGACAGAGTACTGAAGTGCAGCTTTACCTTATGGTGTGGTGGCACCTGTGGTTATTACACCATTCACTGCTCCTCTTCCTGCATTCTGTCACAGTCCCAATAGTAACCATTGCCTGCCCCGAGTGTCGTCCTCAGACATCAGGGGACAAGGTTCACCTGTGTTCTCATAAGCAGCAATTTTTCTTCATGCTGGAGCTGACCTCATATTCTATTTCTTAGCTCTTTTCCAATGTCTTCTGTTTCTTTCCACTACAATGATCAGAGTAGCCACAGCTGAACAGCACTAGCCTAATCCCAGCACACTGCCCAGGAAAGTGTGACACCTAATCAACCAACCATCAACCCACCCTCCTCTCACTTACAAAAGGGTAAGTATGTGTTACAGGCAAGTTGGGGCTCCTTCATGCTAAGTACCCTCTTTCCGTTTATCAACAAACCTCTGAAGCAGACCTATGTCCACGATGGCGGGAACACACTAAGGGCTAAGAGAGAATGAGAGGCCTGACCAAGACTTTTTGCTCATTAGGCTAAAAACCAGGATTCTCATAAGGTCTACTCTGGGAAGTCCCTTCTTGATGAACACTGATTTTTCCTCCATTGCCTAATTGCACTTATTCTTCAATTTCTCTTCTACAATGCTCCATTTTTCCCTTATTGTAGATGTCACATTTTGTTTCTCTCTGATTCTTTTACATTTCCAAAGAACTGGATGCTAAACTCCCTCCAAAAAAAATCTAAATAGGAGTGGACAGCTCACAACCAGCTTTAGACAAACTCCACCTCCATGTAAATGCATTGAGTACTAGGATGATGACACTTCTAAATCTGACTTTAAATTAAATCAAAAAGCTGTTTTCCCTGGAGATTAAGCTCAGGACTCAGGCATCCTAGACAAAAACTAATATCCCCTGTCAGTGAATAATATTTTGAAACAATTATACCCTTAAATTACCATTTCTCTTCTTCTCTCTATTCTCTCTCTGCTCCCTCCCCATTTGTCATTTCTGTCTCTCTGTCTGTTTCTTTTTTCTCCACTTCAGTCTCCTTTCTTCTTACAATATCACCATCATTCTTAAGCTACTACGCCTAATATACCACATAGACCATCAGCAGCCAATCCCAGTATCCTAGCCACTCTAGAGGTAACACATCTGCTGATAAACAGCAATGGTTCTGATATGACAGCAAACTTGCCTCAACTCAATACCAAGTAACAGGGCTCCTGACTTAATGAACCCCAAATCTGATACCCAGATCTGAGAAACCAACTGACACTTTCCATCACCCCCAGTTTATTCACATTCAAGGATCATTGCTTTCCTTTTGTGAATCATGGGTGTCTAACAATACAACTCTTGGCACATCCCAGTTCTTTATCTAAATAATTTTTTACATATCATCTTCTGGAATTCTCCCAACAACTCTATCCTATGGGGACTATTGCCATTTATTAGTATTTGACAGATCAGAAGACTGAGATACAGAGAGACTCAGCAACTTGTACAAAGTTACAAGGTGAGAAACTTGTGGGAAGGCAGGGGAAGGTAATATATACTTTTCAGATATGCATTCCTAGAGCCCATATTCTCTTAACATAAAATCTTCCTTCCCTGCCTGAACCACCCCATCTGCTTTAGACTGACCTGGGGTTTTCTTTGTCAGCAAGTTTCTAACAGAAAATTATCATAATTTCTATTGTGTTAGAAGTACATTTTCCCTCTGAAGGCACTCAAGCTAGAAATGCCTATTATCAGGCCCTATTTCAGACCTGTTGAACTAGAATCTGTAGGGCTAGGGGTAGACTGTAATTGAATAAGCCTCCTAGATAATTGGGATGCATGCTAAAGTTAGAGAATTACTACTCCACAGAATATGTACTTCATGTTTTTGCTACTGGTCTTTCACTGTCAGCATAGATAATAGACAGTGCATGGTAAAGCATCTTGACTCAGAAACATCCAGGGACACATCTTATTAAGCATTCTTCACACTATTGGCTGTCATTGTATGTAAGCTTTCTGCCATGTATTTCAAATTACAGCCACCTAACAGTTTCTGTGATGTCTGGCTTGGAAGGTATTTTTGTTGTTGTTATTGGTTGGTTGTTTGTTTTATACTGGGAGAGCATTTCTATTACAGGACAGAACTTGTCCAGTGCACAAAAAATGAGTCAGGACCTCAGGAAGATCCATCCTGCCACCTATGAGAGCAAATTAATTACCCCTCAATGTAAGTATTTTGTTTGAGTGCCAAGTACAGTTTGTAATGAGGTTTTTACTATGTAACCATATTGCAAGCACTTATTCTCTTAAGTAAACATGTTTTAATTGTTGTCATTACTTCCATAATATATTCTCTACCACACTATACCTGTCAGGGGAAATAGTTCTGACTTGACTGAATACCTACTTCCATCTTTGCTGGGACCCTGTATACCACTAATACCTACTCCCCGCATCCCCATCCCTTCTTCTTAATCACAGTCCAGCACGGCACAGGATGGAGGGAACTTAGAAGCTAGTATGAAGATTGTCCAGTCTTAATAGTTTACACGGTCTTTATTTACTCCTCTGAGAAGACTTTCACATATTCTCACTGTGCATCTGTCTGCTACAATTAGCAAACTACATAGCTGTCATTGACATAGTGACATTTGCTATAAGCATTGTCACTTTGAAGACTGACAAGGAAAACAAAAATCAATAGAAATTGAAGTTACCAACCTCAAATTTCATTTACTTACTTGCTTCAGAATGACTGTAAAATGAAGAGTTTTCATTTACTAAAGTAACAGTATATAACCACTCATGCTTTATTAAAGTTTAATTTTCCATTTGAATTTCAAGTTTTAAGTAAGACAAACAGATCTCACTTCAACTTTCCCTAGTCAGAGAACTCTAATCGCAAAACATGTGGCATTAAAAGGATGCCTAAATAATTCACTGTGTTGACATGAGCTCTACAGGCCAGTAACTCCAGTTAACCAACTATTCCCTTTCCATAATTTCTGAACTATGATTACTCTTTGAAGAGTGATTAGCACACAAAAAAGGTATCACTTACAAATGACTCAGTATAAAAATACTTCGATAATTTGGTATTTGTTAAGAATCTACTATCCTTAATTTTCTGTATTTGCTTTTAAATATGTGTGTAAATACACACACACATATTGTGGAAAACACCTGAGGATCATTTTCTGTCAAGAAACTTAGGAAAAGGTGGCCGAGTATGAAGTTATGACATGCAGTATGAAACTTTCCATTAAAAAAAAACCAAACCTAGCAGCTACCCTCAAACAATTTCATTTGTCCTACATATTTTATGTAAATCAATTATCAAACATAAAAAGCCAAGGGTATGCATGTAACTATCTAGATTCCATTACATCTTGCGAACTAAAGCATCTGGCCATCAGGATGGGCTGGAGCTGTAAAATAATTCAATCTTTAAACCATATTTAGTTCCTCAGCTGGTTTCACTCTATTAAGTTGTCTAAGTGACTCCTGTATGTGACACTGAGTTTGTCACCTGTTCTATAGTGATGAAAAGAATTCTCTGATTACCAGTTTGGAGTTGTGTGGGAAGACACCTAACAGTGATGGGACCAAAAGTAAATTTTGGAAAATGGACAAGGCAATATGTGTGGATATGTGTGGGGGGAGGGTGGGATGGGGAAAAGCAGGGTGTTTGGGGGTATCATTTAGGTATGAGAAGATTTTGAATTCCAACATAGGGATGTATAAGGTAGATAAGGCAGAAAATACAAGTGTTTGATTAGTGAGCTTATCAGAATGGTAGTAGTGGTGAAAAGCTTCGAAAGGAAGAGAGGCAGAAACTGAAAAGAATTCCAACCCAGTGAGTTTCTAGTATCTCTCCAAAGGCAGCCTTTAATTCACTAATTCAAGTAATTAAGCTTCAAGGAACTAAAATGCCTTGCTAAGGGTTGGGTGTCATTTCCTATTTGTATACTACCCAACCTTCAAAGGAGACAGCACTTATTACTTCTGTATTCACCCTGCAGTGTTGGTACAGATTAAGACTGGTGACAGAGGAAAGCCATTATGGTAAGGAGTGAGAATGGTGAGGCAGCAGTGAAGGGTTACTGTTGAGAACACAGATACTCAAGACCACCAGCAGAGTTCAGATTTTGAGTTGAGTATATGGTGCTCCACAGCACATAAACACGGTGCCCTTACAGTGCCACAGAATAGACACACTTAAGAAACTATTGAGGACCAAAGTATAGTGCATGAGATTTGACCAGTGGTCCTGGAAAAACACTGAGGTAAACAGATAATGCAGAGGTTGCAAGTATCATTCTTGGTTTCTGTAGTGAGGAAAGAGCTATTTAGAGGTGTTCAAAGTTCACCATATGAATCAAAAGCTCTCATACAATGAGACAAGAAGGATGGACAAGGTCACAAAGAATCTGGCCTTTGGAGGAGTCACATTTAAGGTGACAGCAGAACAGCACATTGGGACTATTCAAAAAGAATGGAAAGGAAAAAGTAAAACTGAGTAGCAAACCCTGGGCCAAGATGCCCAGTCCTAGTTATTATGACACTGGTAATACTTTGAGTTAATAATTTCCACAAGGCAAAGCTATTAGGAATACAGAAAAGTCACACCATTATGACCATCACTTTTACAGACAAGACACTTTCTCTACAGCAGAAACTGCCCTAAGCATTTTATAGTGACTTCAGGATGCTCTCCTTTAGCCTTTACCACAGCTGCCTCCCTATCTTTTACATGAAGAAAGACTGGGAGAATCAGAAAGGCTAAATGTCTTGTCCAAAGGTAGTCTTTAGGCACTTTAGATTGAATGTGGAACCCAAGCCCTCATGCTTGACCATTTGCTCTATCCAGCTTGATACTGTAATAATAATAGTAAAAAGGAATAAGATTTTTCAAAATAAAGAAGAGACAAATGTTAACAAGTCTTCTCTCTGAGGAAAAGGAAGAAAGTTGATTTTTGAAGAAAGCTTTCCCAATGCTGATTTGGGCTGTGCATATAAACAAAAGTGTTCTTTATAAAATAAAGAACAAGGAAAGGGGGTTAAAAAGTAGTAAAAACTGAATGCTACACAGGAAGTAATGTTTAAGATCCAGTTTTCATTTCAATCGAAGTGTAGGACAAGTGGTAGGAATTCATTTGCTTAGTCACACCAAAGAAATGGACACCATGATTCTCCTCTGACATTCACGCACCATACAATTTATCTACTGTCTTATTCCCCACCTTGGACAGAGTTATTACTTCTCACCTGGAAGGTTGCCAGTATGAAAAACTGTCCTTAAAAAGACACTGAGGGTCACATCCTGTAGTGTGGAAAAACCTCAGTTCCATATCAGCTGCTACAGGCCCCACAGTATAGACCATATTCAGAGCACATGCTGGCCCATACAACCCACCCCCAACTAGTGCACCATGCTTTATCTAGTGCAGAGCCACACCCAGGGGGCAGGCACTGTCACAGGCCATCTAAACTCAACTGGGATGCCTACTGTCTGACCCGTATGATAGGCCCAGGTATTTGTTCTGTAAAAAATTACGTATTTGTTTGACAGCCACTGCAGCATTATGCAGCAGACTCACTCTGGGCACATGTTCTCAGTGTGTCACATGAAGGATGAGGAGATCTAACAAACACGGTGCATCTGAGGGGTGGGGGTACTTATTCATTGCTTCTGCTAAAGTGGACAAGAGAGGAAGAAAGAGAAAACACACACACATAATGATGATTCCTCCTGTGTTTCACAATAAGATAGTGCTGAAGAAAAACGCTCCTGTACAGGGTGAAATAATCATTATCACCAAGGACATTTTTGATGAGGAAATAAACAAAAGATTAAATCATAGGAAGTATGTGAAAAAAGCCAGACAGAAAAAAGTACATATTATATAATCCCATTCATCTTGCAATATCCAAAGTTGGTAAGTTCATAGAGAGACAACACCAGTAAGTGGATTATTAGGCATTGGAAAGAACAGGATTAAGAGGAATTAAATATTTGTGTTTTGTTTTGGTGGGTATGTGGTTTGAACCCAGGCCTCACACTTGCCAATCAGGTTTTTCTTTTTATTGTCAGTCGTGGGGCTTGAATTCTGGCCAGGACGCTGTCTCTGAGCTCTTCAGCTGAAGGCTACCACCCTGCCCCTTCAGCCACAGCACCACGTCCAGTTGTCTTGTGGTGAACTGGAGATAAAAGTCTCACAGACTTTAGTGCCTGGGCTGGCTTTAAACTGTGATCTTCAGATCTCAGCCTACTGAATAGCTAGGATTACAGGTGTGAACCACAGGGCCCAGCTAAGTTGCCTTTACCATTGAGCCACACTTCCAGAGACAAACAAAGGAAGACGTAAGTTTAGAGTAATGGGAATACAGAGTGCATAATGAATGAATGCACTAAATGCAACTGAATTGTTCACTTTAAAATAGTGGGTTTTTGGCAGGTGCTAGCAGCTCACATCTGTACCCCTAGCTACTCACGAGGCTAAGGAGGATCACAATTCAAAGCCAGGGCATGCAGAAAAGTCCCTGAGTCTCTGACCTTCAATTAGCCACCAAAAGGCGGCAAGTAGGTCTGTGACTCAAGTGTTAATGTGCCAGTAACCTTAAGCAAACAAGTTGCAGGGTAGCACCTAGGCCCTGAGTTCAAGCACCAGGACAAGAAGAAAAAAGGAAAAAAAAAGGAAGGAAGGAAGGAAGGAAAGGAAGGGAGGAAGGACGGAAGAAAGGAAGGAAAAAAAGAGGGAGGAGAGAGGAAAGAAGAAAACATAAATATTATCATATCAGCAAATAATTTAAAAAATTATTGAGTGATGTGTTCCCTCACTCAAAAGGCTGAAGCAAAACAGCTGCAAGTTGAAGGCCAGCTTGGGCTGCTATCATGAATACATCCTACATATAGGCAAAGAGATTTTTCAATTTTGACATAGAACTTTTAAAAATTATTATAAAGAAAAGAAAACCTAGCCCAGTCCTGGTGGCTCAGGCCTGTAACTCTAGCTACTCAGGAGGCTATGATCTGAGGATCGAGGTTCAAAGCCAGTCCCTGCTTTGTGAGACACTTATGTCCAATCAACTACCAGAAAACAGGAAGTGGTGCTGTGGTTCAAGTAGTACAGCCTTGAGCTGAAAGAAAAAGAAGCCTACTCACAATTCAGTTTCCTTCTGGAGGGAAGAGGAGAGCTTTATGTTTTTTCTATTTGTCCCACAGAAACGCACCAAGACAACAATAAACCACTGGTCTCCAGCAAGGGCCACTGGTGGGAATAGGTATAAAACAATCATGATAAGCACATTCTTCACTATAAAGGAAGTATCTCTCTGCCAAAAATGATTCAAAATAATAACTACACTTGCAGAAGGGAGATCACATTTAAATTAACATAGAGTTAGAGCCCAATAAACCCTGTACTTTAGTTCAGGGTCTCTGAGCAGCACACATGGAGCCAGGGTTAGACACACAAGAGAATTTCATGGGGAACGAAGTACCAGGAAGAGAATGGGAGGATGGCTTTCTTTAGCTTCCCAGTATTCCCTTAAAAATCACAAGTCCTTGAGACCACACAGAAAAAGAATTTGGGGTGTCTTGCAAAAAATTTAAGTCTCAGAAGGTGTAAGTTATAACCAAGGATTTACTTGAGAAAAACAAAGTTAAATATAGGGAGAAAAAGAAATATTTCATGTTTCCCATGAAGAAAAAAAGGCTCAAGATGAAAGCTGTTACACGCTGTCTCTATTCTTTTTTATTTCTTTTTGCCTATAACAATTTATCTTTTTTGTTTTGGTTTGGTTTTGAGCTAGGGAAATACACGTGATCATGACTAGCAACCATTAGAAATAGTTCTCAGTGGTCAAGATGAGTGATGCTATTCTAAATTGCTGAGATGTCTCTGGACCAAAATATTTGGAACAAGGGGTAAGTTTAAGGCTTACTTTCCCTAGATAATCTCCTCATTCTGCTTTCTCTACCCAAGTGCAGAGTTGTTAGGGTCTTATAATGTGAAAGGAAGTAGCTTCTTTTCGATTTCCCAGGCCTTGTAACTAACTTAGCCTTTAAATACAGGGATGCTTAACAGTTTTCTCAGTTGTTCCTTGGTTTCCACTTTTAGTTTGGTACTTGGTATTAAAAGTTATATAATTTCCCAGTTTCCTCCCCTATTTATCCTACCTAATATTCCCCGAAATAAATTTGGTTCCCCTTAAGGTTTTTGTTGTTGTTTGTTTGTTTTTGGCCAGTCCTGGGCTTGACTGTCCTTGGACTTTTCTCAAAGCTAGAGCTCTACCACCTGAGCCTCAGCACCATTTCCAGCTTTTTTCTATATATGTGGTACCAAGAAATCAAACCTGGGTCTTCCTGCATGCTAGGCAAGCACCCTACCACTAGGCCAAACTCCCGGACTCTGAATCCCTTTCATCTTAAAAGGGGTTAGGGGGGAGTAGTTATCATTTTCCATAGATACTTTCTGCTGCAAATGAACTGTTGATCCTACTTGCAAAAATAAAAAGAAATAAAATCATGTTCCTATCTACTTTTGGAGGTGACATGGGAATATATTTAGCAGAAAATTTACACCATGGTCAGGGTGAAAATGATCAGGGCTAGAAGGCATCAGATTATTATTTTCATCGCTAGAAATGTTTTCCATGAGTCTGTTTATAAATGCCTTAGAGGAGGAGACTGAATGAGGGTTGCAATGATAGCTTTATTATAGATGGTAATTACAAATAAGGTTAGACTATGAATAAGTTTTTTTATGCAATTTATATTTTGGGGAGTATGCCGGTACTAGAGCTTGAACTCAGAGCCTGGGCTGGCACCCCACTACTTGTATCACAGCTCAAGTACACACCAAAGCTTTAGATCTATTACAAAACAAGGGGGATAGTTCAGTAAAGCCAAATTGACTTCTTATTTGTTTAATGCATCTCAGATATACAATATCAATGTGTATCATATAACAAGAAATCACTTGCTGGTCATTTTCCCTGCATTAAGCCAGTAAATTTCTGGTGAATACTTAAATAAGGCTTAATTTTTATCAATTCAATATTCATCTGTATAAGTCAGAGCTGCTGCCCAAATGCTGTTTTTCTTCAAGAGTATAATAGAGTGAGGATAGAACATCTCAAAAGTAGTAGCTATAACTTTAAACCCATCTAGTAATTTGAGAGCCCTTAATAAAACATGCAAGTTTTTCTTTGCAATGGGACATCTCCATCATCTATAAAAAGCAGCATATACAGCTGGGATTTTGGCATAGTGCTAGAGTGCTTGCCTAACATGCACAAAAACCCAAGTTCGATTCCTTGGTACCACATACACAGAAAAAAAACACATAAGTGTTGCTGTGACTCAAGTGGTACAGCACTAGCCTTGAGAAAAAAAAAAAGCCTTAGGAGAGTGCTCAGGCTCTGAGTTCAAGCCCCAGGACTGGCAAAAAAAAAAAAAAAAAAAAAAAAAACCTCTGCATTTATACAATGTGAGACAATTTTTCATTATCAAAGGTCTTATTTTTTTCAGCCCAAGATTTTACATTATGTAATTTATATTGAAGCCATGTTGTATTGGAATTATAGAATCTTTTTCTTTACTCTGTCTTCTTTTAAAGTCACAACTCCTTAAAATACACTCTAATGGAAAGTTAGATATACTGTGACTTCTCTGTTAGTGTGTGTGTGTGCGTGTGCGTGTGCGTGTGTGTGTGTGTGTGTGTGTGTGTAACTAGAGTAACAAACAGAAGAAAGAAAGCCAAAGACAATGGAGAGGTAGCCAAAGACAATGGAGAGGTACTTAAAACTACCATGATTCTTTGAGAGACAAGTTAAATCATCGCTAAACAACTTTCTTTAATTGGAACCCCCTGAATCCAGTATCCTTAAGGATGGATGTTTCCTTAACCCTTAAGGGATAAGGATTCATATATGATCTTATAGGATGGAATCCCACTCACCATTATATTCTTCCAACCCTTTATCCTTGGGGCCCACTGAACATCATGCCCAGCTATGGAGTCCAATTGTATAGGTACCTTTATAACAAAGACTCCTGGAAATAGTTTTCTTATATTTTATTTTTATTATTAACAACACAGAATGCTTCTCTCCTACCCCCACTAAAACCAGCTTTCCAGTGATTACTTTAAGGAACCTCAAATTTTGAACTTTAAATGTACCAATCAGGCAGGATGGGAAGGAAAGAAAAAGAGCCAGGCTATGTTAGCAATGAGGATTATTAACTCCCCTGACACAGTGGTAAACTGGTTATCTTAGTAAGGATACAAAAAAAAAATAGGACAAAGTTGATTACACCAGATGGGGCATCTCATTATTACAAAAACCCAAATGCCTTATAAACCCCAAGGAAGAGCTGCCCCTGTGTGTTTTGGCTAAAAACATCAAGGATATTTTGCTAAAAATCATCCAATCTCCAGAGCAACACTTACTACATTTAAGTATTTAGAAAATGAATCACACAGTAGACAGTGTTCACTAGGATGGCAACATTTCCATCAATAAAATATATTCAAAAATAAATTGAAATTCAGGAAAGAGAGGTAGTTTTTAAAGTAATGTAAGGCAGAGCTGGGGGTGTCATTTGCTCAGGGTCTGTGAGCAGCAGACAGAGTCAAGTTTAGATGCACTCAAGAGACTAACATCGAAATAAAGAGAAAGAAGTAGGAAAAGGAACAGCAATTTCTAAACCACAATGTGGTGACACTCCAGCGGAAACAAGAGAAGTCTCACATTCCACACTGTGAAACAGGATAGACCTTTCCAGGCAGAATGAGAGGATTTAATCTAAAGGGTTAGAAGTATTTCTCTAAATTAAAAATGAAGGAGAAATATTTTATATGATTAAAGATTGACATAACTTTTTAAATTCCCTTTTTAAAAATATGTGTGTGTGTGTGTGTGTGTGTGTGTGTGTGTGTGTGTGTGTGTGTGTGTGTGTTGGTACTGGAGTTTGAATTCAAGGCCTGGGCACTGTACTTGGGCTTTTATTTTATTTTTTCTTTTTGCAAAAGGCTTATACTGGATCACTTGAGCTACACCTAAATTTCCAACTTTGTTGGTTAATTGGAGATAAGAATTAAGGACATTGGAGCCTCGGCTGACTTCAAATCTTTCTCCTCAGATCTCAGTCTCTTGAGTAAGTAGGGTTAGAGGCATGAGTCACCAGTATCAGGAAATCTTCATTAATTCTGTGTTTTTGTCTATCTTCCTTGCTTTCAACTTTCATTAGCATAAATTTATTGCACAAAAAGGTTAGTTGTTATAACATACATGTAAGGTATTTTGATCAAATTTATTCCATCTGTACCTGAAGATAAAATTTAAACCAGGCAGAGGATGCATGCTCATGTTCATGACACGCAGAAGTCTGAAGCAGTAGGTTTGTAAGTTTGAAGCCAGTCTGGTATATATGGAAAGTTCAAGAAAATCTCATGCTATATAGTAAGACTCTCAAACAAACAAACAAACAAAAAGAACCAAATTCTATCACGTCTTGAGAAATAAGAACTATCTTTAGTGAAGAAATTTATGAAAGATAATCCTAATGCATCTATTTGGGACCAGAGAATCAGACATTTATGAATAAAACGTACTTTTCTTTTTCTTTCATTCTTTCTTTTTCTTTTATCAGTCATGGGGCTTGAACTCTGGGCCTGGTCATTGTTCCTCAGGTCTTCAGCTCAAGACTACCACCCTATCCTTTGAGCCACAGGATCACTTCCAGTTTATTAGTGGTTAATTGGAGATAAGAGTCTCATGCTCTTCAGTGCCTGGGCTGGCTCTGAACTGTGATCCTCAGATCTCAGCATCCTGAGTAGCTAGGATTACAGGTGTGAGCCACTGTACCCAGCTAACATGTACTTTTGTTTCAGCTCTTTAGTTCTTGTAGCAATTATTTGCTAAACAGGAACAAAGTAAAAATGGTCAAAAACTTAAATTATATCATGAAGTATTCCATTTAGATCCTAGAAAATTTCCCCTAGTCAGAATTCCTGGTTAATTAACTCTGTTTCTCTAATTATTTTGTATATTTTTTTTCTACAAGTCTCCTTTTTTCCCTCCTTCCCTCTCACTCCCTACTACCCTCCCTCTCTCTCCCTCCTTCCTTTGTTCTCTTCTCTTTTACCCTCCTTCTTCTCTTCCTTTTTTCTTTCCTGCCTCCTTCTTTCCCTCCCTCCTTCTCTCCTGAGGAGGTCTAACTATGCCAGGTTCTAAAATGCCCATCCTGTCTTCTCTGCCTCTTAGGCCCCAGAATGGAGCAAGTAGTACAGTTTCTTCTACTCCTTTCCCCAAAACCTGTGCAGGAGAGAAAGGATGTTGGCAGATGTGGAGGGCGTGACCACTGTGGGGAGGTTGGTGAAGCTAAGCACAATCTGACCGAACATTTTCCAACTCATACCCCACTTTGGGGTTTTATCTTGGACCTCTTTTATGGTCAGTCGGCAGTTTAACAATCACATGCACAATGAAGCAATCAGAAAGGTGAGCAGGTGAAAATTCCCTTTCAGAGGATAAATTACCTTTTCCTGGAAAATGATTATTGGCTGACAATGAGGTAGTAATTTACCTTTCTCCAGCCTATAATAAACAAAAGTAAAAAGTAGGACACCATTTTTCAAGAGCTGTGTGGGTGATTGTAATCACCTTTAGCCTTGAACTCAGTCCCTGCCTGCCTCATCAGCTATGAGACATCTTTAAGTGTTCATGTCTTCTGAAAGAAAAGGCTTCATAAATTCTGCTCAATAGGATATCCCTGTATCAGTCACTATTAAACTTAACTAAGTTTGAGATTACTTTGGAAGAAAACCCTGTTTCTTAGTATAGAGTACCTTCTTACTTTCTGGGGAACTCATCTGAGACAGTTCTTTTATGGGAAGTATTCAAGGCAGGTATATTTTGTAAGTCAGCCAAGATGGGTGAACAGAGTTGTTCGTCTCAGAAAATAATAGTATTCTGGGTAGAAAAATAATTGTTCTTGCTGGACATGGTGGCTCATGCTTGTAATCCTAGTTACTCAGCAGGCTGAGATCTGAGGATTGCAGTTCAAACCCAGCCTGGACACTACAAAGTCTATAAAACTCATCTCCAATTAATCACCAGAAAACTGGAAGTGGTACTGTCTCTAGGTGTAGGGCGGTAGCCTTGAGCTGAAGAGCTCAGGGACAGTGCCCAGGACCAGAGTTCAAGTCCCATGAACAACATAAACAAACAAACAAACGAAGGAACAAATACATAAATGTATGTTCTTTTAGGTGAGATTTCTTGTTTTAGAGGGTCATTTGGTTATATAAAAGCTGAGGATAGATATTGAAACAGAGTATGACACTAAATGGAAAACACAGGATAAGAATTCAGGACTTGTCTCTGGATATTATAGCAAATTAGAGAGTGGAGAAAGCTCCTGAAAAAGAGCGGTGATGAAAGAAGCATAGAGGCAAGAAGCAGGAGACAAGGACTCTCCTAAGAAGAAAAGCACTGAATGAGAATCTGGGCTTAGGAGATGGACTAGGCTGGTGACATTACATGTTCTGCTGGAAACCAATAGGAATTGGAATTTGTTGTATAATTATCTTCTGCTAATTATATATCTGCAAAAAAAAAGACTTTGGGTAATGCGTATGGGACTGTAGGAATAGGTAAGGGCATCCCTGTATAAGCAAAAACGTGAGGCTGAATGTAGATAGCATGAAAACAAAAGGAGGGTGTGAAGCAGGGGATAGCAGACTACCACAGAACCTCACAAATGCTTGAAAGCACTGGAGTTATGGAGTCAGTCTTCTTCTTTTTTTGCATTTTTTATTGTAATTAGTAAAAGGGTTACATGATATTTGCCAGATAGAAGGTGCATTAATTCACATACATTGATACCCTTTCACATGTCTTGGTACCCATTTCCCTCCCCCCGCCACACCTCCCACCCTTCTTTGTTTTCCCCCCTCCCCTATCAAATTTCAAATAACCAAATACAAGTAAAATTCAATAGATCAGATAACAAAGTGAGATACTATAACAATATGAGATAACCAAGGGACAGCAAAGGAGATGAGAGACAACATAGTACATTAAGGACAACAATCATTTGTTATATGGCTTTTGTTTCAATATCCTGGAGGTCCTTTCAATTAGCTTCATATTATATGGCCTTATGTATCAAGGTTTTGCTCTATTGCAGATCTCTGCTAGTAGAGCCCAAGGTTTCTACTGATTATGACGAATGAGGGAAACCATTGAGCCTAAGTTCCTTTGAGTCTGGCTTACTTCACTTAATAGGATTTTTTTTTAAGTCTTTCCATTTCCTAACAAATGGGGCGATGTCATTCTTTCTGACAGCAGCATAGAATTCCATTGTGTACAAATACCACAACTTGTTGATCCACTCATCAACTGAGGGACATCTAGGTTGGTTCCATATCTTTGCTATGGTGAATAGTGCTGCAATGAACATTGTTGTGCTAGTGGATTTAGTATGCCCTTGTTTCTGGATGGTTGGGTAAATGCCAAGTAGTGCAATTGCTGGGTCATAGGGGAGTTCTATGTTTAGCCTTTTGAGGCACTGCCACACTGCTTTCCATAGTGGTTGAACCAGTTTGCACTCCCACCAACAGTGTACTAGTGATCCCTCCTGGCCACATCCCCTCCAGCATCTGTTATTATTCATTTTCCTGATCCTGGCCATTCTAACTGGAGTGAGGTGGAATCTTAGAGTTGTTTTGATTTGCATTTCTTTTATGACCAGAGATGTTGAGCATTTCTTCATGTGTCTATAGGCCATTTTTGTTTCTTCTTCAGGGAAGACTCTCTTTAAGTCTTTGACCCATCTTTTAATGGGATGGTTGTTACTTTGGAGGTTAGTTTTGGAGTGATTCAATTTTTTGAGCTGTTGATATATTTTAGCTATGAGGCCTTTGTCCGTTGTTTGGTTGGTGAAGATCTTCTCCCACTCTGTAGGCTTCCTAATTAATTTACTAGCTATGTCCTTTGCCATACAAAAGCTCTGCAGTTTAATGCAGTCCCACTTATCCAGCCTTTCTCTGATTTGTTGTGATTCTTGGTCCTTATTAAGAAAGTTTCAACCTGTGCCAAGGAGGCCTAGTGTATCTCCTATTCCTTACTGTAAAGTTTGCAGTATGTCAGCTTTTACCTCCAGGTCTTTGAACCATTTGGAGTTAATTCTAGTGCAAAGTGACAAAGAAGGATCCAGCTTTAGTTTCTTGCAGGTGCTTAACCAGTTCTGCCAGCACAACATGTTGAAGAGGCTGTCTTTCTTCCATTCTATTTTTTTGGCTCCCTTGTCAAAGATTAGGTGGCCATAGGTCTGTGGTTTAATATCTGGGTCCTCAGTTCTATTCCACTGGTCTTCAGGCCTGTTCTTGTGCCAGTACCAATCTGTTTTGATAATTATAGCTCTGTAATAGAGTCTAAAGTTTGGAATTGAAAATCCTGCAGCGCTGTTCTTTCTGCTAAGAAGTGTTTTTGCTATACGGGGTCTTTTATTATTCCATATAAAATTTTGGATTGCCTCTTCTATTTCTTTAAAGAATGACATTGGGATATTGATGGGTATTGCATTGAATTTGTAGGTACCTCTTGGCAAGATTGTCATTTTCACAATGTTGATTCTTCCAATCCAGGAGCATGGGAGGTTTTTCCATTTCCTTAGTTCTGTTTAATTTCCTTTTTGGGGGTTTTAAAGTTTTCGTCCAAAAGGTCCTTTACATTCTTAGTTAAGCTAATTCCTAGGTACTTTATTTTCTTTGAGGCTATTGTGAAGGGAGTTTCTTTCCTGATTATTGCCTCGTTCCTCTCACTGTTGGCATAAAGGAAGGCAGTTGATTTTTGAGGGTTGATTTTATAGCCTGCTACTCTTCCAAAGTTTTGAATCAGCTTAAGGAGCTTGGGAGTAGAGTCTATAGGATTCTTTAAATACAGAATCATGTCATCTGCAAAGAGGGATAGTTTTATTTCCTCTTTCCTTACTTGGATCCCCTTTATGCTTGCTTCTTGCCTTATTGCACTGGATAGGAATTCTAGTACTATGTTAAAGAGTAGTGGAGAGAGTGGGCATCCTTGTCTCGTTCCTGATTTTAGAGGGAATGGCTTTAGATTTTCACCATTAAGTGTAATACTAGCAGTGGGTTTCTCATACACAGCCTTTATTACATTGAGGAATGTTCCATGGATTCCTAGTTTCTCCAGAGCTTTTAACATAAAGGGGTGCTGGATCTTGTCAAATGCCTTTTTTGCATCTATTGAGACAATTATGTGATTTTTGTCCTTGCTCCTGTTGATGCGTTGAATTATATTAATTGATTTGCATATGTTGAACCAGCTTTGCCTCCCCGTGATGAATCCAGTTTGATCACAGTGCATAATTTTTTTGATGAGTTGTTGTAGACGGTTGGCCAGTATTTTGTTGAGAAGTTTTGCATCGATGTTCATCAAAGAGATAGTCTATAGTTCTCTTTCTTTGATGAATCTCTGTCTGGTTTGGGGATGAGGGTTATTCTGGCTTCATAGAATGAGTTTGGTAAGGAACCTTCATTTTCAATTTCGTTGAAGAGCTTGAGGAGTATTGGTGTGAGCTCCGCTTTGAAGGCCTTATAGAATTCAGCTGTGAATCTATCTGGTCCTGGGCTTTTCTTAGGTGGAATTTCTCTTATTGCCATTTCTATTTCAGTTTTTGAAATAGGCCTGTATAGTTGGTTAGTTCTTCTTGGTTCAGTGTGGGTATGTTAATATTGGCTAGGAATTCATCCATTTCATCTAGATTCTCAAATTTGTTGGTGTAAAGGTTTGAGAAGTATTCCCTCATGATAGTCTGGGTCTTGGTAATTTCTGTCATGATATTACCATTTTCATCTGTGATTTTGTTTATTTTGATATGCTCTCTTCTTTTTTTGGTAAGATTTGCTAAGGGCTTGTCAATTTTGTTAATTCTTTCAAAGAACCAACTCCTTGTTTTGTTGATTCTTTCTATAGTTTTTTTGGATTCCAAATCATTTAATTCTGCTTTGATTTTAATTATTTGCTTTCTTCTACTGGGATTAGGGTTGGTTTGTTGCTCTTTTTCCAGGAGCTTAAGGTAAGACATTAACTTGTTGGTTTGCAATTTTTCCAACTTGTTGTTGTAGGCACTCAGTGCTATAAATTTTCCTCGGAGTACTGCCTTTGCTGTGTCCCAAAGGAGTTGGTATTTTGTGTGCTCCTTACTGTTAAATTTCATAAACCGTTGGATTTCTGTTCTGATCTCTTCGATGACCCATTGGTGATTCAACAATGTGTTGTTCAGTCTCCATGAGTTACAGGGTTTTCGTTGGTGGAGATGTGTGTTCAGTTCCAATTTGATGCCTTTGTGGTCTGAGAGTGTGCATGGAATAATTTCAGTGTTTCTGAATCTGTCCAGGTTTGTTTTATGGCCTAAGATGTGATCTATTTTGGAAAATGTTCCATGTGCTGCTGAGAAAAACGTATATTGTGTTGTTGCTGGGTGGAATATTCTGCAGATGTCTGTTAGACCTAGTTATGTCTTCCTGGAGGAAAGATCCCTTTAGTAGTATGTAGTAACCTTCTTTGTCTTTTCTTACTAATTTTAGTTTGAAGTCTATTTTATCTGATATGAGGATGGCAAGTCCAGCCTGTTCATGGGGGCCATTAGCTTGATAGAGTTTATTCCAACCTCTCATTTTCAAAAGATGATTGGTTTTTTGGGTAAGATGTGTCTCTTGAAGACAGTAGAACGATGGCTCTTGCTTTTTGATCCAACTAGACAGCCTATGCCGTTTAATTGGAGAGTTAAGTCCATTGATATTGAGAGGTAGGATTGAGAGATATTTATTAGTTCCTACCATTTTTAAAAGCTTTTATTAAGGCTTGTGTCTTGACAGTTCTTGTGGTCCTTAGATGGTATGCTGTTTAGGTGCCATTTCTTTCCCTATATTGCATTTATTTTGGTTTTCTATGTATAAAACATCTTCAAGAATTCTCTGTAGTGTTGGTTTTGTTGCGACATATTGTTGCAGCTTTTCCCTGGAATGGAATATTTTTTATTGTTCCCTCAGTTATGAATGAGAGCTTAGCTGGGTACAGTATTCTTGGTTGGTAGTTATTTGACTTAAGGGCATGACATATATGCTTCCAGTCACTTCTTGCTTGCATGGTCTCTGCTGAGAAATCTGGGGTTATTCTGATTGGTTTTCCTTTATAGGTTACTGATCCCTTTTCCCTGGCTGCCTTTAGGATCCTTTCTTTGGTTTCTATTGATCCAGTTTGGATTACGATGTGGCGGTGGGATGTTCTATTCTGGTCAGGTCTGTTTGGGGTTCTAAAAGCTTCTTGTATCTGGATGGGCCTGCCCTTCTGGATATTTGGGAAATTCTCTGAGATGATTCCCTGAAGTATATTTCCAATACCATTGACCTCTTTTTCCATGCCCTCCTCAATACCAATTAGCCTTAAATTAGGCTTCCTAATTGTATCTTGGACCTCCTGAAGCGCTCTCTCATTTTTCCTAGATTTGGGTTGACTCATTTTCTGTTCTTTCTCTATAATAACTAAATTATCTTCAGCCCCAGAAATTCTCTCCTCTGCATTGTCTAACCTGCTACCAATACTATCTCCTTTATTCTTCATCTCCCTTGCTTCTGATTGCTCATTTTTGATGCCTTGCATCTCTTCTTTTAGGTCATGTATGGATTTCTTTAGCTCCTTGATTTCCATTTGAGTGGTTAGCTCAGTAGCTTTATTTTCTTTGAACCTTTGCTGGAGTTTGGTCACCTTTTTATTTGTGGATTCTATGAATTCATCCATCTTTCTTTGAAAAACCTTTATTATGGCCTCCTTTATGGCTTCTTTTTCACTTATCACCTTGTTTATGTTTTCCTCTTGTTCAGCTATGGCTTCCTCCCTCATCTCTTTCTTTATATTTTCACATTTTTCATTAATGATGTTTATCAATTGCATTTGTATAGCACTTGGAAGACTCTCCTCTAGGTTTGCCAGTGACTGTTCCATTGTCTGTTTACATTGGGTGGGGGATGTTGTTTCTTGATTTCACATTTTTCTTGAGTTTCTTGTTCTGCCCATTTGAAAATGGGAGCAAGATTAATACTAAACATAATTATAGTTTTTCAGTTATAACCAACCTAGACCTCTGTAGCTGGCAGACACTAGATGTTCACAAGTTTTGATTGGTGTTATCACTCTTTCTTTTTGTGCAGTTACAGACCAGTCTAATACATCCACTGATAAGCAATTTATACCCAAAACAATAAGCCTCTCAATCCAATCTCTATTGTCTTTAAGTCCCTCTGAGCCTAGAGAATAATTAAACACCTAGATATACAGTATTGCTCAACAGCCATCAAGTGTAGATCCATGCAGTATAAAGGTTGAAAGACGAACAAAGGTCCAGAGATAGAAAAATTGAATGAGAGAGGTCAGGGGAGGTACAAGAGGATTAACGTAGGAGTGTAAGAATATTGTAGTAATGAAGAAAAGGTATAGCGTAAGGATAACTGACCTAAGTTGGTAAGTAGGTAGCGTATTTGAGTACAAAGTTTGGAAAGTATTAGAATAAAACTTATGTGTTGCTGCACGACTAGCTCTTAGCCCATCCAGTGGCCTCACGGTGGACCACGGGATGGATCTGCGAGCTTCCGTCTGAGCGCGGTTGGCAGACCTTTTCCTGTGCTGCTTCCAGGGGCGGCCCCTAGCCAAGGGTCTGGGGATTGAGAGTTTCAGGGGCTCTCAGCAGGACCAGCAGGAGACCCCTCTGTTCCCAGGGCCGGGGCCCAGCTGAGGAAGTGGGCTCCAAGGGCGGAGCCGCACCTTTTTGATTCTCAGAAGGGGTGCTTGGCTGCTGGTCGGCCCTTCAGATCCCTGCTGTGTTTCCACTGCTTTGTCAGGGTCTGTGACTGTGGGGGGCCCCTCGGTGCTGTCTTGCTCAGGATTCCCAGCTGGAGGATGCCCCGCTCAAGAATTGAGGGTGGGCAGATGCTGGCTCCTATTTTCCCGCACCCCCTACCCACTGTTGTAAGGCAGGGTCCCAGCGCCCTCCACTCTCCAGATTCAGTGACCTGGGAGAGGAGCCTGGTGGGCGGGTGGGAGCTGGGACAGCTCCGCCTCCCCTGGTGGGATGCTGGGTCTTAGGTAGCCCGCCTGTCAATCTCCAGTCAATGGCCTGAGGGAGGGGACTGTTGAGGGAAGGGACAGGATTCTAAATTCCTTGCCCCTCTGCTCCCGCCAGTCTTTCTCGGGCGGGGTGGAGGGGTCTGAGTTAAGTTCTATTGCTTGGCACCCGCTCTGCTTTCCCCATGTGTTTGGGGACGCGCTATATTACTGACGCCTCTGCGTCCGTCTGCGGGTGCTCCACGGTGGTGGGGAGCCTTTCACTCCCCTCGGGTCTCCGCTGCTGCCTGTGTTCTGCGTCTGGGTTCTGCTGCTTGCTGTTCTGGTTCCGCGTCTGGGTTCCGCTGCTTCCGCCGTTCGCTGGCCCGGTTCTGTGCTGGTTTCTGCAGCCGTTGCGCTCACAGCCTGGTGCCCTCCACTGCTGCCGATTTTCGTGGATTAGAGCCAGTGCCCACCCCCGCTTTCCCCGCGTGGAGCTGGTGCCAGCTCAAGCTGCTTATCGCGGCTTTCCACGGCTTTCGCAGCTTTGATCCAGTGGCTAGAGGTGGGGGAGGGGTCCTCGCATTCCTAATTCTTTGAGAAAGTTGGATGTGAGCTTTATCTGGATTTCTTTTCCGGTTTGAGTCCTTCTCCATTGCTTTTTGAGTTTGTTGTTGTGGATTTCTTAAGTTAGTTGGCTCGTGGGACTCCCTGGTTCTCTCTTTTTGTGAGAGAGAGCTAGGCAGCGTCCCTATTGTCTCAGCGCCATCTTCCTTCTCTCCTAGATGCCATTCTTCGAGATCTGAAGATCTTGGCTCAAAGCCAGCCCTGGCACCTGGAGTCAGTCTTCTACAGTAAGATTTCACCACTTTGTGTGGAACACTAGAAAGGATGCTCAAATGTCCAAAGAACACAATTATCATCAAACCTCTATAAGAAGTCTTCATTAGCTTCAGCCCAAAGTTTCCAAAAAGCATGTATAATTAACTGTCAACTTACAAGTGAGATGAATTTCTTTTCACACAAAGAATTTCAATGTATGGTTTCTCTGATACAAAAAAAAAAAAATTGGAACCTAAAGACTCATGGCTTGAATTTTCTGGTGCTGCATAGCAACCACAGCCTTTACAGAAGGCTGGGTTAAACAGTTCACAGCAGACTCACACTCTAATGTTTCCCACCCAGATCAATACAATCATTTCTACAGCCTGTCTGCCCTGGAGGCACCCAATTCTACAGCTCTGGATTGGGCATGATTTGAAGGGAACTAAAGATAACTAAAGATATCTTCTATGCATTCTGTAATAATTATTTTAGCCTTGTCCATAATGACTCTTCCAAGGATTTGTAGTGAATTTCTTGAAGTACAATGTCAAGTTAACCTGCCAGCAGACGAGTTATCTCCATACCTGTTCTAAGCTCATAAAGGGCAGATGTGCTGGTTATTCCTTATTTACCACCAGATTGATTTTCTGTCCTTCTTGCCTTGTATCCTGTTTGAAACAAAACTTATAGTAAGCCATGTTTGGAATTAAGATTCTGTCCTAGACTCCAACAGACCAGACTAAAAATCAGATTGGAATTATTCATGCTCAAGCTCCAGGTAACCAAACAGATACTTAACTTTTCATTTGACCTTTAGGTGAACTAGGACAACTGGGGTTAATGGTTAGGTTTCCTAAAAACAGACAAGTTTCTCTTAGCATGATAGATAATGAATGATTTATCCTGCTTGATTTCTTAAAAAAGAAAAACAAAAGAAAGAGTAACCTAGAGTCAGCTAAAAGTAACCAATAAATTACTTTTCTACTGTACGCTCTCTCTGTTCTGTTCCCACTTGTAGAAGGAGAAAATTTTCAATGTATGTTGGAGTTCGTTGTTTGTGCTTTCTTCTGCCCTTTCCTCTGTATAAAATGAACTAAACTCCTTTGCTCAGCTTCTATTTTATGGAATGATGTGCTAGTGGTTCTAGGATCAAAAGTACAGCCAACTAAGATCCTTGGGCTGAATTATGTTGTAAGAAAACAGAAAAGCCACATTTTGAGAGGTCAAATCTCAGAGTCTTCAGTAAAAGACCATGATGGACTGCATGGTAGATTCCTATCTCAAAAATCAGAAATCAGAAAACACACTTAACACAGCTAGAAAACTATGCCACGAGGGCCAGAGAGGAACAGAAGAACAAAAACTGTAGCACCAAACCAATTCAGCTCCAATGGAGAGCTGAAGTGGGGCAGCCAAGAGACACTTCTTCAATATTTTTGTCCTGTGACATCTGCAAACTCTCTACTCCCCCTGCTCCTTCTCTCTATCTCCCACTTTCTTCTCTCTTTCCTCCACCACCTTTTTGCCCTTCTGCTCTTTCTCCCTCTTCTTGTCTCTCCTCACCGTCTCTTACTGTCCTCTTCCCTCTTTTTTAATAATGAGATCTTCTTATGCAATCAAGCTGGCTTCAAAAGTTAGGCTCATCCTGCCTTAGATGCCTCAGAACTTGCATAGAGGCATGCACATTCTCTCCAGTTTCTGTAAAGTTTATTTGCTACTTGAATGCAGTCCCCAGAATTCCATGGTTCTCTAAACCCCATGGGGCTCCTCTCTGAAAGGACCAGCTCTAAGGTATCCCTGAGAAGATATTCTTTAGGCTTAAACATGATCATGGCTTCATTTCCTTGTAAATCTCCAGTGTTTCTCCTTTCTTTTTTTTTCGATCCCTTAACCCTACTCATACCTTGAGCAGGGATGAAGCTTGGTGGTATAACGCTCTCCTAGTACAAACAAGTAATAACCTCTTTATCAGTAAAATTACTCTTCATTAAATCCTCTGATTATGCCATCTGGTTCCCACCAGAACACAAATTGACACATCAGACTTAAACATTTCAAATTCGGGTACAAAAGTCAATGGACAGAAAAGACAAAAGGGAATTGAAAAAAGGGAACGATATTTCAAACGAGTGTTGAAAAGAATTAGAAGCACAATCTTGCAGTTTGGTTTTTACAAGACTTACTTGCCTTAATCAGATACTTAAATAGCAGAGTATTGTGGAACATATTTTTTTCTCTCTGAAGCCTCTCATTTCATATGTAATTAGAAACATGCCAGTCTGTAATGATGGCGACCCTCAAAATGGTCAGTCTGTCACTTGCACATTTCTAACTGCAGACACAAATGCTTGCCTGATTACTAAGAGTCTTATTAAGGGGCTATTGTTTCCCACAGCACAGCCAGCACCACCTACCTCCTGATCTTTATCATCTTCATTCTACTTAAAGAAGGGATTTTAAAGAAGAAAGAAAAATGCCAGGGATATCACATCAGGCTGTATTCATAGCTGAGGTAAAGAGCATCTGGTCTTGTCATTCCTCAATTTTTGTTTTCCTTTCTAAACCTAAGAATAACTTACAACCCATTGCAAAACAGGGAGGACATTTTCCCAAGGGCATATGGGTGGCAGAAGTTAACAGGGAAGCCAATTCCAGCCAGAGTCTGGTCATACTCTACTATAGCCTCTCTTTAACTTTCCCAAATGCTTCAGCTATGTTCACTGCTATAAACTATAATATGCAGCTATTACATTCTGTAAAACTAATCAGATTTGGCAGAGAGCATCCTAAAAAGATGACACTAATTCCGAAGACTATTCAGCATCTAAGATAAGGAAAAATAAGCTTTCTTTTGAGGAGTGATTTATTCGATTTTATTTTCAAACAAATTGTACCAGCATGCACATTTTTGCACATGTTTTTTTCCCCAAATTATAAAAGTTTCAGAGCAAAAAATCCTGATACTGCTTTACAAGAAAAAAAATAAATCTAACATAACTCAATTGATCCATGGGTATGCCTACCCCTGAAAACAAAGATTCCAAAGTAAATCACTTGATTTTGAATTCTTTGAAGGCTAAGAATCTTTGTCACTATATGTTCATCGCTAAGCATAGATGTCCAATCCTGGTGCACAGATTTTCAATCAATGGAATAAAAGAAATGCTTAGATGGCCCAAAGTCTTGGCCGACTTCACCCACTGTTATTCCAACACTTGGAACATTTACCTTCTCTCCAGGTTCGCCTCTGTATAGGGAAGCTCTTGCATAGACACAGTTCTCATTTCACAGAGACATCTACAATACCACACAAAGCTTCAGACTGGTTCCTTGCTTTATCACACAAAGAATACATTCTACAGAGAGGATAATGGAAGCCAACAGTCCATGTCTCCCTCAAGGTAGTACTTACTTTCTTTAAAAATAAAAGCCCAGGCAGCCAGAGAGAAAAAGAAGCACTGAAATGACCATTGTGGGGGAAAAAAAGGTGATTATTGTTGCAAGGGATACTTTCATATCCTTTCAGCAGACCTTGACCTAGACTTAATCTCTTCACCTTACAAACCATAAGGCGGTACTCAGTGGAAATTGATATGCCCCTTTTTGCCTAAGACTGCTCCAGGGAACAATCCCTCAGCTTTTCTTCATTGCTAGTCCTGGGGCCTGAATTTAGAGCCAGAGCATTGTCCTTGGGATTTTTCAAGGCTAGAGCTCTGCCACTTGAGCCACAGCACCACTTCTGGCTTTTTCTATGTATGTGGTACTGAGGAATCAAACCCAGGTCTTTGTGCATGCTAGGCAAGCATTCTACCACTAGGCCAAACTCCCAGCCCTAAATTTTCCCTCTATTTTTTTGCCAGTCCTGGCCTCGAACTCAGGGCCTGAGCACTGTCCTTGGGCTTTCTTAAGGCTAGAGCTCTATTACTTGAGCCACAGCACCATTTATGGCTTTTTATATGTAAATGTGGTACAGAGGACTCGAACCCAGGTCTTCGAGCATGCTAGACAAGCATCTACCACTAGGCCAAATTCCTGGCCCCTAAGCTTTTCTTCCTAGCAACACAAATGCAGGGCTGGTCCAATGCCTACTGTGCTTGCCTGTTATCCTAGCAACTCAGGGAACAGAGATCTAAGGATAGAGGTTCAAAAACAGCTGAGGCAGAAATGTCCACAGACTCTTATTCTAATTAACTAACAAAAACCCAGAAGTAGTGGTTTGGCTCAGTGTTGAGTGAAAAAGCTTAAGGGGAGCATGAGGCTCTAAGTGTAAGCTCCAATAATACTGCATTACCACAGGAATGCAGATTCTGAGCAATCACTGAAAGAATGTCATCCTGGTTGTAAAGGTGACGGTAGCAGAACCCTTGTGACATAAGCCTGCGAGAAGGAATATGGGCACACTGGACATGTGTGTTGTCCAACTAAGCCAGCGCTTCTCAGCTAAGAGTGACAGAGGCAGGGGAGATGTAAAGGGAAAATGCTGAAACCTATCCCCATCTCCTCATCATGCTATAGGAGACACACAGTCATTCTTCCTCCTCCTTCTGCACACTGTTTAAGATTACAAAGAGCCCAAATTCATGTGAGAGGATGGGGATATGGCAGAAGAATTGAGTAGACAGGGAAATTTTATTCTTTTTAATAAATATAAAAAAGCCAGACTTTGAAGTTCAAAGCCAGGAAGTAACTGACAGAGCAAAAGTATAGTTAGTTAAATTTCGCTTCGCTAAATTTAAAAGTTGATACAAGGAGTGGGAGACCTAAAAGAAGTTTGCTACCTACTACTATTCTCTCCTTGGAAATGGTCAAAAGCTCTCTTTAGGGTAGAGACAGTAGAAGAAGAAGCTCATCCGAGAAAAGGAAGGCCTAAAGCTCATGTATTGTCCCTAAATTTAGGATAGGCCCGAAGACATCTCCAAGTCTTGGAAAACAAAGTAACTCCCACCCAGAACATGGCCTGAAGGGCCAGACATGACCTCATAGGTCCTCCCAGAATAAAGGCATCAGGTAACAACAGCAGCCATTTTGTGTCTTTAACTCCCATTTCCTGCATGGGAAAGAGGAAATGCTAACTCTTCCCACATACTCCAAATCTGAAAAGCTGAAATCTTCTCAACCAAGCTTTTTTGTTTTGTTTTGTTTTGTTTTTCCTGAACCATCTAGCTAGATCCTCATATGTTCCTTACTGGTATATGCATGTGTGCACACACACACACACACACACACACACACTCATTTACTCACCTTCTCTCAAACTCCTGGATTGACACTGTGTGTGTGTGTGTGTGTGTGTGTGTGTGTGTGTGTGTGTGTGTGTGTTCATCCAATTCTTAGAAACTCCGCAAATCTCAGATTTTTGCCTCTAAGGCCATCCATAAGTAACAACTCCACCTTGGAAATAGCTGGTGATACTTGGAGATGTTTTGGCTGTCTCACCCAGGAAGGTACCCCTTGCATCAAATAGATAGAGAAAAGGATGCTAAGCCAGACACAAAGAAACATAGGCCCCACAGTTGCCCTCATTTGTAACAATAAGTATACATTTAGGATTCTCCTAACAGAGGATCATAACAGCTCAAAAGCTATGTACATATGGATGTACATATGAACATAGGATGAGGCTAAGTGAAATAAACTACAGGATATGGAAACAAGAGGTTTATCTTTGTGATTATTGTTCTTAATGCACTATGGGAGGCTATTTCTTTTTTTCTTCTTTTCCCCTTAAGGTTTATCGCATGTTGTTACTGTATCTGACTTTGGTACGTGGTATACTGTATATATGTTTATTAGTGTATTTGAAAATGGGAAGGTAAGGGAAAAACAAGAAAGTGAAAGGGAGGTAGGGGAGGGGAAAGTGGGAGAAAAGCATGGGAAGGGGTAACAATATTCAAGAAGTAATGTACCCACTACATTATGAATGTAACTGTAACCCCTCTGGGCATCACTCCAATAAAATAAAATAAAATTTTAAAAAATATTCTGCAATGTGCAGGAAAATCCCTAAGACATGTCCATAATGATGGATTGACACACCTCAGGGTGATCTCTGTTATCTACAAGGAAAGATGACCACCTGTGCTATTGAAAGCCTCTGTTTGAGGAACTGTGGCAATGAAAACTCCTTTATCAACTTAAATGATGTAAAACATACAAAATTTAGAAAGTATAGATTAGTATATAGTAAGAACATAATTATTATCAGATATTTGTAGTCACCACTATAACAAAGCCAATATTTATTTGTACATGTTATGGACATGTGTGGTACTGTGCTAAATACATTAAAATACACAATTCATTATACCCAATAGTATTATTGTATATGCTTTGTGATTAAAACATTTTGCTGCCAGGTTTTCGTAGCTCACAACTGTAATCCTACCTAGTCAGGTGGGCAAAACTGGAGAATTCAGGTTCAAAGACAGCCCAGATAGACAAATTGGATACTCATCTCCAATTAACTAGCCCAGAAGCTAGAAGTAGAAGTATGGTTCAAGCCTTAAAGTAGGAGACTTGGTCAAAAAAAGCTAAGCACAAGTTTAAGGACCTTACTTGAAGCTCCAGGCTTCCGCCCTGCTCGATGGTGCGCTCTCTCTCTCTCTCTCTCTCTCTCTCTCTCTCTCTCTCTCTCTCTCTCTCTCTCTCTCTCTCTCTCTCTCTCTGTCTCATTCTCACACACATACACAAACACACACATCAAAATCTAACATATTTTGTTAAAACTGTTAATGAGTCAATTTTTGATAACTTCTTATAAACATGTAAATAAATATGTATATATAATAAAAATGTATTATCAGGACACAATGCTAAAAGCAGCAAATTAAACTTCATTTATTCCATTAACAATGCTTTCCTTTAAAATGTTTTCAGTTGGAAACAAAAACAGAAACAAACAACAACAAAAACAGGCAGCTTGGTGCCAGTGGCTCACGTCTGTAGCTACTTGAGAGGCTGAGATCTGAGACTTGCAATTCAAAATCAGCCCGCGCTTGAAAGTTCATGAGACAATCATCTCCACTTAATCACCAGAAAACCAAAAGCAGCACTGGGGCTCAAGTGGTAGAGCACTAGCCTTGAGCTGAAGAGCTAAGGCACAAGAGTTCAAATCCCATGACTGACCAAAAAAGAAAAAAGTAAGGGAACAGTATGTTACATGTAAACAAACAAACATTAAACTGTTATATACTTCTCTTCAAATAAAATGCAATCAAGGGAGGCTTGGCGGAAGCCTGTTACTGCAGGTGGGGCAGACTGCTGGAGCCAAGGCTGCCACTGTTTGTGTCCTGCAACCAGAAGTAAAGTGAAAGAGACACACGGCATTTCAAATAAATCAATTTCCTTTATTAGCTTCCTTACTTTAGTGGTTGCTTTTACTGTATGTTTTGTGGACCAAGTTAATCATTTTCATGTAAAGATCAATTTCAATATGCACTTTCATTTGAAAGTGGTCAGATTTTGTAGAGAAGGGAAAGGGGGAAGGTACACACTAGACTGATTGTTGTTGACAGTGACACAAGCACTCTGTGAACTTCTGATAACAGTATCTAAAAATATTCTTTCTTATTTTTTCCAATTGTGGTTTAGTTAAAGCTGACCAATTTTTCCTGTTTCCTCTACAGTTTCCTTCAGTGTACATAGGGAATTACCTACATAAATACCAACAAATCCCTTTGCTTGCTTATAACAAAGCTAGGCTAACTATTTTGGGTAAAAATACACTGGATTAGTTAGGGTATTAAAGCACTCTACTGACTTTTATGAATATGGGACCCAGATATGATTTTTCTGCTTCTCCTTTATTTAACCATGTATGCACTTTATGCCATGGTTATTAAGTCTGAATGAAAAATGCTAATGAATACCCTACCAATTAGAGATATTAAGTAAATCATCAAGACCACTACTATAGTTTCCTGTGTCAGTTTACCTGAAAATATCAGCAAGTAACTATATATTTAATCCTCTGAAATTTGTATAGATGCACACTTATGAAAAGACTCGTGTAACTTCTTAGTTAAGGAAAATAGCCAAGTTCAGATAATATTCAAGGGCAATATGCAGAAAGTACATCCATAAGTATATGATTATGTAAGCATGCACAAATTCATCTGATCACACTCTACATTTCCTTTGGGAATTCTATGAAAAGAATTTAAATAGAATTAGTATTAAACAGAGTTTTATAATGATGAATATTGTTAACAGTGAAAGTCTTATTTCATTTCTCAAGCACTGGTTATACACTAAGCAAAGGCTCTTAGTGAGAGGTTATGCCTTAAATTAAAGGTATCTGACAGTGTTTTTTGCAAGTCCCTTCAACTAGCACTGACCAAGTAACTTTGTAAAAAGACAGTCAAATAAAATGTGTAGAAATGTACACACATAGCACCTTTGTTCTGTAAACACATTAAGTGAACTGCCTTGGGAACATTCTAGGCTATCGTGTTAGCTGATTAATATCTTGGACATGCTGTCATGTCTCCACACACTTTCTCAAGTGAGAATTGAGCTGAAAATTGAGAGTAAACTCAGCTTGCAGGCATAACTCCAAGTGAGTCTCGTTCTCTGATGTCTCCCACAATTCTCTGTTCATGTTTGCTTTTGGAGTATCCAATAATGCAGTTAGCTGTGTCCATACTGCTCAATAGAAGATGGGCATCCCAGAAGTCTGCTCGTGTAAAATCCATTGAGGCACAGAATAGCACCAAAAAAATGTAAAAAAAAAAAGATTGACAAATGTATACACATAGCAGACAAGAAGAATTAGTTACATAAAAAAAGATTAAGGATGAGGCTTACCAGATTGGTGCCAGACTCTGACACTCAAATCCCAGCTCAGTAGTTTCAGAGTTGAGTGACCTCTGCAAGACCCTTTGTATAAACCTAAACAGTTTAAAAAGTTTAAAAAGTGAGTTACCTTCAATCATAGAGCGTTCTAAAGACAAAGGAGGCAGCTCTGTTGACCTAAGTAATGAGAGTATACAATTACTTTAAGAGTGATCTAATCTTACATGACTTTAAATTTAAAATGACTTGGAACAGGGGGTATTTTTATTAGTTTTTTTTTTTGGGGGGGGAGTGTCAGTGTAGGACTTGATCTCAAGGCCTGGGCACTATCCTTAAGCTTTTTTGCTCAAGGCTAGTGCTCTACCACTTTGAGCTACAGTCTATTTTTGGTTTTTCTAGTGGTAAATTGGAGATAAGAAGTCTCACAGATTTTCCTGCCCATGCTGACTTTGAACAACGATCCTCAGATATTAACCTCTTGAGTAGCTAGGAGTAATTTTTTTTAGATAAAGACAGAAGAGATTTATAATTTGGTATTTTTTCAAATTTTAGTATCCCTCCAAATAGTATGTGAACCTGTAAAAGTGTGTAGATTCCAGGAGTCATCTTTTTCTTACTGAAATGAGTTCCTAAAACTTGTACCTTTAAAATAGGCATCCTTAGGCATTTTCATGTTGGCTAGAGTTTGGGAAATGCCTGATCCAGTCCCCTGTAAAGCACAATAACTTGTGCATTTTCATAAAAGGGAAACTGTTTTTAAAGGGTTACTCTTCATCAGTTAATGCTCTGGATACTTCTTTAAAACTATTTCCTTTGAACTTTAACAGTGTTTTTATCCACATGTAAAATAGGATTTTTATCCACAAGGAAAATAGGATTCCGATGATGTGAAATGATTTATCCAAAGCCAGTTATGTAGCAAGTAAGTTACAGATCCAGAATATAAACGGAAACTTCTCTATTCTAATAATGGATTTGATCCAATCATACTGAACTCATGATTACAACCTTTGTGAAGCTATAACATAAAACGATCTCCTGTCCATAATAATTTCTCATAAAGGCATTATGTGACAGAGACTGCTAAAAAAATGGGGAAGGCGGGGGAGAGCCAAGTTAATTTTGTCTTCAGACTTCAAATGATTTGTGGCTACCAGAAAATATTCATAGGTGTTTGACAACCAAAGATATGAATCAGTTAGTTCCTGATTTAAAATTTTTCCATATATACTATACCTGGCATACATTACAATGATCTCAGACACAGACTATTTACCAGTGAAGAATAGAGTCAGAAGTCAAAGACCTGAATAACAAGGAACTTATCTCTGTACCAAGGATATTGGTTGGTGGTTAAGCATGTGCCTAGCAAGCACAAGGTCCTACATTTGATGCCAAGCACCATAAAATAATAAATTTGAAAACCTGTCTCTCATGGGTCAGCTGCATAAATGAGAGCAACCTCTGTGAGCTTCACTTCTCCCACCTATAAAATATTAATACCTCAGGGGTCTCTGTTCCATTTTAGCATAGTATCTAGTATTTGGTAGATGTTCCATAGATGTTAGTCACCTCACTACATGTCTGGTAAATTACCACCTGAAATAAGCCCATAATGCAGTGAGTAAAAAAGTCCAAAAGAAACTATAAGAACAAACCTATTATAAATAAGCCAAGGAAATAAACATCTTAACACTAGAAATTATTGATTTCTGGTGAAAAAGGTCAACTTAATATAAAATAAATTGGTGAAGCTACAGAGGAACAGGTATTTTCTTTTAGAAACTGCTAATTGCTACCACCATTAAGTGGTCATTGGATAATTTATTTAAAATTTTCAAAAATTAAAACTCTTTGATACAGAAATAATATTGTTCATGCTACTATGAGATCAGAAGAGCAGAAAGCAATAAACATTTTCTGAAAAGGGACAAGTAGTGAATCTTTCAGGGGTTGTGAGTGTTGTGCTCTCCTTCTGACAACTCAAGTCTACTACTACCATGTGGAAACAGAGATAATACATACTGAGGATGGATGCATTTCCAGAAAATGTCATCTATAGCAAAATATACACCTCCCCTGGAAACTTATTTGTATTTTTCTCTGGAAATGCAAGCACTAAATAAATGATTGAAAGACTATTCTCAGCTTGTAGCCTGTACTCAAGACCAGTGCTCCTAATGTGACTTCAAAGTCAGTTGCTGTTTGTCACTCCTGGGAAGAACTCTAACACATGAGGAGAAGCAGGAGAAAAGTCAGTCTTCACAGCTCTGAAGTTGTGGTAACACACGCCAACTTCTCAAAAGAGAAAGCGCAAAATATATGCATTTCTGGACACTAATGTCTCAGGTGTATAATAGAAGAGGATCAGATCTGAGAACTGTTTGAAGCCAATCCAGGCAGATAAAGCCTAAAGACTCTCCTCTCCACCTGAGTTCAAACCCCAGAATCAGCAAACACACCCACACACCCACACCCACACCCCCCCCACACACAGAGTGTCACCTTTCGTGGTAATCTTTCATGGTTTGTGACTTAAAAATAATAAGATTTTCAGGCCAAAAATACACTCAAGAAACTATCAAGCCAAAAAAAAATGAAGTAATTCTCATTGAAAAATTGAAATGAGCTTGAACACAGAGCATCAAGGTTTTAGTCCTCATGGCACTGAGAACGCTTGAAAAAAAATATGAGTTGCAACACTCATGGTCTCTCATTCTGTGATCTCAGAACGCAAGGATACATTTGCTGAGATGGAGCTACTTTCTGTTCACAGATACTTCACAGATACTGGGCTTTTTCTTCCTATTGGCAACTGCCAAATCAGATAAAGGCTGGAATGAGAAAAGAGGCAACTAAAGTCAAATAGAAAAAGCCAAAGAAAAGGCATTCAAAAAAAAATACTGGGGAATTTGGAGGCAGATTCTGCCGTCATGGTGGGGGGGGGGAGGGGGAAGCGATTTGGTGAAGGTACTAGAAAAACAGGGTGTCCAGGCCCATTTCTGACTCTCCCAGGGCTCTGGCTGAGATTAGTTTGCCTAGCCAGATCAGAGGAAAAAGTAGTCACAGCAAATACCCTGTTGCAGTTAATTACTCACCACCTGTTAACTGTGATTAACGGCCCTGGCTAATTATGTGTTAAGAGTATCTAGGGCTGTAATGGATCCCGAAGGCCTGTGAAGTTGACTTCATTTCCATGTTTGTCTCCTTTCACAAGGTCTCAGGCAAACATTGCCCAAACCTACTGAGCATTTTATGAACTCCCATGTCATCAGCTCTGCGTTTCAAATACACCCGTGTCTTCATAGGAAGGACAGCAAGTACCTGAGATGCACATTTGTTCCATAAATAAAGCAGGCAAGGTTTTGGATTTTAGGAGACACAGAGGGCCTTGTGCAGCAGGGAGTCTAGTAAGAAGCTGCTAATCGGTGTGTATCAAAGTCATTATTACATTTGTGATAAGATGAAGTACATATTAATAGCAGGATGCACTTAAAAACTCCTCCTCCTTTCTCTCTTCAAATAAAGCAAAACTACAAACAAGAGAAACCTAGAAATCTTCAGAAAAGATATTTAAAATGAGTGTAATTTTTGGCCCTTAAAAATGTTTTAAAAACATTCATATAGTTTAAGCAAATCAAGTTATGTTAACAGGTTTAAATAAAATAGTTTATGGAAATAAACTATTTTTAATAAACTATTTTAATACTTAATAAATAAATATTTAATAAACTATTTAATAAATAAACTATTATTTAAATAAAATAGTTTATGGAAATAAAATAGTTATGGAAATATATAATGTGTAATACATATTTGTGACATTTTAAATATATTTCCATATATATCCAAGTGCCACAAACTGTTGAGAGTACAGGGTATATTTCTTATTTTTCTTTCTCTTTCTTTTTACTTTTTGTTGTTGGTGGTAGTGTTCATGGGGCTTGAACTCTGGGAGTGAGCGCTGTCCCTGAGCTCTTCAGTTCAAGGCTACCAGCCTACCCTTTGAGTCACAGCACCACTTCTGGTTTTCTAGTGGTTAATTAGAGATAAAAGTCTCATAGACTTTAGTGCCCTCGATGGCTTTCAACCTTGATCCTCAGATCTCAGCTTCCTTAGTTGCTAGGATTACAGGCATGAGCCACCGCGCCCGGGTTATTTTTCTTAAAAGGCATAGAACTTAATAATATTGAATTTTTCTGGAAGTAAATTTAAAGTCAACTAATTAACCCTTCCCCTTTTAGCAACTTGCTTTGCTAATTTAACAATGTGTCATGTGCAATCAGCCACATCAAATACATGTTATTTTAATCATCTTATGATAATAGTCCAGAGTTCAGATATGTCAGTCATCTTGACTTGATCTTAGTGGTTAAAATTCATGTGTTTCAAATTTTTGCCATTATAAATAATGTTCCAAAGAATGGCATTGCAGGTATTTATTTTATCTTTATAGATTAGATTCCTCTTTAGAGCCTCAAAGATAAGCTTTTTCTTCTATAAAGATTTTATGCATTTTTATTATACGATGACATATCTGAAGGGTTAATGAATACACCCTGAACAACACTGGATGTTACATATTTTTAAGTTAGAGGTAAACAAGTCTACTTTATTTTACTTGATGATTCACTTGAAGTATTTTTTCCTTTTTAATGACTATCATTGTCTTCCTTTTCTGTCAACTTTTCCTTCCATCCTACATTTTTCAAGCAATTATCTTTTCTATTCCTTACCAAAACTCATGGTTCAACTATTTGTCTGCCATTAAAAATTATTTTTACCTAGTAGTTTTTGCATTAGGATTATTTGCAAGGCCATTTAGGAGAAAATATGTTGTTAACATGTTTGTTTGCAATGTGCTTTGCACTGGCTAGCTTTGCACTTAAGGATTAATTTCTCCAGCATACCTATATCTCTTGCCTCTATTGCTTTTGCCATTTTTTTTCTCTTCTCTGTCTCCATCTCTCCCCTATAATAACGTTTACCTCCATAAAGAACTACGATTTCTCCCTCTTCCAGGCCTTTATTTTTTTTTTGTTCCAAGACAGAATAAAGCTTTGGCTGAAGACAATTTTGATGAGATAGCAAGAAAAACTGCCTTTCTGCATTGGCATTTTAGAAATATTGCTCAAGTGGTTTGGGATCCATTTGTTTCCACTGCCTCCATCTATCTTTGCTTTATGGCTTTTGACTCTGCCGCTTTAACTTCACATTCCGTTTCGCTCCACTTCGACTGTATAGCTGCCAGTTTGGGTCCTGGTTTTGCTGATTTACTGTACTTAACCTCACTCCCACTCCACATTCTGAACCCCTTCCCGGATGCTACCTTCAGCTAACAGACTCCTCATTTATTGATTGAACAAAGTTTAGTTAAATAAACATCGGAATATAAGTGGGTGTATTTCCAGGTACACAGGCTTCCAAATCATTTCAAATGATGAGACCTACAATGTTTTTCAAACACTGTTAAATTTTACTAGGAGAAAATGATCGTGCTAATGTATATAATTATGCTATGAAATATTGTTTGGTTTATTTTATACTATGTAGTCTATTTAATATGCATGAAGGTATTTTAATGTTCAGTATCACAGAAAACACTTCATACTAAAGCTTTTGACATCCTTTCTAAAAATAAAGTTAATGAAGTAAACTTTCTCTTCTTTCCACACTATTCATATCAATTTGTTATTTGAGACCTAACACCAAATATTAAACAAAAATAAGATTTAAAATTTGAAACAGGGCATGCAATTTAATCTTATGTTTCCCCTTGAGAATTGGAAAAATACATATGAGTGTAAAAAAATCCCAGTATAAGCAGAGATCCGAAGCTTTTACAAAATTCCTTGGTGAGTACTGGTCCATCCTGCCATAAAGGGGTGGAGACGGAGGAAAGAGCCTATTGATTTATTTTACAGGGTGATTTGCTCGATAAGTTTTACAGGGTCTATTTTGACATCCTAAAAGGCTGACCATTTTTTTTTCAAATTCTGCCCAGTGTTCAATTTTCCTATCAAAATCTAGGCCGGGTTATTCATGGCAGATGCAATTTGACTGTCTAAATATTTTGGGGCAGTTTTCAAATCTTTCTCATTCTTCAGCATATGCCTCCATATTGGGACAATAGTATGAACACTAGCAGTGTGGAACTATCTTAAGATGTTCCAATACACCCAAGCTAACCATATTCTTTAACGTTTTTTTCCTTCCATAACAGGTTTAAATGTTTGTGAGCTTTCCTCATACCTTACCACATTTTACATACTTAAAAGAATCAATACTTGATTCTTGATTGTTCTCTACAACATGCTACTTTTTTGTTGCTGTTGCTTTTGTTGAAGGACAATCAATTGCAATTTGAATAAATTCAAGGGCAACTTAAGAAGACAGTATGTAAGACAAAGCTGGCTTGTCTCCCTGGTGAGCTGTGAAACACAATGGCTTTCATTTCATAACTGAGCAATAGTCTTAAGTCTCTCTGATGCACGATTCCCTGCCTTTCATCTTTTCCACAAATAGCAACTTGGCTGATCTTTTTATAATGAAAATTCTATCATGTAATTCCACATACTAAAACTCTTCCGTGATGTTTCATCATCTGAAGAACAAGTACCAAATTCTTCCGCCTGGTTTATATAATGCCTTCTAGTAGGGCTCTCTCCTGTCCTTCTTACTGCAAACATTTTGCATTGGACACTACTTTTCCTGAAATGAAATCTACTATTCATAAAATATCCTCATACTTCTATATTTAAATTTAGAATCAAAGAAAAAATCTTGAAGTAGAATAGAATATGAAAGGAGAAGCTCTCATCTCCCTGACCCCTCCCAGCCTCACTTCAGGGATGGGTAGCTTCAATTACTGACAGGGGCACATTATGGCGTGTGGGGCCAGTGCAAGAAGCAGCTAGCCATGTGATGAAGAGCGCAGAGACACTTCTACCCACAGGGACTTCATCGCAATAACAAGCCAACCAACCCTAAAGCCAATACTCCATCCAGATTGTCCCAGGCTAAGCCAATAGATTCCTTTAAAACAATGACTTCTTACACTGGTTCTTCTGCCTTTTAACCTAAAACTGTAAAACCAATCCACCCAGTCAAAAGCTAGAATATAAGCAACAATTCCAAGTTCTTTCATTAGTCTGTGTAAAGCATGATTTTGTAATCATTAAAGAAAAACATGGAATTATTACCTGTTTGTCTTACTGACAGGACTCAAGTATTATGGATTTTGTATACAGAGGACATGTGGTCAGAACAGTAGCAAGTGTGGAGGAAAAAGTTTCCTACTTACAGAAGTGACCATGGAGAAAATGGCTTAGGACACAGATACAAAATACAAGCTTTTCTCCTGGAGTTAGTTAATTTGTGGGTAGAAATTAAGGAGTCCAGTTTTCAGAAAAGAATGTTTGTTACATGTTGTAGCATTTTTAAAAATTGTCCATTTTTTAGTGTGATTTTCCTAATTCTATGATTAAAAATCATTTATCTCCCCGCCCTTGCCATTCCTATCCCCTCACACTTTTAAATGAATAAAACAGCTACTAATATAAACTGTCAGTATAACAGTTTGTATTGGACTTCTGGATGTTGCTTTTGATTATAACTACAGTAAGGGTAGCAAACACTTCTATGGAGAGATTTGTGGGCTGGGTCTATTTCGAGTATATCAATACAAGAACTCCTTTAACCCTTTCATGGCCCCGCTCTCTTACTATTCCAATCATCATTTTACTGATAAGGGCCCTGGGTCTCTGAATGGTTGTCACTTGCCCAAAGTCACAAAGCTCTTCGTGAAAATTTGAACGTGGGTTCCTTGCTCTGAACCTAACTACTGCCTCTCTGTTCAGAAAATGTTGGAGAAAAGACTGGCTAACACTTATAAACATAGTTCAAGAGTATCTGAGGGGCTGGGAATTTGGCCTAGTGGTAGAGTGCTTGCCTAGCATGCACAAAGACCCGGGTTTGATTCCTTGGTACCACAAAGAGAAAAGTCAGAAGTGTTAAAAAAGATTACCTGAAAACTAAATAACAAGCATTTCAAAGCATTCATGAGGAAGAAAACTGTTGCTTTTCCATCAGAATGAAAATACAAATTATGTGTTTAAGACTTTCCAGAGCTAAAGTTAGAATGCCACATCTGTACTGTCCAACCTGGTAATGTTAAACTTATGCCCATTGGATGTGATCAGCAACTCTCTTGTGGTCTGATGCACTCACACTTGTACATACTCAGTTACATCTGTGCACTTTGCTCACACATAGATGGAGCAAATATGTGACAGAAAAATACATTAAAATTGGCTCTCTTGTCTTCATCATTGATCAGATGTAGTTACAAAACTTTCAGAGGATACACACCTTGAAGCTCAGTTCAGGGGCAAGAATTTTGAAGAACAATAGAGAATAATACTATGTAGCATTCTGAATTGGGATTAAATGCTACATAATCTCTCCTACCTCTAATCACTACAAGTATTTGTGTTTTTTTTATATGTAACATATATAGATCATCAAACGAGAAATAATTAAGTCTTCATAATAATTACCCTTTTCCTATGGCATA
This sequence comes from Megascapheus bottae, assembly GCF_031878675.1. Classification (NCBI taxonomy): domain Eukaryota; kingdom Metazoa; phylum Chordata; class Mammalia; order Rodentia; family Geomyidae; genus Megascapheus; species Megascapheus bottae. The sequence goes on from NC_143510.1 coordinate 28,989,757, forward strand.
AGGAGGCAAGATGTTTGCAATCCCTCCCATGAAGGGCCAGTAACAGCTGTCTGCAGCACCTTTATAAATGAAAGATTGAGACTTTTCATCTGCTCACCTTCCCTAACAGCAGACCCAAACCCAAGTACTGTACTTTAAACAAAGGAAAGAAAAACAATGAATTTTGGCTCCTACTTTTGTAGGTGAGGAAGCTCAAGAGCTTGATGTGTTCTGGTAAGGGTACATGCTGCCTCCTACCAAGATGGGAAAACAGGAAGAGGAACACAGGAGAGAATGTGAGGAGAGGTTACAGGCTTGCTTTGAAACCTTTGCTCCTGCCACCTTAATTAATTCAGTCCCTGAAGATCCTAACTCATTTCTTAAAGCCCTACTACTTCTCATTAACATTACATTGAAAATCGAATTTCAGCATGAATTTGGCAAGAAAATCACATAGCAAGCCAGAGAACATTCACTTGAATTTCATATCAATACCCTCTCTGGGATCAAGAGGAGGGAATTATATGCTATGTACAGCTAGGTATATATACAATTAATGTACTATATATGTATATTGTATAGAAACAATATACTCTACATACAATGTACATACAGTATGTAAAATTATATATAATATAGACAACATACAGACTATATATATGAATATGAGTGCTGGAATGCAAATTAGTAGGAAGTTCAATTATAAAGAGGCTGGATCTAATTGAGAAGTACCTATTTTACTTCATTTCTGACTACGAGGGAGAAAGGAAGAAGGAGGGAATAATATCAAGACCATTAACAAATATTAACTTCCCATCCAAAGTTCAGTAATCGCTACTAAACCTACATTGGTCATACATCACTCCAAAAATGACACATAATCCAAGAGTAGTCCATCAGGCAAACACTTCCCTTCCCCTTACTGAGAACTGTGATGTATTTATTTACTTACTTAGTTAAGTGAAATCTATTTTATAAAGCAAGAAACTCCTCAGAGAGGTCACAGATTTATCATGATGTTAAAGTCATAAAAATTAGAGTTGCAGGATAAGTAGTTAATTGGAAATTACATACCACGCCATTAATTTTATAATCAGCAAAGATAAAGGCAATGAGGAAGTAAATGATAGAAACTTAGCTTAAATCAAATCAACACATATTTATTGGCATTTATTACACAAAAGATGCCATGATGAAGAAAGGGCAGTAGGATGCCATGTTCTCTCTTTAAGGAACTTATTATCTGGCTTGGGAAATTAACACGTGGACTGTAGAAATTTATCTTTACAGCAGCAACAATACAAAGCTCTATACAAGAAAAGGCCACAGAACCATGTACAAAAGTGTATTAAAGTGGTGATGAAAGGCTGAAGAAAAGTTTCCAGGCTTTGAGTAACAACTCTACCACTTCTAAGTCATTGAGTGGGAAGCAGTCATGTGTCTGTCCATGGGGATAAAATAGGACCTACTGACATGAGTCTCCGAATTTAACAAGTTAATAATTTCCAAGTGCTTATAAATAAGGATGTGCATGGGTGAGTGCAATGTCACTGCTAGGTAAGGAAAACACAACTGGAGGAAGGAAAAGGTTACCAGGATCTGGTAGGATTTGAGTAGTAATGGAAGGTATGTTCCTCTCTCCCTTTCCATTGCTTCATTTCCCTCAGTAGCAAATCTTCTAAGGTCTTAATTTTTATGAGAATTGAAAATTACAGTCACCACCCTGTTGACCTGCTGTGAAAAAACCATCTCTCCTTTCTTGTTGGAATAAACTTTTTAAAAATTGTTTTGTCAATTTAATTAGTACTCGTTCACAATTATCATTCTTCTACTACTCCAAACCCATCATTTTACAGAAAGTTCTAAAAATAGCATAATACACAAATTCAGTGGTTGTTGTTGTTTGCAGTTAACACGTAATTATTCTCCATGTGATCAACATTTTTTCTTCTTTGTAGGTTCTGCCACTGTCATAAGAATATTGACTTTTGGAAGCAAGAAACTTACATGTGAATCTTCCATACTCATTAACATGTCAGAAAATAAATTGCTTTATTAGTCCATCCTTTCCACTCAGAAGTTGATCTCTTTTCACAAATTCCTATCCCTAATATATACATACCATGTAATTCCTTCCTGTTGATTATAGAGAGGGCATTGATATGAAATTCCATTCTGTGATTAGGCTACCTTTTATAACCAAAGAAAGATCACTTGATAAATGTAATTAAAATCCCCAAATTCATTGACTTCTATTTAAACAAATATTACTTTAAGCATACCTAAAAGAATTTGGTGAGCACTTAAAAGGAAATGGATAGTTTTTTCTTCCTGAAGAAAGACATTCAAAGCTTGAAAGCAATTTTACTGGTGGCTATTAAAAAAATTTTAAAGTAAGGTCTCATGCTGTGAGAAGGTTTAAGGAAACAGCTATGTAGTAAAGATGGGAGAATAGCTTCTAAGACCTGTGAGTAACTACTGGCCTACAGCCAGCAAGACAATGAAGAAAAGGAAGGAGCTTAGTAGTGGCTTCTTCCCTAGTAAAGACACCAGGTGAGATTATATACCAAGCTTATATTCTATGGTTTGAAAGACATTTAGCAAGGGCCCCAGATAAAATATGCCAATATCCAGCTTAGGGAAATAAGGTAATACATTTGTGCTACCATTTGATCTATGTATCTATCTACCTATCTATCTATCTATCTATCTATCTATCTATCTATCTATCTATCTATCTATCTAATTATCTATCATCTATCTTTGTACCACTACTGGAGCTTGGATTCAGGGCCTTGCATTCTCACTTGATTTTTTTTCTTCAAGGCTGACACTTTAGCATTTGAGCCACACCTTTACTTCTAGCTTTTTCCTCCTTTATTAAGAGATAAGAGTTTCTGGGCTGTTTCTGCGTAGCCTGGCTTCAAACTGGGTTTCTTAGATTCCAGCCTCCAAGGATTATAGGTGTATAAGCCATGTGTGTCTTGGCATATTTGTTTGAAGCTACTAAGTTTGTGGTCATTTGCTACACAGCAATAAAAACCTAACATCCATCTGCTTGATTTCCTTTGTCTTCTAGTCTTCTCCAGTTCTAATCTTCCCGGACATTGTGTGCTATGTGTTCCTTGAGTCTTTTTTTTTCCTATCATAGAACTCTCCAAAAGAAATACTAGTCATTTTATTAAGCATCTGCTTGTGGCTTTTTCTAGTTTTCTAGACTATTCTCTTTAAGCTAATGTTTTACTTTCTATTGCCTGCTAGTCAGCTCTATGTGGGGATTATAAACCACCACCCCAAATATACAGAAAATCACTTATCTAACCCAACTCTGTTGGCAGCATCTCTGTTTTCCACTCTGTCTACAAGCACCACTATGAGCTGTTAGCCTTAGAATCAGGTCCCAAATCACACTGGCTTTTTAACAATAGATAGCATTCAAGGCATCCTTTTCAATTTCCAATGAAAATTAGGCCTTTCAGTATTACTAGTGAAATCTTGCATTGCAGTTGATTAAATTTTTCAAAATCTGTAACTTGCTGTAGCCTCACATGGAATCTTAGAATGCAGCACAAGTAAGCTCTATCACTTACCTGAAGTGGCCTGAACATATTTTACCATGTATTTTTAAGTGCTTTTGGGCCATAATTTCCTCATTTGATCATTAGGGAAGGTGTTATCTAGTTCATAGGGCTGATATAAGAGTTGTATAAAAACCAACTCAGTAAACAGTGGCTGTTCTAATCATTGCTTGGCTATTAGGAACAAAACCAGTGCACTTATCTGCACTCTTAACAAAAGATAATCCACCTACTTGAAGCCTATGCCGCCAGAGGCTTCTGCTTGGCCCCCTTAGATGTGGTTCAGGGTGTGGGGGTGTGTAGACACTAACTCAAAAGGAACTTGGCAAAGCAAAATTTATTCCTGCAAAAGAGTGTGCCATCAGTCAAAATTCTGGCAAGCAAGCATTCAGAATGGGCAGGACCCTATACAACAGGCCCTGCCCCTCCACTCAGGTTCACTCACTGTCTTGCTCATGACTGGCTAGTTTGCAAAGGGTAGGATGTCTTTATTACTTACCCACTCTGATCTTTCTGTTGAATAAATTGAGGTGTGTCTTAACCGTTCATATACTAGGCTACTACTTAACTGTTGATATTAGCACAATAATCAACAAGAGTCAAACCACCAGGCCAACACAGGAATTTCATTTTAATTTAATTTTATTTTATTTTATGTGGTCGTTGTGCTTGAACTCTGGCCTAGGCACTGTCCCTGAGCTACTGCTCTACCACTTGAGTCACAGTGACACTTCTGGTTTTCTGGTGGTTAATTTTAGATAAGAGTCTCATGGACTTTCATGCTGGCTTTGAATCATTGTCCTCAGATCTCAGTCTCCTGAGTAGCTAGGATTACAGGGGCGAGCCACTGGTGCCTGGCTAACACAGGAATTCTAAACATATCCCGGTGTGAGGTTCTGATGGCCTTGAGAAAAGTGGCCACCAGACAACCAAGAAGCTACCATCAAATGAACCAAAAAAGCAAAACATGAGACAAAGCCACTCCCATTCCTTGGAGATCTACAGTAAGAAAAAGGCCCAGGTGTTTTTCAATGTATCAGAACACAATGAGATTGTTGCAGCCCACACACCAAGTTCACTGAAGCATCTAAGAAATGATTTTTTTTCCATTAACTGTCACTTAAGTAGCACCTGGTTCCATTGCTGACACTGAGAGGTTATTTTCTAAACAAACATTAGCTTTTGTTATTTTTCTGAAAAGAAGAACTACAGACACAATATATAAACTTCTGACTTCTACCTTACAAATTCTAACTATAATACACTTTTTATTTGATATGGCATACTTCTGAATAAACTTGATTCATACACAACCTATCTTATCTTATTTTGCTCTGATTTTTGTGACTTAAGGGCTATATTGTTTTTCTACCAAGAGCTGCCTCCTTGCATTTTTTTTCTTACAAATTACATTAGCTAACACATGTTGTATTTCATTCTCTTATAACCTTATCATCCCAGTGACCATGGCACACTCCTCACTGTATTTGTGTAAATCACATTTAGTAGTTTTATGCTTCTGTTTCCTGCACTTATCTCAAGCAAATGTAGATAACAGTTACCAACGTTCTGATGATGCTAGGCTTTCACTGAACATTGTAGCATTACATCTATAAAAGGTTTTGATGGATATGTGGAACCAAAGATTTGTTTCCATCATTTCTAGAAGTTTTCACATCTGAGATGATGCCAAAAGTTTCAAGAAAAGTGAGTTTCAGGGCAGCAATAATTTTCAGCTTCCATAAAGCAGGGCTTCCTTTGTTCACAAATTCCTGGTTCTCTATTTAATCTCCTAACTTTAAAAATTACTACCAATGCTTATGACCATTATTACCTCTACATTCAAGGTTCTAGCTTGAAAAAAGTCCCTTTATGGTGCTGGCCCAGAGATTTAGAATTTAAGCTTTCTTGGCTAACAGATTAACAAGGAACAATCATGCAAGAGTAGAAACTACCAACTCCCAAAGCTCCCTGATTCAGCTCTGAACCCAGTGTGGGATAAGAGCTGCTGACATCATCTTTTGTTGACATTGCACTCCAGGCCACTTTCTAATCTCCCACAGTACAATTATACTTGAGTCCCTTATTTCCTAAGTGTTCAGTTCACACCCAGTGCCTGAGCTTTCATTATTCTCTGGGTAAAATGCCTTTCATATCCACCCCTGTGGTGTGCATGTATGATTTCTAATATTCAGACTTCTGGCACCTTTTGATTTCACCATGAGACAAAATTAACTGTTGCCTCATTTATGTACCTGTGGCTCCTTGCCAACGTGTGTGTGTGTGTGTGTGTGTGTGTGTGTGTGTGTGTGTGTGTGTGTGTGTTGGTGCTTGAACTCAGGTACTCTACTACTTGAGCCACAACTCCACTTCTGGCTATGTGGTGGTTAATTGAAGCTGAGAGTTTCATGTACCCTCTGCTCCCTGCTGGCTTCAAATTGAGATCCTCATATCTCAGCCTCCTGAGTAGTCCTTTACCCATTTTAATTAGGGGAAATGAAAGATACTGTTAATATATATATCTTCACTCCTTAAAGGTAGGCTGAGATTCACTTCAGAGGTGGAAGATGCTAGGGAATGTATTGAACCTCATTTGAATAGGAGAAAATCGTAAGTAGCTATTAGTAAGAAAAACAATGGAGCTCTGGGAAAAAATGAATGTGAACATGAATTGGTATGGATAATCTACTGTATGTTCATAAAATACTAAGTACAAAGGACTATGGTAGTAAATATATCTCTAAAATATTTCATCTTCACGGTCAGGTTTTTTTTTCCAAGTTTGTGAGGAAGTTTTATTGAGTCTTCACAAGTGAGAAAATACTAGTGGAGTACAGATCATTTAATAAATAAATATAATTGAATTTTCACTAAACAATCCTAAAGGGTCATAGGAACTTTAAAAAATATCCTTTGGAAATCAATAACATCTAGCTCACCTAGTTTGCACAGTTCTACCGGGAATGGCATTTGTTACGGGAATAAAATTAATGTGTTACTGAAATACCAATATGCCTTTCTAGCATTTCCACACAAACTCACATTACCTATATTCACATTTAGTATATTTTCAAATATATTTTTTCTTCGAAGTTAGTCCAGGAAAACACATATGCACATATGACTCATTTTTCGTACAAGGCCAGAATTAAGAGGCATGGCTCAAGTGACAGAGCATTAGCCATGAGCAAAAGAGTATGAGGCCTTGAGTTTAAGCTCCAGTACTGGTAATAAATATATGTATACATATATATAAATGTATTTTATTTATTTATAAGGTAATGGCAAGAGTTCAAGAATTTAGTGTGATAAAAAGCCTTTGTGTGCTATCTTATCCTTTTACAAGTTTAAATGCAGAACAAACTATTGGTGACTAAAGGCACAATGCCATACAGCCAATCTGTAGAATGTAGTCATCATGGATATTTGAAAATTAAACTGTTTCAACAGCACCTTTCTCAGTGGTTGGCAACCACAAAATAAAAATCTACACTGTTTCTTATTTTGACTGTCCTTTATGAATTTACTCACTGAAGTACTAGCTTCCTCAAGCATGTGGTTTCACTTACTATAATGTCCTCCAGGTTTATCCATGATATTTTAAAGTAAGTTTTCCCTTTTTCATTGAAGCTGAGTAATACTTCCATTGTTTCCTATTGTCTTTTACCAAGTTATCCATGCATAAACATGTAGGTTATTTCTCTATTTCACTGGACCTAGTAATGCCAATCTATCTTCCAGACCCTGATTTCAATTTGTTAGAGATAAGTAACCAGAAGCAGGATTGCTGAATCACACAGTATTCTATTTTTAAACTTTCAGAAAATTCCAGCTGTTATCCACAGTGGCTGTAACATTTTGCCTTCCTACAAACATTGTAGAAGACTTCTCTCAGAATTTTTCTGTATCTTTCCCAGCACTATTTTCTTCTTCCAGTACCCTAAGAGATATGAAGTACTACATTGTGGTATGTTTTGATTAGTATTTCCTTGATGGTCAGTGGTATTGAGCATCTTTTCATATGTATGCTGAAAATTTATAAGTATTCATTGAAAAATATCTAGTCACGCTGTTTTTCTCATTTGTGAGTCTTCGATGTCTTTTTGTGTATTTTTGGTATTCAGTTGTAGGAGTTGTTGGCAGTTGTCAGATGGAATCCCTTATCAGACTGGTGGTTTGTATACATTCTTCCTTCTAGGTTGGCTTTCATGCCAATGATTTGCTATGCAGAAAGATATCAGTGTGATGCACTGCCATTCATCTACTCTTGCTTTTATTCTCTACAATGTAATGGTCTATACCGTATATATTTGTATAAGCCCATGTCACAACGTCTTCTCCTTATGTTTTCTTCTAGGAATTTTATACATTCAAGTGTTATATCTAAATTTTTTGTCTTTTTGAGTTGTTTTGCTTTTTGTGTATGGAATAAAATTAATAAGTTTGGTTCCTTATCTTAAAATTAATAAATTGTTTTAATGACAATTGGTAGCTACTGAACCTCAGCTGTAATATCTGCTTCAGTCTTTGTACCTTTCTTTGAGAATCTTTTGTTATTCTAGCCCAGTGTCTTGGATTGAGCATTTTCCCTTCTAAATTTCTACTGACAGCAAAATTGCAAAGCAAATCTATATACATACAACCAGAAAGATTGCAAAAGACTAAGAAAAATGGGTAAGTTGAATGTCCAACAGTAATAAAAAATAATATGTATTAGAGATCATCATGTTTAGAGAAACAAGTTAGACTCTGAACAGCAAATACTGCTTTCTTTTTCTCATATACAGAATCTAGATTTGGGGGGAAAAAGTAATGGAAGTAGAAGACAAGGGCCCATTTGGGAAGAGAATAGGAAATCAGTGGTAAGACACAAGAAAGATATGGGAATACATGTGAATTAAAATAAAATGTACTACATACATGCATAGAAATGATGTAATAAAGGGCCCAGTCCTGAGCTTTATGCCTGTAATCATAACTTAGGAGGCTGAGATCTAGTAATTGTGGTTTTAACCCAGTCCAGGGCAGAAAAGTCCATGAGACTCTTATGTCTTGAATATAAGCCCCAGTATTGGCAATAATATGGTATAATTAGTCTATTATTTACAAAAGTACCCAGGAACTATATCTATCCTTTTCATAACTAGTCTTATTCACCTTTTTCTCCCTCATCTTGGTGAGATAACTGGTATAGAATAAATAATAAATTCTGAGGTTTTCTCAATCTCAGTAGCTTAAGGGAATGATCAGACCTCTTGAGAAGGAGTCACATTTCCTTGTCACTAGAAATGTGCTGCCTGATGCAAATGACCATGTCTCCATTCCAGGTATTAATTACCAATTCATACTGTCTTCTTAAGCCATTTTCTTTAATGCCAAGACAGACTTATAGTTGCATTAGTCTTGATAAGTGCTACATCCTAGGGAGATATCAGAAAGAATGATTTCTTTCCCATTTACTCTTGTGTTTTACCAGTTAATTATTTTGAAACATTTTACATTATATTGCTCACTTCTGTTAAAGAAAAAAATCTCTTTAATTCTGTCCCTACTCCTGCCCACCATGCTATCAGCTTTTACACTTTGGGGTGTCATTTTTGAAACAGCATTTTAGTAACTAAAGCATTCATAGTTAAACCAATAGTAAGGTATGATTTGCAGGAATGTTCTCATTTGGAATATATATATATATATATATATATATCAGAGCTTTGCTTTTCAAGCTTATTTTACATTGCTTCTAGCAAATAAATCTGAGAATAAAATATAAAGTACCCTTTGCTTTATATTCTATGTAACCAACCAGATAATTTATACAATGCATGATGAAACTGTACTGATGGGACAGGATCAATGGCGTAGAAGGAAAACAGTAATCCATCACAGGACCGACCACGTCATATCAATCAGTGGGCAGCAGAGGAGACTGCACACAGGCCAGCAGTAAGCCATCAGCATACACATGCTTTCCTCTGTGCATTCTGCTGAACCATAGGTTACCCTGTTCATGCTAGCCTGCAGCTAAAGCCCAAGGGGAATCATTGGAAATCATACGTGGCCTGTTCTCTAACATCCTTTAAATTCCTAATGGGTGAAGAATGCAAATAGAGTCACCAACATTTCTCGGGAATTTAATTTATAAATTCCTTTACTGGAGTAGATTCTGAAGAGAAAAAAATTCAGATCAGACAGTCAAGCAGTTTTCACAGCTCTCCTGATATATTGGAATAATACCCATGCATGGTGAAATAGTGAAGTAAAATTTCATTTACATGGATGAGGAAGTAGAAAGCTAAGACTTTCAGGATCCATACACTGCATACTTATTACAAATATACTACTTACTGTCCTAGACATGCGGACCAGAGTAGTGAATGAAATAGACAAAAAAAAACCCACTGTTGTATAGTTTATATTCTAATCCCTCGGTTTTATATATTCTAATAAGTATGTTTCAATCATCTTTAAATATCTAAGCCAAAATATCTATATTTTATTTTCTAAAGATTTGATACTGACATTAACTCAGTTAAAACTTCATTTTACTAAAAAGACTTGGGGGAGGTAGAATGAGAGGGTGATTCTCATCAACAGGGCTTAAACTCAGGACCTCATACATAGCTTTTTAGCTCATGAGCTACTTGAACCATGTCTCCAGTCCAAGCATAGATTTGTAAAATTCAATCACCTTCACAAAATAGCTGCCTCATACCTGAGAAAAGAATAACTGGTTGAAGTCCTCTTTCAGCTAACTATGTCACAGAAGCTCTGATGTGAGAGAAAGAAGAAATAAACCATCTTTTATCATGCTTTTCTCTTCGATATTTTGTAACATGGACATCATTGTTCTTAGTTGGTAAATAAAGCCCAGGAAAATCTCAAGTTCAACTGTCTTTAAATTTTTCCAAGTGGCAAACGAACTGGGGGTCTTATATTTTAAAATCCCATCATCGATGTTCTTGATCAATAGTTGGCATCAATAAACCTTAGACATGTGGCCAAGACTGCTGGAGCCAGGCAAGGGTTTTTCTTAATTTGGATACTGATGTCACTTAGACAAAGAAAAGTGGGGCTGATTCGCAATAAAAGGGAAATGATTATGCAATACATTCAGACCATAAATAAACACTCCATTAAGTTATAAAGTTCCCTCTCTGTGTTCTTAGGAGGCTTTTCTGGCCGTCACTTAAAAGAATAAAAGAAAACACTAATAATTTATTCAGCCCAAAGTGACTGAATTCCTATTCTATCATCAGCACAAATAGCTTCATCGTTACTAAGCCCTGAGAGTTCACAGCTCAGGGATTTCTTAAGTCATCTCACTTCATCAATGACCAACTTAGTCCTGTGGGTGTTACAGCAATCCCCATTTGAAATAAATTATGCAAGTTTGTTATCTGGGAGTGGCTGCTATTGTCTGAACCAATCTATCCCACTGTTTTCAGATGTATTGCTTGATACATAGAATTATTTGTATCATTACTTGATTATTTCTGTGTAAGCAAGGACTTTAAACATTATGTAATGAATGACTAAACTTCAGAAGTTAGTCTAAACTTCAGAAGTTAGTCTATTTCCCACATATGGGTTAGAAGTAAAGATGAAAAATAGAATAGATTCAAATATCAGATTAATCTCACATTGCATGCAGAATTGTGAATAAACAGTAACAATAATTATCACAGCAGCTAACACTTATGGAGTGCTCCTCTATCCCTAAAAATTCGAATAACTATAAATATACAAACTCTAAATCTGTACAACTTCATGACATGGATCCTGTCCTTCCCACATTGTACAAGAGTAGGATAGTGAAGAAACTCTGCCAAAGGTTCACAGCTAATAAGTGTCAGGAAAAGGATTTAATCTAAATTCGCACATCTCCAAATCCTGGCTCTTAACTATGCTATTCTGTGTTTTAATGTCAAAAGAAGGAAAAAAAGGAAGAAACCCTTAACTGAAATTTTCTCAACCCCAATTCATCCTTTAAGACTTGGAGTTTATTAGGCTGGTTTTGTGAATTCATAGTCTTCCTTCTCACAGAAGATTGCTCCTTCCAATCAGGAAGTGTAGTTTTAATTCTCCCTAGCGTTTATGATGATAAAGTGAATGGAACACACAGCCAACCAAAAAAAATCACCTATGTTATATATTTATATACATCTATATGTCATATAAATGGTTTGTATTCTGCTGTCCATCAACATTCTAATCATTTTTTTCCATCATTCACAATGCTGTTCTCACTCTTGCTTCATATTTATACCCCACAACTCTTTACATTTAGTCACAGCATTTACCTGTAAGTTCTACCTGGGCAGGCTCTCTCAAATCCCATTTTATGGAGTTAAGAATTTAGTCTGTTAATGAGTCAAAGGCTTCTTAAACAAATGTATCCCAAGTTTCTTTAAGTGATGCCAAAACTCATGTCAGCCAGCTGCTCCTCATTCAAATTCCAGACAAACAACTGAGAGATACCCAGTCACCTACACACCTGTTTCCAGGACCACAGCTTCTGTCAACTAAGGAGAAACGTGTTTTGTGACAATTTTATAGCATGTTATTGTACATGCCCTGCTGTCTCACTCTACTTGAAGATGTTATATAGACAAGATAATAATGTGTAAATGATGTTAACTTTTTAGAATTTAAAATAAATGTTTATTGAACACAATTATCATCATAATAATTAATTAAATATGGAAAATACTTTCCTCAACATCAGGGAACAAATTATAAAGTCCAAAACTATCATTTCTCTTCTACAAGAAAATCTACCAAGATAAGAATAAAATGTAGAGGCCGGGAGTTTGGCCTAGTGGTTAAAGTGCTTGCCTAGCATGCATGAAGACCCGGGTTCAATTCCTCGGTACCACATACATAGAAAAAAGCCGGAGTGGTGCTGAGGCTCAAGTGGTAGAGCTCTAGCCTTGAGAAAACCCAAGGACAGTGCTCAGCCCCTGAGCTCAAGCCCAAGACTGGCAAAAAAAAAAGAATAAAATGTAGAATCATGATAAATTTTTAAAGAAGGCATAAAAGGAAAAACTGTCATATCTACTAATAGCTTTATAGATATTCAGAAAACCTTCAAGAAACTAGAGATTAATAGCCAAAGTTAAAACAAAGGAAAATTAGAAAACTCACTTATACTTCTGTATATCCAATAGTAACCATTTGGAAATTTCAAAGATGCTACATTAACAGCTTCAAAATACAAAGTAATTGCCAGGAGCAGTGGCTCACACCTATAATCCTAGCTACTCAGGAGGCTGAGATCCGAGGATCTTGTCAAGTAACCATCAAGACCACATGTGTCATGATTACTAAGTTTCAAGTCCCATACCTGGAAGATTTCTTGCATTACCACAGAGTCTTTCAGCAATCCAGTGAGGAAGGTGCTATTGCTGTCTCACCATGATGATGTTCAAACCACAGTCATAGAAAATATGACCTCATTTACAACAAATTCCCAGCCCAAAGTAAACTGCTCAAATATTCTCTAAAAATAACCCAGTACAAATTATGTGTCTGTATAATAATTTTCCCCTGACAATACTATTTTTACAATATTCAATGAGAGGATGACAAGACTCTAGAATGTATCATCAGAGTGTTTTCATTGTGCTTTCTCTTCCAGAAATGCTATTCTGGTCTTCCTCTACAATTTCTTAGCTTGGTGAACTTGACCTAAGTATAGATAAGGCAGTAGAGTAGGGAATACTAAGAATTCAAGATGCTTTGTTATTTATCCTAGACTATGATTCTAATACTCTAATAAATCAAAATCCTGCACCAGCAATGCATCATGAGCTTCTTCCAAGAAATCATGAGTTAAAAGGAGTCACCTTTTCTTAGAAATCTGCAAACTCATCCCTTCGGTTTCTACTGTTATTCTCAGAACTTGCTGCTAAAACATTTTTCAAAGTCCAAATAATAAGGCGGAACTGCCTTACATCTACTTTATTATAAGAGAAAAGTAATATATGAATGAAGTTAGTTTACACCAAAAGAATCTATGTGTGACTATGTGATCAACATCTGATTGTACTACTGAAATTTACGTCTTTTGTTTCCTAATAAAATATTAATGCAGGGGCCAGGAGTTTGTCCTACTGGTAGAGTGCTTGCCTAGCATGCACGAAGACCTGGGTTCTATTCCTTGATAACACATACATAGAAAAAAAGCCAGAAGTGGTGCTGAGGCTCAAGTGGTAGAGCTCTAGCCTTGAGAAAGTCCAAGGACAGTGCTCAGGCTCTGAGTTCAAGCTCAGGACTGGCAAACAAAAAAAAACCAATAAGTATGCCTTTTGTTCCTATGAAAATACTTACGAGAAGAATATGCTCACTTCTCAATAGTTGCAAGAAGTATTTAGGAATGCAGAGTTCATTCACCAAACTCTTCAAGTTCCTAAAGGCAAAAGGTTATCATATACTAATGCACACATATATTAATTGGAGAATTAAAGGAGTTAGAAGAGTTCTTAGCTCCCATCTGCCAAGATTTTTACTCACTAGGTCTAGGTGGGGCTCATGAGTAGTTTGAGATTCCCACTTTGAGAAACATTCAAGAGCCTTTAGATGGGCCCACACAGAGTGAACAGTGAAATTCTGTTCCTGGATCACTATTTGTCTATAGAGTCAAGTAGCAGTTAGAAGACATTTTTTAAACAAAGATCTTCAAAGAAGCCACATTATTTCAATAGCAAGCTACTTTCTTTCCTAAAACATGCGGGGCGGGGGGGGGGGGCGCGGGAATGAGCTTGAAGCAATGGCTCCTCTCTTGGATCTGCGAACAAGCTGACTCTGGCTTGCAAAGGCAGATGTCATCCTTGATCATGTATCATTTGGGGAAGTTGTGAGCAATCTCTGTCAAAAATACACTGTGTACATTTCTAGGAAGCCACTCAAAGGGCCAAGAGGGTTTTTATTTCAGCTTGTCTGAACATTTTTTCTTTTCCCTATAGGTTCTCATGCTTTTCCTTTATTACAGAAAGGATCTAACGACAAAGACAGATGTTATTTTAACAAACTCAAACTTTTAAAACAATAAAAACAAAACTCAAGCATTTCTGTTTAAAACAAGATTTCCAATTACCTCCTTACACATCCTCTAGTACAAAGAAAAATGTAAGACTATAATATATAATAGCCCCTCCTCAAAAATGATTAATTCACACTGCTAATAATGAGTCTTTTGTGTGCATATCCATATGGTAATATTTAGAAGATCAAAAATCAAAAACAAATGTGAAAAGTAGCAGTTGCAAACTGAAATGCCTACAGCACAATTTAGATAAGATGAATGAATAGATCCAGCCGGGAATGAGGAGAGTGGTAAGGACAGGGAGGAACCTGAGAGCTCTCCAAGCTTTATTTCAACAGAGATCTGGCTAATTAACTCCAGACCAAAGTCCAGTTTTGATAACAGCAACCTTAGGACTTTTTTAACTTAGTTTTATTTCTTGATGTGTCTAATGATTTTAATTGAATTACAGGTGCTGTTTATTGTTGTTGTTGTTGTTGTGTCGGTTGAGGGGCTTGAACTCTGGGCCTGGGCACTGTGCCTGAGCTCTCTTCAGCTCAAGGCTACCATCCCACCCTTTGAGCCACAGCGCCCCTTCTGTTTTTCTAGTGGTTAATTGGAGATAAGAGTCTCACTGTCTTTAGTGCCCAGGCTGGCTTAGAACCTTGATCCTCAGATCTCAGCCTCCTGAGTAGCTAGGATTACAGGCATGAGCCACTGCTCCTGGCTGAATTACAGATGCTGTTTTATGTCGAACTGAATGAACTCGGGATGTGGGCATGTTCCGCCAAAATTCTCTGGCAGGCCCTTTAAGTTATTCCAATGAAGAATTGTGTTGACTCAAATTGGATTGGCATTAGGAAAGATTGATTAGCCTCAAGTTTGTTGATAGTCTTTATGTAGAAGATGAAGACTGAATTTTTCTATTTGATGGGTAGGGAAGTACAATTATTTTACCCTAAGTACTGCAAGACTCTCAAAACTACTTTGCTTTTCAGAGATGTCCTTTTTTTGTCTCACATAGTTCAAGACACCAAAGTCACGCAAATGCTTCAATCTGAGAAATTACCCAAGATCAGGTTAGTATACTATTGCCTGTTTATTCTCTGAGATATGGGTCTCTCTTAAATTGTGGCTACTTTTGCAGTCCCACATTTCAGTGTTTCTCTCTCAGTCTTGAGAGATCAGCAAATGTTTTTCTACCTTGTAGGTGTGATCTTCTACCTACTTCTTAGCTTTTCAACCAATCCCCAAACTGGCACATTTCCTAAAGAAACAAGCCTTGAATGGCTACAGATTCACCATTATTTGGGTGCCTTTTCTGAAGAATCATTTATGTCCTCAAATTATACAGGCGTCACATATTGTTTGCTTTTAGATTTTCTACTGCTTATGAAGCAGTACCAGGCAGTCACACTCTGTTTCCAACTTTGCCCCAAACCAAAAGTATCCAGGTCATGGAATTACCTCAAAGAAGTAATGTTTCTATTCTGAAATATGGGTTTTGAGTTCAAATTTAAATATTTAATTTACACAAACCATGTACGAATTGTCTTGCTAAGAACCAACTACAAAGAATTATATATATGTATATGGATGATTGAGTGTGTGCATGCGTGCGTGTGTGTGTATGTGTGTGTGTGTGTTTTCTGGAAAAAGCAAGACACCAACTAGGTCTTTCAGTTCTATGATCTCCTTTAAGATATATATGCCAGGCAATTTTTGCAATTTGTCAGCAGCCCTAAAAGAAATTTCTAGCAACCATAAATCAGTGTTGTATCCCAGAGTACTTGAGATGCTTTAGATAAATATTTGATGATAAATGGATGCTAGGCAGAGACATGGTTCATCTAATACAGTAATAAAAGTAATGATAAGACACCTATCCTTAATGCTTATCAAGGAGCAAGATGATAATTCATTAATTAAATGTATCACTGCAGGTCAAGTCCCAGGGCCAGAACAGGTCCCACTTGAAAGAGATGGAAACTTAAATGGTGCTGTCATCTGACTTCAGTCTTTCTGTACAGTGCAAGGTTCCAGATGAAGATGTACATTGAGGGATGTTAAAATAATCAAATGACCATGTGTCATTTCCCAACTGAGACTTCTAATGCTTCTGAAAATTTATCTATAGAATAAAGTAAAATAACAACAAGAAATCTTCAATACACACAAATGCAGAAGGTTCTTTCAGGATACTTGTTAGGATATCTAGTCTGAGGAATAAAGAGCTGTCCACTGTGTGGTGACTGTGAGGAAAGAGGGGAGGCCTTGGCATGGGAATCACCATGGTGTCTGTCACTACAAATTTCTCTAGGAATGCAAATGTCTATAGTAGCCGATTCTTGTCCAGAGGGGTGTTTCTTCTCTAGCATATTCCTTAAGATGCTATACCCCATGAATATAATTAAGAGAAAATGCCCTGATATTTAAACGATAGGACTATAATAAAACATCAGAACATGCACATAGGTTAACCAACTATTTGATTTTTTTACCATTGTCGATTTTTTTTTGCCAGTCATGGGGTTTGAACAGATGGCCTGGGCACTATCTTTGCACTTTTGTTAAGGCTAGTGCTTTACTACTTGCACCATAGTATCACCTCTGGTTTATTTTTTTCTGTGTATGTGGTATGGAGGAATTGAACACAGGGGTTTGTGCATACTGGGCAAGTACTCTACTACTAGACCACACTCCTGGTCCCATACAATTGTCAAGTTTTGAGAGCCATACTAAAAAAACAGCTCTTAGCAACAAAGAAGTCTTTTCTTTGGTGTATGTATCAAACACATAAACTACTGGCCAAAAGAAAGCAATATGTG
Source organism: Megascapheus bottae (assembly GCF_031878675.1). Classification (NCBI taxonomy): domain Eukaryota; kingdom Metazoa; phylum Chordata; class Mammalia; order Rodentia; family Geomyidae; genus Megascapheus; species Megascapheus bottae. Next base: position 29,007,165 of record NC_143510.1, read on the forward strand.
GCAACCATGATGCCCAGGAACTACCATGACCTTGTTCATCTTCACAGTAATTCTTCAAGGTAAATACTGATTTTTCTAAGTGAGGAAAATGAAGCCAAGAGCTAATGTACTCAGAATAGTAAATGGTAGAGTCTCAACTTTATACCAGGTCTCTGTAAGTCATATCAGAAGCTCTTAACCATATCACATTATTGGCCTCTTGGACTACATTTATCATTTTAATGTCTAGCTGCACAGTGCCCATACTTTCATAATGTGACTCTGGGTTATGGACATGTGCCTTTCCTAGCTGTTTTTACATTCTGAACTAAATATAAAATTAATGACATCCTGGGAGTCATGATTCTTCCCTAGCACACTTCACTAAGAACATGGGTTATGAAATCTTTATATCCAGGTGAAATGTGTTTACTAAGTCTTGCCAGGAAGTTCATTTTATGAGAATATTACACATAGGCAATATAAATTGCTATAAGTTCCAAGAACTACTCATCCCAACCAGTGTCTTCCCTCCAACTAATTTAGTACATTTGGAAAATAAAGAACCTGGTCTCTTTTCTTTCACAAGTTAGTAGACCTGTAGAAAGATCAGTCATTAATACAAAAAAAGTAGATAAATTCTAGATCTGCTGGGAGGATCTATAGCCTTCTGGATTAATATTGTCTTTAGCCAAATACTGTAGGGTAGACTAAATATCTCCGAGGAGATACAAAATTGTTTTGTTTGCTCAGAACCTTCACATAGAAAATCTGCATTTCTGTGAGCATCTATTAAACACAAAGGAAAGTAAACAGGACTCTGGTCTTAGCTTTTCTGGTTTACACCTGTGCAACTTGGAGCTGGTCATCCTGGGTGTCCAATGAAGAGAAGAGTTGCCTTGTGACATTCCTATAGAGGTAGCATGAGTCACTTTGAAAGACATTCAGTCATAAGGTCATGTATATGCATATATATATGCATACATATCTGTATCACCATGAGGTAAGCCATCAGTATTCGAGTGATAAAGTATTTGAGAGCAGGGTGGACTTCTGTGTTACAAAACAGCAATTTTCCTCCCTATGTACCACATTCAGATTTCCCCCTCTTTACCTTTTCATATTTCATCTTAGTATGTGGGGAAAAACATTAAGCAAAGAAGTTTGACTTCTCAATGGTAACTTTACAGGTATCAGGTGTATAAGGCTAGTGAGTTTGACCAATTATAGCTACATGAAGAAAAAAGAATTACAGCTTAGACAAAGGAACAAATGCTTACCGCAAAATGACAAAGATAATACTCTTCAGGCCCACATGGGAGCTGGGAACCCTCAGTTTCAAATTTCAAACCCCACGTAGAGTTCAGTGAGGGGAGTCCTGGGTGAGTTTTCAAGGGTGCTGATTTCTCATCAGTGTACTTGCTCAGAGGAAAATCAATAATATACCACTCTTCATTTCTGTATTTCTGTGAGATTTCTAATATAAATGCCCAAACCTGAGGAGAGAAATGTTTTAACCACATACCTTCATTATAAGCCTCACATCAAAATTTAAACTGCAACTCAAAGTTAGAAAAAAATGCTTCAGTCTCAGCCCCACTTGATAACATCACACTAATTTGAACTAGTATGTAGTAGCCTCATTCCTGAGCTATGTGCCACTGACTCATAGAGAGGATCTCATTTGAGCCTCAGGAAATCCTGAAGACATTGGGAACAGATGCAAAAAAGTGAGGCTTAGGGCATGGGCCAAATACATAAATTGGTAGAAATTAAGTATAACACTAGTGATCGTTAAGGAAGATTTTAACATAACATCACTGTTATACTAAAAAGATACTTAGTGCAAGACATATAACTCAATGACAGAGCACTTACCTACCATGCCTAAACCTTCTTATAGTATTGCCAAAATAGAGGAGAAAAAGTAGATACTGGAATTTATGTGAGGCTATCAGCATATGACCAAACAAATGTATTTAAAGTGGCCAGTTTAATGAATTCAAAACAATGATGAGTAATTAACACATCAATCTTCAGAATGTCAATGGATAGTTCTAAAGTGCTAGAGCTTGCCAAAAACTTTCTCCTCTTGAGTTGATTAAATATTCTTTCCGAAATCTTATTTACATTATTAATTTGTTCAGCAACCTCTGTCTGCAGAGAAGTGTTAACCTCCACCTGATCCCTGAAGACTTACAACATATTTTTAATTAAAACATTTTTGAATAAATTGAGTTATTATTTGTTACAGGTTTATCACTACAGTATTAATGCCAAATAAGGTAGATTTAAAAAACAATAAAAAGGTGCATTGTAAGTATGCAAATGTAGTTGCCTTAAATATCAGACTGATGTAAGGAAGTGACTCCAAATTATTAAAAATAGACAGAGTCCTTTCTATAGTTCTGATGAGTGTTTGCAACAGCAAGGAATGTAATGATCTGTCAAAAGTTTACAAGTTCAAAGTGTAAACTGAATACTTTAGGAAAAGCCAAAACAAAATTAAACACCATTAGAAAGATTATGACACTTGGCTCTCTTATGATCTAAATTATACTAACGGAGTTTTGTACATAATGATGCAATTATATGCTGTCTTGGATAGTTTAATTATTTTATGCCTGAACAGATTTTAAAAAAAGAATCAAGTGCCCTGTAGAATGGCAAAATGTGAACACTTCTAACCTGGCTTTGAGCCCTTTCACTAATAGGCAATTTTCATTGGACACAGAGGAGACTTTGCTTTAAAATAGCTAAATAGGTCTCTTAATTCTTTCACTTCACAGTGTGTGGGGCGGGGTGGGAGCACTGATTCTGAAGCTTGAAACCAGGGCCTGCCTTTTAGGTTTTTTTTTACCACTATTCTTTAGGTTTATTGCTCTACCACTTCAGCCAGTGTGTGTGTGTGTGTGTGTGTGTGTGTGTGTGTGTGTGTGTGTGTGTGTGTGTGTGTGTGTGTGTGTGTGTGTGTGTGTGTGTGTGTGTGTGTGTGTGTGTGTGTGTGTGTGTGTGTGTGTGTGTGTGTGTGTGCAATGATATGGGAGCTTGAAACCATAGCCTAAGCACTGTCCTTTAGGATTTTTGCTCTATCACTTGAGCCACAGCTCCAATTCTATCTTTTTGGTAGTTAACTGGAGATAAGAGTCTCATAGGTTTTTCTTTCCCCAGGCTGGCTTTGAACCATGACCCTCAGATCTTAGCCTCCCAGTGGCTAGAATTTCAAGCACCTGACTCTCTTCACTTTTATGATCTCAAAGGCTAGCCATTATTTTTCTCAGCACGCATTTAGCGGAAATAGGGAATCCATGCATTCATTCTTTCCAATGCTTTACTGCCTTCCACAGTGCAGGTAAATGCCAAGATGAGATATGTAAAGGATGATAATAAAAGCATTAAAGAAAAGCAATATATCTTCAAAGAGTAGCTCAATCAGAGGAGACAGCAATTTCAAGGGAAGCGGGGAGACAAAGCTTAGCAACAGGTCTTCAAATTCTACTGGGTAAACAATTAACTAGAGCATTATTCAAGAAAGACTTTGAAGAAAAGATGTCTCACTGGGTTAAGACACTGATCTTAGGAAAGATGTCTCTGGAGACTGATCAAACTGGAACCCTGGCCACACTGATGGAAACGATTAGCACTGTCATCCATGAAGTCATTTGCTGTGTCACATCTTGGCACAGGAATGCTCATTTGTTACAATTATCTCTTCCATCTGACATGAAGAGAAAGCAACCGGAAAGCAACTTCTAATATCCTGGGAAGCTCCTCCAAATAATTAAAATTCTAAAACGTCCCTCAAGCTGAATGAAAGCAGAGGAGACCCTTGTCAAGGGCAAATTCTACTAAATAAGCAGGCTCCTATTTGTTTTCTCTCAGCATAAGGTCTTCAGCTTACAATTCCCACAGCACTAAAAATCATTCATTATCCAATCTAGCTTTTAAAGTCCCAAACCTATCTTATAGAGAGGACCACTACTTAGTTCTTGAGCACATCTGGGCCCTTTCCAGGCACTTGTCTCTACAAATATTGTAACACTCATTACCTCATCTCTTACAATCTTTCCCAGAAAGATGTTACTAACATCAAGAGCTTTAGAGACAGAGAAAACAGGTATGCAGGCCCATTTTCTAGGTTTCACGGATACAGATGTATTCAAGTTATTGTTTTAATCCAACCTTGAAGTCAATTAGTATACATTATAGTTTCTGTGGCTTCATATTTCTTGTTGCTCCTTTATTTTTAAATAATATTATTCTAGTTCAAATTTCAAGTTAAATATGATGGAGGTTATTAGTAGAATTGAAATAATGGGTATGCATATGTTCACTGCAGAATTCTTTCTTTGTTTCATTATATTTGAATGTTTCCATAATTTAAAAAAATCCCTCACATTTTAAGTGAAGGTGTGGTAGGTTGAGCAGGGTAGCGAGGCTCTTGCCTGTAACACTGAGGAAGATGACATCTCAGGATTGTATTATGAAGCCAGCCAGGACAGAAAAGCCTGAGAGACATTTGTCTTTATTCACCGAAAAGCCAGAAGTGGAACTGGGGCTCTAGTAGTTGAGCTTCAGCCTTGAGAGGAAAAAAAACTAGGGGACAACACCTAGACCCAGAGTTCAAAACCTGGTACTAGCACAAACACACATACACGTGCACACATATACACAGAGAGATTTGGTAGTGGTAAATGGGTAGGAAAACAAATTATCTAGCCACTAAAATCAAATCTTCGAAAACAATTCAACTATCACCCTTAATTCAGTTCAGTTTTCAGGAAGATCAAATAGTACTCACTCACTTTTAGCCAAAGACTGAATTCAATTTTTCATGAAGGTCTTAGACAACGAGGACCACTTACCTCCTAATAGACCTAGAGATCTTCTCATCATTGCCCTGCAACTCATGGCCCATTTACAAGGTGACCAGGGAGCTTTCAACAAAAAGCACCTTTCATATATACAAGGATTGAAAACCAACCAACTGAACCAACCACACATCAATACAGGATTGTTAGAAGAAAGAAAATGAGAAAATGGATTTCTTAACATAATGCCAGGTATACATTACATACATACAGTTCCCTTATTAATAACTATTACGAATATAACTGTGAGTCTTAGATGTCACCGAACTTTCATTGAAACAATATCAAACAAAATGCCCATTGCTTAAAAGTTATCATTTAAAAGGGAGAAATAACTAAAACAAATGGCTAGCTTAAACAAATACTTAGTAGTAATAACCACATGCTCAAAAATTATAATGGAAAGAGATTCTAGGATTAGTTTGATACCAAAGAAAGTCAATTTCTTGTAAGAAAAATAGTAAATTTTATTTTAAGAGGTCAAAATCTATTATTAGGCACACAGACTAATCAAATGCAACTCCAATTAAATATCATTAACCATTCAGTAAACTACATCCTATATGTGGCTGGACTCTTGGAATAAACTGATTAACATAGTCCACTAACTCAAAAGATACCCAACATCTCATGCACAGGAAGACACTGTCAGTCAGCTAGAATATTGGGAAGAGTTGACATAGAAAGGGTCACTAGACTCAATTAACTCACATCTCACCAGATGCCCCAAGATAATGTTGGCTCACAGGTGGATTTGTACAACACAAAATACACAGCATTGGATTTAAATATTTATAAGCATAAATATTTAAAAACATGCCTCTTTTTTTAACTTACCATAAGGCTTAAAAAGAATAGAAAATATACAAAGTCCTGGGGGCCTGAAAAGAATGGTTGGCCACCACCTGCACCTTTACTGAAGTCAAACCCCATTTATTTCACACTTCCCTTGCTACATGCACTCCTGCCACTTCCTAAGACCACATCTGACTTATTACTTCACTTCCACACCAACTTGAGACATAATTGTCTGTTCCGTGAAGTCACACCTCAGGGAAACACTGTGTCCCTTCTTAAACACAACACTGATTATGGAAATAACTTGTTTAGTCTCTTGCACCAAAGATTTCAGCCTTTAACTTGACTTCCCCATAAGTCACTGCATTTCAGCAATTAAATTAATGGCAAACAGCAACAGTAGCAGCAGCAGCACTGAATCCTTTAAACCCCTATGGGCTTGTTCCTTTGATTAGACAAGATCAAGGAAGAGATAGCTATTTACAGGCATATTACAGGGTCCCCCTTTATTTCACTGCCATTAGTACTGGAGACTGAAAGATTGTATGTGTGGACATCACACCCATATCCAGATGTCATAGTTTACCACTGAGGTTATCCTGAAAGGTGGCTTTAAGGAAGCAAGAAGGCCATATGGCTAGAGAGACATGTAAGGATCCTTACACATTTCAGGGAGTCACCCAGGAGGTTTAGAATCATGCATGTCTGCTTTCTCCGTTCACCCTGAGAGCTATCTCCAAGTATGAAGACTTATACCTGGGGTCTTCCATCATGCAGTCACTTTTATAATGTGTGCAGCAGTCATTCCCAAACTTACTTCAGAGTATTTATATTCGTGTTTTAAAAGTTCCAAGGTGATCCTAATAAGGATCCATTTCAGGAAATCACTCAGAAGGCAAAGAAATGATACAGCAGGCGTGAAGTAAATAAACAAAACCCAACTAACCAAAGCAGAGTGAGCCAGGAAAGACAAGCAGCATGGGTTTAAAATCTCTGTTCATCACCAGCTAGTCAAGTGGATAAATTTCTTCACTTCTGTGAACCTCAGTTTCCTAAACCTTAAAATGGGATACATCTACCCTGGACAGAAATTAGTTAGCTGCCAAAGAATATAAGTGATTATTATTATTTTTAACCTGATTTCAGAAATTATAAAAAATAAGGCTAATTGTACAAGCGTACGTAATTTTCCCACAAAGCAACCTTTTGCTTTTACTAAATTCTTTTCTAAATTCTTTAATTTTCTAAATTGCTTTTACTAAATTCTTTTCTAAATTCTTTAATTTTCTAAATTGCTTTTGCTAAATTCTTTACTAAATTCTTGTTGTATTTCCTGTTGATTAGGATAAACATAATGAATAAGTTAGAATTAATAGCTGCCTTTCTTAATAAGTTAATTCTAAGACACTCAATTGTCTAATAATAGCTTTCTTGAAATTTTTTATTAAGCTATTTATTTCATGATTATAAATTGCACCCTAGTTTCATACACGTTTAAATGTACTGGAGTGGGATAGAATGTCATGCTTTTTACTGAAAAAGTCTGCAAATACAAACCACATAGGAGTCTTCTCTTGAATCTCAATCTACAGAAAAAGACCCCTAATAAACATCGCAGGTTCCATATGATTAGGGAAACACTACAAAGCCCTCTTTTTGGAGGCTGACAGACCAAGCAATCTAAAGACTAAGAAATTCTTCAGTAAATTTTATCTATTGAACTTATTATGAACTTCCCCTTTGGGGAGCAAATATTATCAGGACATGTTCTGAGGAGCATTAAAATAAGGCAGTTTGGTTTGTCTAATTACAAAAATAATTATACTTGTACCCTATTTTGTCAGAATGTTAAGTTGATAAGGAAGAAAGTTCTATGTCTTTAAATGTTAACTGATTATCACAGTTTGAAGCCAGCCAAGGCAAAAAAGTCTCCATAAGACCCATCTCCAATGAACTATTCAAAAACCAGAAGTAGAGCAGTGGCTCAAAGTGGTAGAGTTCTAATCTTTAGCAAAAGAACTCAGGAACAGTGCACAGGCCTTGAGTTCAAGCTCCACAACTACCAAGAACAAAAATCACAGCTTTCTTACAAAGTATTCTTTGTGGTTTATTGTTTTAATACCATGCAAAAGTAAGGAGAACTATTACTTTTGAAAGAAACTGAGAAAAGGGGGTCAGTGAGTATTTAGAATGTATAATAATTTTGTATTATATTTATTGTCAGGGTGATATGTAGAGTGGCTACAGTCACATTCATGAGGCAATGGGATAGAATGCATAATAATTTGATACAATTGCTTAGTTTTTAAAATTCCCAATGGTAAGTATGAAAATTTAAGAGCTGTTTATTCAGATCCACCTTGGTGAAATAATACACTCAATAAACACAGAACATAGGCAGCTTTAATTCCATGTATAGACCAGAAAGATCCAGTTTGCCACAAACATGTATCATCCATATGTGCTGTGATTTACAGTCTCCAAAGCATTAAAGTTTAAATTGTGAATTGACTGTTTTGGATTCATTGGAATTCTGAGCCAATAGTCACTCCAAAATAGATGCAGGCTGAAAGACAATTTTCTACATTTTAAAGCCAGATGGCCCATATCAGCTAAATATTTTTTTGCCTTTGCTGTTCATAAGAAAATTTATGTTGGAAGTTGTGAATCAGCCTGAGTAAGATAAGAGTTGAAGGAATCTTTACTCATTAATCCCAATGTTAGGACTCTATTTAAAAGAAATACATTTTAAATTTGAAACAATGTCAAGAAAGAATTTATCGAATGATTCTGGTACATTAAATCTTTCTTTAGGAAATTCCCCTAATGCTAAGAATAAAAAATATACTATTATTCTTTTCTATTCCACTATGCATTCTACTCAATTCTCTTCTTATTTAAAACTAGAATTCTGATTTGAATTAATTCTAGAAGCGCCAAATGAAGTTAGAAGTGCCAAAGAATGTATGATTGTTTTATTAAGTGGCATGGTATTAAATATGTTATTCAATACAAAGCCTTATTCATAATTTTCCATTTGATTAAAGCATTACAAGAAATCAGTTCTTCCATTTCTCATATAACCTTGGTAGAAGTTCAAGATCTAGAATATATTATGTAAGACTCCGATAGAAAGATTCTCTGGCAGCCATGGGGACATTCTGATACTATTTTAGGTAAAAGACATCAAAGAACTGATAAAAAGGATATATATTTTGTTCCTATCGTAGTTAGCAAGTTCAAAGGTGGAAACTGTAGAGTAACCTTCAAGATCATATGTTGTATTACCATATCAAAATGTCAGCGACATCATCGCTTCACACTTCCCTACTTGAGATAAGGTTGAAGACTATTCTGCACCTTCCTTCCATCATGCTCATCAGGCATTTGAACTTGGATGTTCGTCATGTCTTTAGGGCAAAGGCTTAAGGGGCAGTCAAAGCTGCAAGAGCAAATACCAGCCATATCCCTTATCAAGCATGGAACCCCTACTTCAAACACATTTGATACCCTAATCTGCAAAATAAAACAATGGATTAAAAAAAGAGAGAAGTGCCTTCAAGATCCAAAAGTGAGCACTGCTAATTTACTTGAAGAAGAGCATATATTCAAGACCTGGCTCAACTTGGTGTCATGTTCAGAATCCTTCCTTCAATCAAAAGATCCAGAACAAAAGGCCACATTTTGGTGCCCAGCTCCCAGGTAAGAGCTATGGAAACCCCTGTGCGAGTCCATGGTCAAGCAGTGACTCAAACAGCAGGCAACGCCTGACTTCAGGTGGATGCCTAGAAAAAGCAATCATGAAATGGTGCTGATAGTGGGTTTGGAATTGTGTGAGGAGCAGGAAGAACACCAGTGGACACAGAGCACTGTCTGATGGAAAGACGGTCAAGGGCCATGAACTACAAAGAGCTACCCTATGGTGATTCTCAGGCATCAGTCTAAAGTTAACTCATTTAATCTCTTCCACACCTCCAAGAATGAGGCAAAATATTCATCACCGTTGTATAGAAGAGCCACTATACACAGGCCTACCAAGGAGCAGCTGAATGACCTCCGTGCCGGCTCTCAACCATCACAACCCATCCCTTTTTGTACACCTTATCAAGGAATGAATGCAAAACGTAGTCAAGGCAAGTCTTCCTGAATTAAGGGAATGACTAGATCTAAGTAAGTCACCTGATTTTCACAGACCTCCTGGCCTCCTGGCCCCTAGCTGTTCACCAGCTTCCAAGGCCTAGAGGCAAGATAATTCAACCCTTGAATTACAGCAAAACCATGTTGTTCAGCCCCAGGGAAATCCCACCTCCCATGTGAAGCCTGGATCAGAAGAGGCAAGGTCAGGGATTGGATGATGCATTCCTGGGCCTGTCAGTCCTGTGCCTGGAACTTGGGAAGACTCTTGAGTTTCCTGCAACCCCGCCCCAGGGCTGATTTTAGGGGGAGATCAACGCAGACGGCATTATGCCAGGCTTCGTGAGCTGTGTCCAGTCTCCTGACCTTGCTCTAGTCAGCACAACCTCCTACCTGAGCTCTCCATTAGTGTTGATGTGGATTGTTGGCATTGATTTTCTGCTCATTCTTTGCTCTACTGCTCTCAAGGCTCCCTGAGGTAACAACCACTCAAGTCATTGCTACTTCAGTATCACAAGCTGAAGGAAATATCTGAGTTCCTTAGGTTCTAGCATAGGAGAGGAAATTTGAGAAGAGAAAAATGCTTCAAAATAATGTTACTCTTAATAGCAGGGTGCAATGGCTTATGCTTGTAATTCTCACTTCTCGGGAGGCTGAGATTTGAGGATCACGGTTCAAAGCCAGACTGCAGCAGTAAAGTCGGTGATACTCTTATCTCCAATGAGCCACCAGAAAACCGTAAGTGGTGCTGTGGCTCAAAAGGTAGGGTAGGGTAAAGAGCGCAGAGATAGTGCCCAGGCCCCAGATTTCAAGTTCCATGACTATCAACAAAAAAATTACTATCTTTAAGATTATTTTTTAATGTAGAGGTGGTAAAAGGAGACATATCATATTACTGAATATCAGAGTATTACAGGACATGTGGTCACACTTAAAAATACGTGTTTTCTCATATGAATATTGAGAAACATCAGGTTTTCTTATCTCAAGTGTCAAGGGTTGTTTGTTTTCTTTTTAGAAATCTTCAAGTTGATGGAAAATTATATAAATATATATACATATATCCCCATGATGAGATAATTTTCTGTTTTAATAATGACTTAATCATATTTCTAGTGTTTTCATCAAATAAAGCCAACAATTGAACACTAACCATGAGCATAACTCTGCAGTGCTTGGCCTTTCCATCACAATGACAGATCCAAAAACTGTCATTCCTTTGATAGTGATTAAATATACATTATTGTGCCCTCCTTAGAGCCCTTCCCATATTCCTCTCTCTCTGAACAAAGCAAAAAAGCCTTTAGGAAGTCCACTGGTTACTGGAAGGTATATGAAATCATGAATTTGATATTTCAAAACTGACCATGCAGAAGAAGTTACAGCATGTTCTGATGAGTTGTTAAAGACATGGCCAGAGAGGGCCTGAAATAAAATTTAAAAAAAAAAAAAAAAACTTGAACTCTGATCTGGCTTTGGGCCATTTGCTTAACTCAGCTGAACATCAAAATCCACAAATGGAAAATAATATGCATTTCTTGTGTGGTAAGTGTAAATAATTAACACATAGCCCTGAACAAAAAAAGGAAAGAGTAGCAATCATTTATTATTTACAAAGTGGTATACACATATAAGGGCAAAAAACATACATTCTAGGCTTGACCCAGAACCCTTCTAGTAAGTCTGCTGTAAAGAAGGGTTATCAGAAACCACTCCTGTGTAAGGACATACCATTTGTCTTTTATCTGCAACTCGCTATGTCACCACAGCATCCTAATTTGCTCCACAATTTCTTTGAAAGCCCTAGAGTACATAGACACCAAACTACCCACTTAATAAGCAACACGAAAGCTGGACTGAGTTTACTAAAGTATCCTTGCCTCTCGCTCAAAAAAGCTGTGACTCAATAAACAGAAATAGATCTGCTCAGGTCTTCTTGCATTCATGACATCAATAAAAAGCCACCAGGCTAAGTTCCAACACTGCATATTCCACTGTTGAATTATAAGATAGGCAAAGTCACATTTTGTTTGGTATGAATGATCCTATTTTTACTAACTTATTAACTTAATTGTATGCCAAGATTGTAGCATGCGATTTCATCTTGTAAACTGATGCACTCATAGGCACATTTATTTTTTCTAAGACCATGCCTACTTTTTATTCTGCCAAGTTTTGTACAATGCTCTGCTCTGCTTTAAAAGCATTGCTAGTCTTTGCTGCCTTTCAACTCCACAAGCTTTGTTTTCTCCTAAAGAACAGAAAAATATTCATAATTCTTAAAGAACTTCTGACAAGATAGGAAAGAAAATGCCATGTGTCCAAAAGCCTCCAATCCCAAAGAAATTGAAATAAGATAAGTTAGGGGAAAATTTTAAATAGCAGTAATTATCATAGCTCAAATTGCAAGAAAAATAAATGCCTCAAATACCATTATTCATTTAACTTTTCTGACAACCTGACATTTATCTCCTTTAGTACTACATTATAGAAATGTTTCATATTCTATTCATTTACAGGGACTAAGTACTTTTAATACTAATAAGATACACGTCCTAAATTGATCCTTTTCTTTAGTGGAAAAAATAAGTTTAAAGAAAGCAAAAGCTATTATGTTGATTACAAGCCAAAGTGAGCTACAGTAAATGATGCAAAAGAGATTCAGGTACAGGCACTTCAAAATGCTACCTCTTTGCTCACAAGGTGTTGCTCTTAAGATATGCACCAACACTAGAAAATCCATCTGGCATATAGGTAGCCGGTTCCTTCGATAATATTCAATTCAAATCAAACAGTAATTAAAGTACTTAATTTGTATGAGCACTGTTCCAAGATTAACTAAAGGGCTTAGGGGAGCTAAAGACAGGGAGATCAATTAGGAACCCATTAAAATATTCAGAAGGGGGTGGGTGGGTGGAAGAGTGAGTATGTACATGCAGAAGTCTGAATTTGCGATATGGCAATGGGAATAGAGCAGCAGGATGTGATAAATGTTATGGCGAGAAAATTAATACTATATGAAGAGAGAATGCAGGAGGGCGAAGACAAATATTACAAGGCTTTAAAACTGTGGAAACAGATAAACCATTAACCGGCAGAACAAGTAGCACAGATGGTGGTTTGGAGGAAATTACTTTTTTCTTTTCTTTTGGAATTATAGAGACTGAGGTATTTGTACATGAAAACACCACCTCGGACAACACTGTAGATAACACTATGAGACCCATCAGAGGTAGAGACATTATTTTGGGAGACATTTACAGAACCTTATCCTCAGAACTAGAAAAAGTTATCTCCATAAATTCGGATGCATTTTTCTTCCTAACAGCATCAGTGACAGAATCAGGACAGTGACTGTGTCTGCTCACTCAGTAATCAAGAGAGACAGCCGACAGAGGGCAGGGAGGGGTCAGTGCTAGTACTGTCAGCACCAAAGTTTCCATTTTCTGCTCCTGGAACAAACCTACTTTTCTTCATTAAGCATATGATTCCATTGAAAGAAAAATGAACATGTGCTCTCATTATAATAATTGGAAAATTTCAGAATTAATGAAAAATAAAAATAAGCCTCAGAATCTTAAATCTACTGAGTAGAATAGAGAATGGATGAAGCCCAAAGAAAGTCTGTCATACTCATATACAACAACAAAACTAGGCATGTTACAATTCAATTTTATATAGCTAATTTAATATTTGGTTTCCATCATCTTCATGTTTATACAATGGAGTTTGTACTTATCAACAATTAGACCCCAAAAGATGTTATAACTTCCAAACAGTAGAAGGAATGCACAGGGGCCGTGCCCATATTTCATTACTCTTAATAAAACACAACCTGTTTTGTAAACAGCATACTTGAAATAAACACAACAAAGTTTCAATTGACCAGGCTAAGTGTTTATCTCACCTATAGAACTTTGTTTATGTTAGGAAAATAGGTTTCTTGTACTTCACTGATACAAACAGATCACATGGTGAAAAACACAAGCTAATAAAAAAAAATAATAGCTATACATTGGGCACTGGTGGCTCCTGCCTATAATCCAAGCTACTCAGGAGGCCAAGATCTGAGGATCACAGTTCAAAAACTAGTCTGGCAGGAAAGTCCATAAAACTCTATCTCCAATAAACTTATCAAAAAAGCTAGAAGTAGTACTCTGGCTCTAGTAATAGTGCACTAGCCTTAAGCAAAAGAAGACCAAGGACAGCATCCAGGCCCTGAATTGAAGCCCCAGGACTAGGAAAAAAACTAAGTAAATAAAAATAACCGCAGTAATGAGTTAAGCATTTACTACATTCTAATCTGTGGGCCATAGATCATTCATTGCCTCCAATCTTCCTGTCATTGTCATAAATTCTCTATCTTCAGAATTCCATTATACAGATGTGGAAACTAAATAAAGGCCAGAGAAACAATGATTCGTGCTACAATGCTGAACATTACTTTTCTAGTTGGTCACTTGAGATAAACACATTAACCATTAAATTCAACTTAAGTAGGAGATAGATTCAATATCTTGATTACTATTTTGAAACCAAAGTTCCATCATTACCAAAAATCCACTCTGTGTAGTCCATCAAAGACTGAGGAGCTGGAAAAGATCTTGTGTGCTCAGTATGGAAGAAGGTCTCTTGGGAACCAAGACTTTAGAAAATCACAAGGAGAAAGCTATCAGTTAGAAGTCACTTAGATACCAGTCATGAATCTGGGTCAATATAGTAAATTGCTCAAGCCTCATTTTTTTCTGTGTAAAAAAAAGAAGGAGGGTGAGGAGGGGATTCTAACAGCACGAGCCTCCAGACTTGTCAGTCAATGTACAGGAAAAGATATGTAAGAAATAGTATACAGTCCATTCAGTGGTACAGCTGTGATACTCACTGCTCTCCCTATGAACTATAACCTCAAACAAGTAATAGACACAGGGATAGAGGAAGCTGGAGAGCTATGATATCTGTCTCGGCAGTATTGCACTATTTGCAAAGCTATTTAATATACCTGGGCCTAATTGTCTCAGGACATAGAATTTAAATAGAAAAAATTATCTTGCAGGGGAAAACAACAGGCAAAAGTGTCCATAGTGTTGCAGAAAGGGGCTGATTTGTATGAATGGAGCTTCAAACACCATAAATAAATAACAGTTACAGGCTATAGAGAGAATAAATGCAAATAACTGATAAATGCAATCAGTAGTTAAGAGACAGTATTAAAAAAGATGATTGCAAAAGAGGAAGGGAACGATGATTGCTGTGTTGAGTAAGCTGTGTGATCTTGAGATGTGAAAGTATCTCAGAGACCAGGCTGAAAAGAATGTTCCAGGGAGAACTAATGACCAAAAAGAACAGGGTGGAGCTGTGGAATGAGAAAGTGCACTAATAGCAAAGTTGATTAGGTTAAGCTCTTTATTCTCATTTATGTATGTATGTATGTATGTATGTATGTATGTATGTATGTATGTATGTATGTATTGCCAGTCCCGTGCTTAGTACTGTCCTTGGATTTTCTCATGGCTAGAGCTCTACCACTTGAGCCTCAGCACCACTTCTGGCTTTTTTCTATGTATGTGGTATCAAGGAATAGAACCCAGGTCTTCATGCTAGGCAACACTCTACCTCTAGACCAAACCCCCAGCCCAGAATTCTTTCTGAGTCAGTCAACTCCAGGGGACAGAAGGACCATTCTGTATTTGGAAGTTTGAAGCCAGGATAAATACAAAGGCCTGAGAAAGGCAAAAAGCTTAAGTTATTTACATATTAGCAGATGCGTGGTTTGTAAGATCAAATAGTTTTGATGATCATTTCTAAAACCGAGAATAGGAACATACAAACTTGTCTGCTGGATTGATCAGAAGTGTATAAGAGGAGTATCTTAATTTTATCTAAATCAAATGGCAAAGGGTGGCTCTTGACAATTCTTTTGCAGAACAGAAAGAATGGGCCATATATTTGTCTACTACTGTTTTACCAAGATCACAGGAGTGAAGTGAACAAGCAATGTCATATTGGATTTAAGCTGTTTATCTTCATTGTAGTACATATTTCAGTGTTTATTTATTTAAGTGTATATTCACTTAGATTTCAGTATTTTATATGTAGTGCTAGAATATTCATATTTAAGTATTTTTAAGGAAACAGTATGGAATATCATATTCAAATAATCACTAATTTTTCTTATTAGGGAATAAAAATCAAAAGGGTTTCTAATCTGATAATTTTAATTGCCATAACTATCATTATTATGAGCTTAAGCATACTGAATACTTGCTATCTGCCAGGCATTATACTAACCATAATATATAGAAATAAGACAGAACTGTTTTTTTTTCAGTTTCATATAAATGTTTGCATTCTAGAGCAACTGCTAAGAATCTTGTTATATTTCTGGTAGAGGGATGTCATGGACATAAGCAAATCATAAACATATTAGATAAACTTGTATGTTATGTCTCAGGAATCAAGGACAAACTATAAACATTTTTAGCCTGGAAATTAAGGAAGTTTACAGTTACAACTTCTCCAATAAAATTTGGGAGCAATATTCTTCCACCATGTTTATCCTGGAAGTAAAAGATGAATTAGCTTGATCTGGCTTGAGTTGTTTATTCACTTTAGAGACTATAGAGCACACAGAAGCACAGAGGTTCTCTGCTGAATAATAGGCAGAAAATTGGTCTTCATAATAGACAATAATAATAGCAACAAAAATAATGACAAATAATAAACAGTAATAGCAATAATTAGAGCAACAATAAAAATTACAGCATTGACATACTGACTTCTCCGAGTGCTAGGCACTGGGTAAGCTCCTTATTTCACTTCAAAGAGAATCCTTCTAACAAATAGTATTCTCTTGATTGCTACTTACAAGTGAAGAAATGAGACTGAATTAAGGGTACATAATGACTAAGAGTAGGAAATCTGACTTCAAAACTATAGGATTAAATGACATGAGTCCTGTCCTAATCAATGTATAATGATCCTAAACATTAAATTCCAGGGTGAGAAAATCCAACAAATTGGAATGTATTTCATTTCCTGAAAACACATTCATCTTTCTTATGTCTGTTATCTTCAAATCAGATACCTAACAAAGATTATCTCATTTGCTAATGCTTCTCTGCTGGGAAAAAAAATCTTTCTGTACAGAATAATATAATGAATATGGCAAAACTATTAGAAAACTGCCAGTGATGATGATGATGATGATGAAGATGATGAAGATGATGATGATGATGATGATGATGATGATGATGATAGCTGCAACAGGAGCAAAGCAACAACCATGCTCGTGAAATTATCACATTTATGCCTCAGGCATTATACACTGGGCATCACATACCTTTTCGCCCCACTATATCGAATGTTTCTTAACTTCTACTGAAACATGCTTTACAATAGGCACTCCATTTTTGTTAGTGTGGATAAATAAAGAAATAAACGAATGAAACAACAGAATTTTTAGAAGGAGTGAAGTATTCATAAAGAATACTCAAAATTCCCAATGACACAGAGGTTATAAGCACAGTGCATAACAAACCCAAGCCACACGCATGGAGTTTGCCACTGAAGTGAAATGCAATGTAACTATTGCTTTGGGAATTACAGATGGGACCCAGGAAAAGATACTGTATTAATTATATTATTTTCCATGGCACTTTTCTAAGGTTTCTCAGGACAGCAAGACTGCAGAACATTCACGATAAAACTGTCAAAGAGGAGTAGGCTGGAGAGACCTGTGGGAGAAGAGAGATTTGAAAATAATGTCCTGCCTGCCCGCGGTTCAGATGTGCCTGTCTTCACAAGTATGACCACATTATTGATTCTCCAAGGAGAGGAAATATGACTTTGTCCCTTCACTGACAAAGTTATACCTCTATGCAACAGTGCCCAAAAGCATTGCAAATATTTTTATTCTGATACCAAATTTTAAGTGTCTGATGAAGAGAACACAATGCAAATTGAGACAAGTTGTCACAGTCAACTTCCATGGTGAAGTGGGCTAGGGAAGTGAAGGAGGTAAAAAAATATTTCAGGTGAATAAGAATCCAATAAAGACTCGAAGGCCTCAAAATTCCCTAACAAACCCATAGAGGATTTGGGGTTTTTTTGGCCAGTCCTGGGCTTGAGTTCAGGGCCTGAACACTGTCCTTGGGCTTTCTCAAGGCGAGAGCTCTACCACTTGAGCCTCAGCACCACTTCTGGCTTTTTTTCTATGTATGTGGTACTGAGCAATAGAACCCAGGCCTTTGTGCATACTAGGCAAGCACTCTACCACTAGGCCAAACTCCCAGCCCCCACTGTTATATATCTATACAGATTCCAAACTATGATTACAAATAGCAGTGAGATCACAAGAGACAATAAAGCCTACTTCTGAACTGAAACTAGACACATCCCAGATTCCCAATGATTAGTTACGTGTCTAAACTTTATTGAGCAACATAAAGCATACATTCTCAGAGACACTGCGGGGCACCTATTACAGTGCAGCATCCTTACACTGGCTCTCTCCATAGACTAGCACATGCTATCCAGCTTTAAGAGGAACTGGAAAAGGCGCCACTTCTCAAGTATGATTGAAGCCCCAACAAATATTTACAGAGTACTTAAAATGAGAGTGTGCATAAACAGAAGAGATTCAGAAATAGGATTTCCAAATGGATGTTTCATTTTCTTTTTGTAATTAGAGAAAGAAGGAAAAGATCAAGCCTTGTCAAACGTAATATGTTCCTTTATTCCCATATAACACATAACCTGACCATAAAATAGAGGATCACCAAGCGTTAGACCTGACCTGCTCATAAAAAAATCATATATTTCCTTTGGTGTACAAACAGCCATAATCCCTTGAACAATTCTCGAAAGCTGCCTAACGTCAAACATTAATTAAGCAGTCACTTTAGTTTCCATCAGCAGATTTAGGATAAATCCAAAGGGGCCTTACAGAGAGGCAAAGAAAGTACTGCATACCATCAGTTCTCCCAGTAATGACTAAAAATCTATATGTCAGAGAGGGCCAGGCTCTCATGTCTCTACATTAATTATTTAAGAGAATAATTCTGGATGATGGGAGGAAATCCTAATAACTTTGCATACAAGCCCTTTTAGACTTCAAAGAGGTGCTTTTGACAAAGCCAAATTTGTTCTAAAAAGATATCATTTATGCTTCATCTTCCAATAAACATCTTGGATTTAATCCTATATTTGGAGTCAGCTTCCCATAGCAGATGGGAACCAGTCTGTCATTGGTTTCTATCTCTATTAGCTCTCAGGTCCATTTATCCATGTAATCAGTTCCCATTACCTGTGAATAGCTAACCCAGAGCCCACAATAAATTTTGTCCATAACTACTAATAATGGCTCGGTTTCAAGAGTACAACTAATTTAGTTTATTCTTTTAACTGTATTATGTGACCTTCAAGCATATTTAGAAATAGATTAGTAACTTAATCTTGATGCACCTACCATCCGCAAAAAACTTAATTCATAGTCGTGTTTCAGGTACTTTCATCGCACCTCATTTGGAAGCATATCATAGACACCATGAATTTCCACTTACATATTTCTGTATATGTCTCTCTACAAAGGTGAACCTTCTAATATAGTTTAAAATGCCAAGTATTAAAGGTTCTTTGGCAGTATTGTGTATGAAGCCAAAAGTTTAGGTCTCTAAAAAAACCTAAAGAGTTAAAATAAATTAACATGTTAAGTGCCTACTTTAAAAGAAAAAAACCTAAAAATTAACTGGGATAAAAATCAATCATATCAAGGAGAAAGTAAACATTCTAATTTCCAACTAATTTAAAACAAAAACATTACAGTTGCTAGTGGTATTTATAACTAACTAAAATTTCTCATTACAAAGTTATTTCTCCATTTATTTATTTTTGTGCTGATATTTGGGGTTGAACTCAGGGCCTGGGCCCTGTCCTGTAGCTTTTTCCTCTCAAGGTTACCTCTTCACCACTTGAACCATACCTCTACTTCTGTTTTTTTTTGTCATTTATTGTAGGTAAGAATCCCAAGGACTTTCCTTCCTGGGCTGCCTTAGATAGAGCTGGAATGCTTAGATGTCAGCCTCCTGAGTAGCACAAAATTATTTTAAATGTGTTTCAATTAAAACCACAACCGGATTGCTTTTTCTAATCAAGAAACACAACCACAGGTCATTTTTTCACAATCTCTGAAAGCCACTGATTTAGATAGTCTAATGATTTCACCATTGTATCATAATGATAAAACCATCATAAGCAAATTGATATACCATAAATATGAAAAATATGATAAAAAGTAATTACTTGGTAAGTAATTGTTGTACACTAGTCTTGGTTCATCTCTTCTGGCTTACCTGTAGTGAACTTTCCAAACATTCCAGGAAAAGTTCCATGGTCTAATCAGGAGCACTAGCTATTGAGGGGTATAATAGAACCAGACAAGTCAAACGAGTATAAAGCACACCCACCACTGTGCTTGCACCTAGCATTTTATAACCCGGATCCCAAAACTCTATGAGGGGAGGTAGACACTGGAAGAACATACTGAGCAAATCTCAGGAGCTACTGTGGTAGAATGAGAAACTACAACTTCACAGTTGTTCTTTTTTAAGTTTAATTACCGCTCAGAGCCAGAAACATTAACTGTGGAAATATTTCCCGGTGGGAGACATACCCAGGAAAACGGTGGTTGAAAGAATTTTATGTTCTGCTTTCCAATGCCTAGAAGGTTCACCACTGATGTCACATGTTTTCCAAGTTCATCTGAAGAAAATGCAGATCTTAAGCACTTAATTAATAGGGAGAGTTGTAAATATTTCCACAGGCTAAAAGTAATCTATTATGAACTTACCTCTCAATTACTTGCTGCCCAGGGCTTCCTATGGCTATCTCAAATGAGTCAATGCAGAAAAATAAGCCTATCATCAATTCAAAGCAATGTCATATTTTTACAGTACAAAATACTGAGTCCTAAATTTAGTGCATTCTCACATCAGAGATTATAAAGTCCTCCAAGCCAAGCTATTTATACATCAATCTCTTCCCTAATACCCCCATCACCCTTTTTCTGCTAGCTCAGAGATGTAACCAGGTGACAAAGTTCAAGTTCATTATCCAGAAAAATCTGTTTTGCCAGTCAAAGCAAACAGATTTTAGAGAAGCATTCTAAACACGTTTAAAATGCCAACTATTATAGGTTCTTTTCTCAACTAGTTAGAAGGCCTGGGAAGCCAGCATTTTGTGATTCTAATGCAAATATTCTGAGAAAGAATGAGGCCAGGCAGAAAACTACAAGTTCCCTAAGCCTCTTAAACTTATAAACACAACTATAAGATTTCTTTGATCTGAACATACACCTTCATGGAATGATGAAGCAAGAGCAGAGGGGCACTTGTTTGAAAAAAAGTCAAGCTATTGTTGCTCCAGATAATTAAATCCATCACTATTCTCATTGAGTCAAGAACTTCCTGATAGAGATATAGGTACTGTCCCATTAATATACATCTGCCTGTGTTTCCTATGATTTGTTGTTTGCTTTTCATTCTGCAGTCTAGGAAACCTCAAAGCAAATATGAAAGGTATTCTTTGTATTTGATTGCAAATAACCCAACCCAACATTTATCTAATAAGATGTTCATTCATCTAGAAGATATCAATGCTGCGAGAGCAGGATCCTGGAAAAAATGGCATTGATTTTGTGGTTGCTGATCATCAAAAGGTCCACGGGGATCTGGAAAAGGGTGAGAGCAGCAAGATTGAGAAGGCTGAGCATCTAGGGAAATCTGAACATTACCTATGTGTAATAGACGTATTCTACCAGTATCTGAATAATCACTATGACTAAACAAGTATTTACAACTGACAGATCCTTAAAGGGATAAGCAAGTACAAGCTCTGTATTTAGAGAATCCAAGTAAACAAAGTTCTGTACAAGTAGATTGGCTGTAGGCTTTAAATAAATAGAAAGGACAAGTTATCTCAGACCTCAAAAGGTTTTTTTAGAAACAGAAAACAACTAATATGCATAGCAGTCTAGAATTAAACCCTTTCAAATTTACTTTCCCCAGTATGACTAACTTCATTTATATTTATATATATATATACATATAATACATAATCATTGTTATGTCAATAATAAGTAGTCACATTGAACTCTCTGAGGTCAGTTGGCCCGTGGATCAGAACAAACATCCAATAGGAAGTAATGTCAAGACAGGAATTGATGAAACAGATATGCCGGATCATTTGAATGACTGAGAATAAAACAGAATTGATTCCACTTTTGTTATAGTTTATGCTACACCACCTGCTCTGCACAAAGAGGATTTCCATGCTGGATCGCCAATCCAAGAGGGCTACATAGTAGACTGGGATTTCCAAGAGGATAAAAGTGCCAAAATGTATTAGATAAACAATTTATCACAAACATAGAATAATACTTGTTAGAAGAAACTTATCTTCTTTAAAGCAAATACCATTTATTACTCCCATCCCTCCCAGAGTTCTAACAAAAGAATACCCATTCATTCTTGCATTCCTTTAAAACCATCAGTACTGTCCAGGGAACATGAGAGCACAAACTCAAGATGCACCCCACAAAAGAAGCAAACCACCTTTTATAAAGCTCAGAAACCTGCAGTATGACTTTATTAGAAAATAAATGGGGATGCTTTTGATTTCGGGGAAGACAATCAAAGTCCTGGCTTCCAACATCCAATTTAATAGCATATATGTTAAGGTCCCTTTTTCGGTGCTTCTATTTGGAAAAACTCAATGAATTCACACAAACACAATGACTAAAATCAAATTGGGAGTTTTCTAGAAGCTGTCTTACCCCATTTTGCACAGACATTGTGTAACCCTGACCCCACATATATTAACTACAACAGCCTGTGCCTGTGCCACTAATCACTCACACCTGTTTCTATCATCCTACTGCTAAGACATAGAGTAGAACATCTGCCTACATCAGATAAAGAGTCTGCATGCATCTAAATTAGCATAACAGTCTTTTAAACTATTATTGCAAAAGAAGCAGCAGTCAGATGCTAATTTTTGAGGCTTTATTCCTAATTTTCACTAAGCTTGCCATAATTTCTTTCTTTTTCCTTCCTTTCTTTCTTTTTCTTTTTTTTAAAGTTTTGGCTGGGTCTATTTTCATAGCCTAAAAGATGACCAGTCACAAATGGCATTAAAGTATGAGGAATTTCTTCTTGTTCAAGTTTGCAGGGCATGTAACAGGAGGCTCCAGAACAGAGTTGTCTGCTTGGAGTTCTTATTCTGAGCAACAAACATGTTGGAGTTCTTTGTTTCCTCTCTGTGCATGAAATGAGAGACAGGAAGTAACCCTTCTGGCTTTGACTAAACTGAACATGTTTACTTTCAAGTAAAATGGATGAGGAATTTTAAAAGACAGGGATGTGGGCATGTCCTAAATCTAAGGTAAATAAATCAACAAATTAGAATATTCTGTCAGTAATTACACATTCACAGTGCAAGATGATCAGTATTCATGAAGCTTTTTCAACTATAGACTTATTCTTATTACATCTGTCTTGAGTGTGTGTTTATAAAGCCCAAAACTGACCTAGCATCAAGTACTAAAATGAAGCAAAATATTACATTAAACACCATTCCTGCCACAAATAAACCTCACCCTTTAAACAAAATGCATTATAGTTAATCCTAAGACATTGATCACTATAATATGAGCCAAATATTGGATTCTACTAATCCCTTAAAATTTAACATTTCTTCCCCATCTCTCCATATATTGACCATAATTATAGCCATACTAGAAAAGTGAGACTAAGATGTCTAAATTAATCTTTCTAAGGTCAGAAATGTAAGCATCAAGACCAGGTATTTTCTTGTTACCAGCAAAAGTCATCCAAGGCTTTTGCCTAATCCCAGATCTTCCAGCTTCCTGAATAATCCTGTCTTTATATAATTATTTCATTTCAAGCATTTCGTTATAGAACCATAATACAAAACACACAAAAGTAACATAAAAAAGCCCCTAACTGAGGCAGTCTGACCAATGCTTCCATCTTGGAACTGTATTGTTTATTCCTCAAAACAGATGATGTAATTTTAAGAGAAAGGAAAGGATTTGAGGTATGCAGAGAATAAATAACTGGCTCTTTTAACACAGAAAATGCATGTTACATGTAGCCCATGGATCCAAATTCAAGATCCCTATTGATTACAACAGGAAATGTAGAATAGTGGGTCAACAATTAATCCACACCATCAAACAATGCTGAGTGTTCATTAGCAACCAGTTAAAGGATCCTATTAAATTAGTTCAGATGTGATCCAGTGATATACAATCTTAAAATTAAGCAGTGCTTAGTACAGTCTATTTACATTTTAAGAAAGAATTGGAAATAATTCATTAATAAAGCAAAAAAAATCATTAACAAAGCAAAATAGATTGAACTTTTTCCTTCCTTCTCTCTGCATCTCAGCCCCCCATACAAAAAAGTTATAATAGAAATGCTGACACAACCAACCTTATAATGTTTTATACAAAAAGCTATAATTATATTTTCTAATTGTACACCAGGAGAAAGAAATGCCGAGCAGAACAAAAACATAATAACTAGCTAGAAGCAGTCCATCAGAATTCCTGGATTATAGAAAATACATATGAAACATTATCATCTTCAGCCCACAGCCAGAAGATGTCAGACAATCAATTCATATAACATACCAGCTTAATAAAATCTGCATACAAAATTTATGAATGCAGTAATATTCCTTTTTATCACAAGTTATTAATGGTCAATTTAATGAACATCTACAGCTGGAGTGCTTTTGGTCTGTATGATATTTTAATCATCTTTAGCCATGGATTTAAATGCATTTCATTTTATAACCATCAGCTATTGAAGATAAGAAAGCCTTTACATAAGTAGTGAAATATTGAGGATAGGTTACCAATTCTATCTTAATGCTGTTATTGATTTTTTAAAAATTTATTACAAAGGAAACAGAACTAAATGTTCCATTATAATAATATTTGCTTTAATGTCTATACATGAATGCAAAAATGGTTGTTTGAAGTTCCATTACATGTGCAGTTAGCTGAAAATCTCCCTTCTGTTTCCTTCAAAGTAAAGAACTTTCTAACCTTGTTTATGTCAAATGGTTTCACAACAGTCATTATCTTCCAAAAACTATCTGCTTGGAATGTTGACATTCTAAACAAATATTCCTGGAAATTCATATATCATACTCCCATACTCTCTAACTTATTACCATTCCCTAGTTGGCATAGACTTCCAATTAAAAAACAAAAACAGAAACAAAAACAAACTTGTGTTTAATCCTGTTCTTCTCATATATCCTTGGCTTAAATTCAATTTTGCTACATGATGCAAATATGGAGAAAACAAGCATCAGAAAACTGTATTGATGACTTTCAAAGCCAAATAACAGTATTCCTCATATCTGTACATGAGAAGCTCTGTATAAAACCATAGATACCTTTGGGAATCATAATGAAATTTTAGGTATCAAGTAAAATCATATGTAGTCTTTAAAGTGCAGGAATTGCTTGGATAAATCAGTAAACAAATTCACTATAACTACGGTGTTAGTCAACTTTCTCTCAGTCACAGACAACTAAAGACAATAAGCTTACAAAATGAAAAAGTTTATTATGAGTCATAGTTCAAAAGCTTTATTTCATCATCTTTTGGCGTTGTTGCTTTGAATCTGTAGGAAGGACAGTGACAGACAAAAGCCAGTTACAGCCACCAATCCAAAGGGAGGAAGATGAAGAAACTTTGGTTCCATTATTTCCACCAAAAGCTTGTTCCCAGTCCTAGAAAACCTCCTATCAGATCCCACGTTTTCAAGTTACTACTACCTTCTAAAAGTACCAAACTGGACACCAAATTCTTACAAGAGTCTTTGGTAGAAAAACCATAACCAAACGATAGCAGCCATTAAGGAATGAATGACAGTTGTTCCAGTTTGACTGTTTACAGTATTAAAGGGGTTAATGCTGAGAGGTCAGAAAGCTGCACCCATAACAGATTTAGGCCATTCACATGACATTTTCCATTTATTTAAATTTCTGTTCCTTTAGTAATTTCTCTTTGAGGCTCTCCTATACATGGGTCAGTTAACTGTGATTGTTTTAGAATGAAATCTATTATTAAGGACATAATTATCTAACACAGGAGAATAATATATATTATATATACATATTATATGTGTATTGTATCTGAATATCTTTCTTTATATTACATATACACATATGTAGTATATATATATGATTGTAAAACAGAATAGATAAGTGCCAAAGAGAAATACAAATGAAAGATTCAGAGAATCTGCTACTTCTTTTAGAGAATGGAGCAAGAGAAAACTTTATAAAAGATAGCTAAAATATAAAGGAGGGGAGATAAAAGGAAATTGAATTTAAGAAAATAAAAGAATGAAAAATATCTATAATGTGAATTTGTCATGTAAAATACTGACCTTCAACAACACATCTGTAGATGGCAGGCACATTCCAAAATTTTCTAATAAGCAGGATCTGCTTAAATCCAGAAAGATCATAACTCATTAAATTTTATTCTAAAATTCCTGAATCTGCCTAAATATTCTCATCTTATCAGGTAATGACTTGCCTGTGAAGTTAACATAACAAACTTGTGAAGAGAACTTGTCAAATCAAATTGCCAACAAGCAATAGGACCAGTATGGAGGAAGATCTAAAGTCAATGTTGATTTTAAAAGAGGGTGCATGTGCATGCTAAGTAGGTCACACCCTCAGTGTCATCACATTCATTTGGGATTAATGCCCTATTCTATTGCCATTTTCAAAATGACATGTCTAGATATGGATATAGGGAAAATGTCTCTACTTTTATTTTGACAACTTATATATCCTGAACTTTAAATTCAATAGTTAGACCATTATTGACTAGAAAGCCCAATATTTGGAATAAGATTGAGATCACAGACATGGTCATATCCAAAATCTTAAATATTAATTTTATTTTATTATCGAAGTAATGTATAGAGGGGTTATAGTTACATTCACCAGATAGCAGGCGCATTACTTCTTACACATTGATACCCCTTCTTATGTCATTGTCCCCATTTCCCTCTCCCTACCCCCTCCCAATCATCTTGTTTTCCCCTTCCCTTTCCTATTTCAAATAAACATTTATACATTATACCAGGTAACAAAGTCAGATACAGTAACAATAGGAAATTAACCAAAGGGCAACAAAGGAGAAGAGAAATAACATAGTACATTAAGAACAAAAATCACTCAAGATAAAGCTCTTGTTTCCATACTCTAGAGATCCTTTCAATTAGTCTCATCCTATATGACCTTGGGTACCTAGGGTTTACACTACAAAATCTTAAATATTTGCAATAAAAATTTTAAGTAATCCAAAGGTAAGTACTAAATTCTTATTTAAAAACATAATGATGTGATGGACAGAATATGAAAGCTGAGTTTCTGTAGGTCACCAGAAAAGTTCTTTAAAAGACAATTTCTGTTAATATCTTCCATTCAAACTCATATATAATTTGTATCATTGAGGGTTTTTTTGGTCAGAAATGGTGGTTGAAGTAAATAGACAATTACAAAAGTGGTGGCAGAAAAATGACCACACGCCTTTCCATTTTTTAAAAGGATATATTCAAGAATATCAATTAATGTAGAATTCATCAATTTACTAATTTTAAAGTATAAAATTCAGTGGCATTGGTCCAGGTATCCATGGCTCATGCCTGTAATTCTAGATACTCAGGAAGCTGAGATCAGAGGATCGGGATTCAAAACCAGGCCTGTGATGAAAGTCTGTGAGACGCTTATCTCCAATTAACCACCAGAAAATCGGAAGTGGCTCTGTGACTCAAGTGAGAGAATGCTAGCCTTGAGCTGAAGAGCTTAGGTACAGTACCCAGGCCAGAGTTCAAGACCCACGACCAAATAAAAAAAAAAAATCAGTGGCATTTACTATATTCACAAAGCTGAATAATCTCCCCCAGTGTCTGAGTCTCAAGTGTTTTCATTACCACAAACCAAAGTTCTATACTGTCTCAGTAGCCATTCCCTAATTCTATTTTACATGCTACTTTCTATAACTACTAATCTTCTACTTCAATGAATTTATTATTTTATTTTATTTTTATTTTTGGTTGGTGGGGCTTGAACTCAGGGCCTGGGAGCTGTCCCTATGGTCTTTTGCTCAGGGATAACACTACCACTTGGGCCACTTCCAGTTTTCTGGTGGTTAATTAGAGATAAGCGTCTCATGATTCCTGCCCAGGCTGGCTTTGAACTGTGATCCTTAAATCTCAGTCTCCTGAGTAGCAAGGACTACAGATGTGAGCCACTAGCACCTACCTTGTGAATTTGCCTATCCTTAACATGTCAGTAAATGAAATCATATATGATATGGCCTTTATGATATGTTCTTTTTAGTTTGCATAATGCTAGAAAGCACAATTTGACTAAATACATGCATGGGAATGAAAGTAATATCTCATTGGTAGAGTAACAGCTCCTAGCTAACCTGCACATTGGAGTTAGGTCCCATCCCCAGGACTGGAAAACAAAAACAAAAGCAAACAAACATAAAACACAATTTAAAAAGGAAGAGCTACATTTCTCATTTCCCTACTATTTTCTATGTTTATACTAAAAATTATTTCAAAAGGTTTATGGGGATTTTCAATAGAAAATTATAAACATAATATTCGACAGATGAATAAATATAATATCCTATTTATAATTTACATATTTTGAAATTAGAAATCCAGTAACATGTACGACTTAAATTCAAAAATTATCCAAGGCATTGTTGATATCAGACAATGAAAGCATAAAAAGGAGATCTGAAAAATTGAGATCAATATTGAGTTCATGGCTGGGAAGACTCAGTAGCACCAATATATGAAATTCCCTTCAATTAATCTATGTATTCAATGTTATTTCTTGAAAATGTCAGCAGCTTTTCCTATAGAGCCTGACAAGATGGAAACATTCATTTGAAGAAGGGTAAGCATTAAAATATGGTACGACTACCTTTCTACACACACACACACACACACACACATACACACACACACACACACACACACACACACACACACGCACAAAATTCTCTGTAATCATAGCAATTAAAGCCTTATATATCCCAGAGGTTACTTCACACTGCTCTGAAATCAACCAGTGCATGACTTTAGACTTTCTTTTGGTTCCTTCATGCAGCGATTGACAAATATCTATAAAAACCAGACAGTAAACATGCAGACTTTGTCTGACATACGGTTTTTGTCATAACTACCCAACTCTAGCCATAAAAATTGGATAAAGAAAGGAGATGTTTTCAAAATAGATAGTGGGTGCAATTTGACTGCAGGTCCTAATTTTTCAGTATCTTTACGATCAGAAAAAAAGAAATGATTTTAAACAGGCTTTTTGTTTTGCGACTGTGTCTTGCTATCTAGTCCAGACTAAGCTGAAATTTGTGATCCCACCATGCTCTGCCTCAGCGTGTGCTAGGATTACAAGCACCACACCCAGGCAAATACTACCTAGAATTTAAGACATCTCACAGTTTTATCTGCAAATATAGTGTTTTGTGTTGTAATCAGTAGAGAAATCATTACCAAACTTTAAGTGAATTCACATGAATGACATAGTCAATGATGAGACATTATATTGTAAATCTAAAGAGAAACAACTTTGTAGAGGATTGTTATATGATCTGATTTATTAAATGACTAATTATAATTGGTTCTATTTATTTAAGTTATATGATTAAAGATTCCTTGTAGTAAAATAAATACACATATCTTTATTTCAACTAAAAGGTTGAAATGACAGTGAAATTGTACTCTACACAAATAATAGCTTTCTATCAAATTTGTCATTCTCCCTGAATAATTCATTATAATCATGAATAATGATGTTATTCAACATCTTAATGATATCATGGTATGCGCCTTCAACCCATCCATCTTTGTCAAGAAGGTTAAATATTTGTATTCCTCTACATGAGGCAAAGTTGGACAAACAGTTAAACAGTATCATGCACCTCAATTTTCCTCCAAATGAAACCAGCAAGTTTATTTCATGAGATTCTAAGACCAATGAAACATAAATCTACTTCCAAGATACTTAGGGTACCTACCTGCTTTTAAGGAAGGTTTAGACCTAGCTTTAAAATATGATTTAGTACAGAGAGAACTCCCTACATTAAGATTATTTTTAGTTGGAAATTTGAGTTTTACAAATAGCAAAAAAATCTAGGATATTTCACATTGAGATCTGAAATAATCCCTAAGATGTCTTGAAATTGACAATGAAGAATAAAGAAAAAAAGATAATTGAGCTGAAGCCAAGTGCAGTAGTTCCCACCTGTAATCCTAGCTACTCAGGAGGATGAGATCTAGGATCAGTGTTCAAAGTCAGACCTAGCACTAAAGAACGTGAGACTTATCTCCAAATAATCACTAGAAAATGGGAAGTAGGCCATGGCTCAAGCAGTAGGGCAGTAGCTTTGAGCTGAAGAGCTCAGGGACAGTGCCCAGGCCCAGAGTTCAAGTCCCCTGACCCATACAAAAAAAAAAAAAAGACAATTGAGCTGAACTTCAGTACCAGAAAGCAAATGTTTCATGCTCTGTCCCCCATGTGGACACTCCATGTAGGACCTCTGCAAATCAGTGCTCAGTATCAGAAATGGAAGCAATCTGTTTCTTCAGGGCCTGCAGAGCCTGCAGAAGCCTTGGGCCTTTCGAATAGAGGATGGCAAAACCAGGAAAGTATGATGCACAGATAACTGGCATTGAATCCAAAGCATTTTCATATATTAAAAACCATTGTTATTTCTTTTTTTCCCCTTCTATTTTACCCCTTAAATCTCAAAAAAAAAAAGCATTCTCACAGCAATAAAATAGTCCTTAGGAGGCATTATTCATTCATTTCCAAGCATCTTCCTATTTCCTCATCGTGCTTAATCACATCAAGCTTTTTGTCACTGCTTCTTAGATATTACTGAACACGCACAGCAGTCTCTTCTCATGAGCCTTGGGTTACCCTCTACAAGGAATCCCCTAGCCATTTTCCTTCACTGTGCTTGTCCTTTTTATTTGGTTCTCAGCAAAGAGAAGACTTCTTTAGTTTTGTTTTCAAGTAGTCCCCACTTTCTATTTTCCCTTTTCTCAGAATATAAAATCATATTGGTCATAACTTCTGAAGTTAGTATTATTTAATAAGCTATTATGAATCTGTTTACAACCTTATTATTTAATCAGTATTGAATACCCAAAACGTTACAAACAAATAATCAAAATAATGTATTTATCCCATCGCACACAACTATTTGTCTAATTATAGATTGGCAAAGTGTGTTTGTATACATGTGTAGTATATGTGTGCTGTTGAATATGTATGTGTTGGGTTTTTTGCCAGTCCTAGGGCTTGAACTTAGGTGTGCCCAAGGCTAGCACTCTGCCACTTGAGCCACAGTACCATTTCCAGCTTTGTCTGTGTATGTCTTAGTGAGGAATCGAACCCAGGGCTCTGTACATGGCAGACAAGAATTCTACCACTAGGCCATGCTCCTGGCCCACATGTGTTGATTTTTGAGACAGGATGTCTCTATAAAATCGAGAATAGCCTGATACTCATACAGCAAAGGCTAGATTTGAACTTGCATTCTATACCTCCATCTCCCACTTATCATCTTTTTGGTAAATAGATTTCTATGAGAACACAGCAATGCTCATTCATTTATCTCTTGCTAACTGGGCTGTTTTCACACAACAGTGACTTAGTTGACAATCTGCAACAAAGAACATGTGGTCTGGAAAATATTTACTAAGTAGTTCCGTACAGAGAATGGTTGCCAACTCAGTCTACTTTATATGTTTTGAATAAACAAAATGAATAAACTGTTATCATTCCTTTAGGAGGAGTTACGGTCTGTTTTTATTAAAATACTTTTGACCTAACTCCCTAAACCCAAACAAAGGAAAGCCGCAGACCTATATGTTTCACCAGGCAGAAGCTGGGTGGCTGCTAGCTCATTATGAAGTGGAGACCCTGACTGGTAGAAGCCAAAACAGCAAAGCCACAAACAATGGTGAAATCACAGATCTGGAGCTGTGCGACTCACTTAATTAAAATTAAATTAAAGTTCCAGGTTCTCAGACCCAGTATAGCTCAAGTGCACTATATTTTAAGAGCCATATGTGGCTCCTATAAGGAATACAACAGATTCATAGGACTTGCACATCACTGAATGTTTAAGTATGAAGTGTTGGTCTGAAGGTTCACAATGGACACCTGTTCTTGTGAGGTAGCTCACATGGCATGTCCGCTACTGAAGACCTAAAGATTGGGAGGATTATGGTTAGAAGTCAACTCAGGCAAAAATAAACAAACAAATGAAATCAAGACCTAATCTCAAAGAGTAGGTCAAGCATGGTGGCATCCATCTGCCATCCCATATCACATAGGTCTAGGAGGAGGATCACAGTCCCAAACGAGGCTGAGCAAAATTATTAAGACATTATTTTAAACATGACTACATCTCAAGGGATAGGCTCAAGTACAAGAGCCTTGAATACCAAATATGAGGCCCTGAGTTCAAATATCAGTACTGTCAAAAAAAATAAAAGAGGAAACAAACAAAAATAACATATTAGATGAACAGCACCAGTTCCACAGAGGCTTCAGAAGGAGCCAGCAATGGTAAAGTACCATCTCCATCTCCCAAGAAACTCACTTTTGAACGGCACAAATAATAAAACAAACTATGATCTGTAAAAGTATTTTGTGGATCGTGGGTTCTAAGAGAATGTTAGCCATGTGTACTCAGTAGCCCTATGACTTATGGTGGAGAGTCCCAGAACAGCTGTTCAGGTTAGGTTTTGGGAATGTCTGACATAAAAAAATGTAACCTCTTAACCAGTTTTCTCATTTGTAAGACAGGGATAACAACTTAACGGGTTTGTGTTAACATTGAAACCCTGTAGCCCAAAAGGAAATTGGATTGAAGCTTAATACATTAGTTCTGTTAGCTGAATACACAACAGACTAACACAGCCCCTGGGAAATACTGTATGAAGCATTGCTTATTTTTCTTTCACAATTATCTCCACCAGGTTATTCAGACAACATTCAAGATCAGTGTAACTGAACTGAAATGAGCTAAATTCTTAAACTAGAAGTAGTAAAAGTCCAACTTCTAAAATTAGTGAGTAAAACCAGACTGACTCTTCATTTATCATCACCCTTAGTGAGAGATGAATTAAAATATGTGGTATAAGGAAGCATACTTCCATATATACATATCATTTATGGGTAACTTGTTATAGGCAGTCATTACTTATCTTCCTTGCATTGTAAAGATAAATTTTAAAAAGTTTAAAATGAAGCCGGGCGTGGTGGCTCACACCCGTAATCCTAGTTACTCAGGAGGCTGAGATCTTAGGATCAAGGTTCAAAGCCAGCCCATGCACAAAAGGGCCTGAGACTCTTATCTCCAATTATTAACTGCTAGAAAACAGGAAGTGGGGCTTGGCTCAAAGGTAAGGCAGAAACCTTGAGCTGTAGAGCTCAGGGACAGCACCCAGGCCCAGTTTAAGCCCCATGACCCCCCCTCCACACGCACACACACAGACACACACACAAAGGTTAAAATGACTCAAACAACAGCCTTGTAGAATAGCAGAACTATCATATAATTTTCAATTCTATGAATACTTTTTAATTAAGAGATGCAAATTTACCCATATTTTAACAATCCATCCAATCCTGGCTAGGTGTTGTATATTATTTCTGTCTTAGTTGACTATGCTTAGGGCACTGTTTTTCAAAACTGGTTCATAGATATAAACCATAAGTATCTGGAATGATTTGTTTTGTTTTATATCCCAACTTCTATTCCCTATCACATTCAAACTTTTGAATTTTCTAATTAAAAATCCACAGGCACTGAGAATTCAGGACAATCTATCTACCTGTATTTTAACCAAAACCTCAGATGATACTTTTGGTTCCCTGGGAATCTCTGCTGTGTTAAACTAAGATTTCAAATATTCACAATAACAAAGAATCTCTAGAATGACTGATTATTACATTTTGAAAAGGTAATAAAAATAGTACATGCTTTACTCAGAGCTAGTCAAATGAACATTAGTGACATACATACTCAGTTCTTATGGAAGGCAGAATTCAAAGAAAAACCTGAGATGTAGCATTTTTGCCATCAAAGAACTTCTTGGTTAAGGTGTATTCCTACAAACTCTGTAAACCAAAATCATACCAATAGGTGATTGACACACATGTAATAAGAGATCAATGAAGAGAAAAAAATCATGCTAGTCTAGGTTGTCAGTGATATGAAAATGGTCTGCTTTTGATCCTGTGGCTAGGCTGGGAAAGAAAATCATGACAGCTGCTGTCAGTCTATAGGTATCCCAGGCCCTGATTTTCCACAGTTTATATTTTAGATTTTAGAATACTGAAGAGTAAAGACATTAAGATAACTTTCTGCTTTTAAATCGAACTGCCTAGGAAATGCTACTATGGGTTTGAAAGCTGTCCAATTTTGAGACAGTGGTCCCTGTTATGAAGATCTGGGCCAGTAATAAATGACCTCATGAAGAGCCCTAGGTGACCTCACAGCCCAGCTCTTTTTCCATGGCCTTCACCAGTAAAATCACTGGCTAGTCCTCTCAATGATTACCTAATTGAGCCCTTCACTCTCAAGTTTATTGTTGTTGTTGATAATCACATTATTTAGACCTTGACACTCCAAGGAAAGTGCCAAATTCTGGAAAGCAGAACTCCTGGGTAATTCATTAGTGCTTCACCCATTAATATCATGCATTCAAAAAACATCTTCATAACCATCTAAGAATTCCTTATTTAATGCCTCTTGAGTTAGGCACAATTGAACCAATAACTAAATCTTGATTCCAATGGTAGTGACAAAACAATCTCAGGTCATAATGGTTGGAGAATAAGATACACATAGTAAGAGCCAAAGAACTACACACTTGAAGTTGCTGAATAGTATGATATGTAAATTTGATATTAATAAAGCCGACAAAATCAAGTACTGGGAGGCAAAAAAGATAGTCATCTTTAGAAGACCACAAAGATGAAAGCTTACACAAAAGCACATCCATAATTAGTCATTCCTAGTTAGACTGTGATTGGGATACGATGTATAATACTTAATTGTATGGCAATAAATATGAAAAAAGTGGAATAATTGTAGGTAAGATCAAACCAAAAATTAAATGGATAACCTGTTGGTACTTTTAGAGCATTAGAATGAGAAAAACATGTTGACAGCTTAATTATATAATTGATTAAACAATCCACTTATGAGCCTCAATTTCTTCATAAGTAAAAATACAGTAAACAAATGTCTTCATTAAAATTTAATAATATCTTAGTAATAATCAAATGAATGCAAATTATCACAACATACTTTACAGTTATAAAATACTATATATCCAGTGTAAAACAGTAAAACATTTTTCAAATTTCCTTGAGAGTAATATTCTCAGCATGAGAATTCTGAACCTAAACACTTAAAACTAAGTAAAATAAGTAACATATGGAAAATAAAGCCAATGGAGTATTATGAAACCACTGAGAATATTATTAAACATTATTTTAATAATAAGGAAAATTTCTTATATTAAAAATATAAAGAGGCCAGGTGTTGGTGGTTTATTTCTGTAATCCTTGCTAGTCAGGAGACTGAGATATGAGGATCATGGCTCAGAGTCAATCCAGGCAGGAAAGTCTGTAAAACTCTTATCTCCAATTAACCACCAGAAAATCGGAAGTGGCACTGTGGTTCAGAATTGTAGAGCACTAGCCTTGAGCAAAAGAACTCAGAGATAGTGCCCTGAGTTCAAGCCCCATGACCATCACCACCAACAACAAAAGAGAGGGTTGCCTGGTGGCTCAATCATGTAATTCTAGCTACACAAGTAGCTCTGTTCTGAGTAAGACAGTTTGAAGACAGCCTGGGCAGGAATGTCCATGAAACTCTTATTTTCAGTTAACCAAGCAGAAGATCTGTGGTTCAAGTGGTCCAGTGTCAGCCTTGAGTTTGAATAAGGTAAGGGACACTTCATAAGTGATCTGAGCATAAGCCCTACCACCAGCACACACATACAAAGACAGCCAGTTTTATCAGATGTGGAATAGTAATCTAAGTTTTATTTAAAAGCATTAGAAAACAGTGACAAAAAAAATAAATCATTTTAAAAGTTTAGCAGGATTTTTTCCGCCCTGGGCAGGAGTTTGAAGCTTTTTATCTTTCTTTTTTTTTTAACTTTCTACTTAGCTACCTTGATGAATGAAAAAAAATAACAATTAAGATTTTGTTCATTTTATTCCTATGAAGTATGTGCTATGCTTATTTGAAAGAAAGAGAAATAAACTACCCTACAGGTGTTATCGGCATATTACATCATAAAGATGAATTTTACTATGTAGTCAAGCAACTTCATAGCACAAGTGGTGAGAAAAAAACATTTTGTCAAATATTTTTTTTGAAAATATAAGGACACCTGCTATTCAACCATATTCAATCCATCAATTATAAAGTTTATTGAATCAACAAAGCTGCTGAGTCAGCAGCTTGAAGTTCTTTCTCATTCTAACCCAAATGTTCTCCATCACACCCATTTGTTAATTATCATTTTATTGTATAACACAGTTAATAAAAGAACTGACAAATACAATATATCGATCTAATGAATCTCTGCAGCTTTCAGAGCTCGAGTGATGGCACATAATCGCTTTGCTCAACCACAACCTCCAGTGAGAAAATGATTAACAAAATAATGAAGAAAATGCAAAAGAAAACGTGCTTTAAAAAACTCTGGCAAGGTAACTTGTGAAAAGAACAAAATGCTTTGCTGTTAGCTCCATGAACTGGGTAGTCTTTCCATCCTACAGTAAGCCCAGCGGCGAAAGACAAATCTGGTACTTCTATTTACAATTAGTTTCCAAGTTCAAAAAATAAAAATAAAAACAACTAGATTTTGTTAGACTGGCTGAAAATATAAATCTGCTTCTTGAGTTCAGGGTGGACATGAGAGGGCTGTGTACCAGGATAACACTGTACGGATGAAGAAAGGGACCTTCAGGGGCCAGAACAAAGAGCCTATTTCCTTAACTGCCATCAACCAAAAGATTCACAGTTTTACGAATCCTTGGAACATTGTTAAAAATATGTTCTCCCTATTTATTTGCATCATGAATATTTTTTGTGTGTTTGTGTGCTGGTCCTGATGCTTGAACTCAGGGCCTGGACTCTGTCCCTGAGCATTTTCACTCGATTCTAGCACTCTACCACTTGAACCCCAGCGCTACTTCCAGATTTTTGGTCTGAGATGTCCACTTTAGCTTTGACCTGAGGGCCTCAGATTTCAGCCTCCATTCTGAATAGGCAAGATTGGAAGTGAGAGCCACTAATGCCCATTATAATAAATGTCCATTATAAATAGACAAATGTCGCTTTGATGACTCACTTCTGGAAAACTAAAGTTCAGGGAGAGTTCAAGAACCGGACTGGCACATAAAGAGAGAGACAGACAGACAGAGACTGACTCAGACTAAGAGAGACAAAGAGAGAGAGAGGACAAATGTTTTTCAGAAAACAATATCCAAGGTAAGGGTGGGAGGGTGCCTTAGTGGTACAGCGCTCACTTAACAAGCACAAAAAAACTGGTCCAATTATATGCACCACATAAGCAGCAAAAGCCAGAAGTGGTGCTGTGGCTCAAGTGGTAGAGCGCTAGCCTTGAGCCAAAAATGTCCAGGCCCTGAGTTCAAGCCCCAGGACTGGCAAAAAATATAGGTAGGTGTGTGTGTGTGTGTGTGTGTGTGTGTGTGTGTGTGTGTGTGTGTGTGTGTGTGTGTGTACAAGATAAGATTCCCTTTAGACTTTAAAATTCTCCTTTATCACAAGCCATTTTATTTCCCAAGTCAATTCAATAACTAGAAGAAGAGATTTTTCCCATATCCTTTGGGAGAAATGTAATTCATATCAAAATACTCAGAAAGATATATAAAAATGCTGAGTGTCTCTGGACCAGAGGGCCTCTACCTCTGCTCCCCACACAAACATGGTCTTTAGTGTCCCCCTCTGAGGAGTCCCCACTGGAGAAACCAGTCTCAGTCTGTCAGGAAGAAATGTGCAGAGAAGCGACATCCTTGGATAATAGGCAGTTGGGTTCTGAAACCCCAGGCATCAGCAACCTGCCACAAACAGTGGAATTAAGTCAGGGAGAGTGGATGCAGACACTGAGTGGTCATTGAAGATCCACCTTTGACCTGAAGCACTAGGAGAGAGGCGCATGTGAGAAACAGGCCCTTAAGCAAAAGTATTAGGGCCTCAATGTGAGCTGAAGGAGTAGAGAGAAGCAAAGGAGGGTCTTAAGAGTAGGGAGCCATGGAGGCTACAGAGGGCAGCTCCAAGGTAAGACAAGAGATTCTGCCTTATCAGGGCCCACACAGGAATCCTTGACACTTTGAGGGAAGGAGAAAGGGAAATCTATACATTTACAGGATGTGGACTGCAAACAGTTGAGGGAATTCAGAGAAGGAAGGAGGCAGCGTTAATGCCAGTATTTATGGATTTTACGAGAAGAGAAATGTATGCTGCTGCAATCCTACTCCTAACCACAACAGTTAAGACAATGGTCACAAACAACAAAACAGAATTCGGGTTTTAACTGATAAAATATTTTCAAAGGAGAGGAGAAAATCTTTAAGAAAAGTCACAGAACACAAACTTACACTTGACGCCTCTATAACTTCCCTAACTGTATAGAAACAACAGAACTAATATTTACACTGTTCATGGGCCAGGGACAGTTCACACAGTTTGCATATATGAACTGGCATGATGAACCTAAAGAGCCTATGAGGTAGATATTCTCTTTCATTTTAAGCACCAAGTAAGAACAGGAAGTCCAAATTATGTAGCTGTGTTGGAAAGAAACTCTCACACTCCTCAGCCCTTAGATGTCGTCTTTCACACATCAAAATTACTTTGCTCTTAAGAAATAAGGCTCAAGGAGCTGGGATGTAGGTCCCAGCAAAGTACTTGGCCTAGGAAATACAACAGCCTGAGTTCAATCCCCAGTACCAAAAAAGAAAAGACCAAAGAAAGAAAAAAAAAAAAAAAAAAGGAAGGCTTAGCTGGGCAAGGTACTCACATCTGTAATCCTAGCTACTCAGGAGGCTGAGATCTGAGGATCACTGTTCAAAGCCAGCCTGGACACTAAAGTCTGTGAGACTCTTATCTCCAATTAAACACCAGAAAACCAGAAGTGGCATTGTGGCTCAAGGGGTAGGGTGGTAGCCTTGAGCTGAAGAGCTCAGGGGCAGAACCCAGGCCTAAAGTTCAAGCCCTGTGACCAACAAAAAGAAAAAAAAAAAAGACTGACAGACACACAAACAGACAGAAAGAGTGAGAGAGAGAAAGTAAGAAAGGATTATATTGCATATATGTGTGTATGTATGTGAGCATAAGGACTTACATTTTTCTAAAGTGAAAATTAAAGCAGAAACAATGGTGTAAAAAAGATGAAGCTAGAATAGAGACAAAGGCGCAGAGAAACACAGTAGAGGGTATTAGGAGCAATCAGTTAGGCCAAATATCTTTTGATTTCTGTATTAATGGAAAATTATAGATGATGGCAAAAATATAGAGCTTGTACCCATTCTAGTAGACCTTCTGAAATTAGTAAGAAATGAGAATACAGGAAATTCTAAATGATCTACTCATGTACCTACAATAGTAAATCTACCTCTTTTGCCAGACATAATGTTTCATAGTAATCATATTTTCAAAAATCATAATGTGAAAATCAGCACTTACACAGTTTTGCAAAATCTGTAGTAAAAGACTTGATAAAAACAGCACTTCATTCTCATTTCTGCTTTAAAGCCAGTCTTTCATGTATTTTTTTTACTTCTTTTTTTCTTTTTATTTATTTATTTATTTATTTTTATTGTAATTAGTAAAAGGGTTACATGATATTTGCCAAATAGAAGGTGCATTAATTCACATACATTGATACCCTTTCACATGTCTTGGTACCCATTACCCTCCCCCCACACCCCCCACCCGTCTTGGTTTTCCCCCCTTCCCTATCAAATTTCAAATAACCAAATACAAATAAATTCAATATATCAGATAACAAAGTGAGATACTGTAACAATATGAGATAACCAAGGGACAGCAAAGGAGATGAGATATTTTGTGACCAAAATAAAGGAGGAAAATCTGGTCTCATATAATATACATGGCTGGAAGAAACAGAGAATGTATGAACCCCTAAGAACCTTAGAACCATTGATTTAGGGCACAGACAAGCAGCAGACCCCTTACATTTGAAACCTGTCTCTGCCATTCTGTAGCTGTTTGATATAGATTAAGTAAACTCATATGCCACCCTCCTGACCCCTGGCTATTCAGTGACATACCAATGGTACCTACCTAACAGAGTTGCTGATAAGTAGTCAAACAACATTTGCCAACGCTTAGAAAAATCTGACAGTATGTTATATGAGCAATGTTAAATCCATAAAGGAAATGATGAATTGAATTTGCATGAAAAATCACTTTGTACTGAATTATATGCTGTCATAGCTGAGACAATGACAGAAATAACTGGAATATGAGTGACCCATTCCATCTATGATATAATATGTATGGGTATAGTAGGGGTCTTAGAATTCATTTGTGATGTATACTGCATTGCTTTCTATTAAAAAAAAATCACAGAAATGTCCAACGCACTGAGCATAAATAGCATAACCCTACTTTTAAACATGTCTCATGTTCAAGGTTATATCAGACAGTAGAAATTCTTTAATGTAATTCTATTGAGTTTTGGCTATAAAAAGAGGTCAGGAAGGTGTTAAGCTAAGGAATTCAAAAGCACTTTTAATGACGAAAGATGCATTGACAGTTATGAAGAATCAAGAATTAATACTACCTCTTAGCAAGAGTTAATATATTTTATTGGGGCAAATTTTTATGAATTTCATTGCTGAAGATTGATAAAGGTCCTTTAGGAGGTAATTTGAACAGTGGACACAGAATACAACATAAATATATTTCCTAATTTCTATCATATATGACTCAATTTAACCTTGCCTGGGTGTATAATTCTTCCATCCAACCCCTCTATACCTTTCACATATTCTAAGACTTTTCCCCCTGCTACCAAATCTTTTTTTTCCACCTGGAATTAGTGAATAACAGGAAGTAAGCTATTTCCTCTGCCTTTCTAGATTCATCTCCTCAGGGCCATAGGAAGATGCCCTGCTGTCAGTCTTATGGTTCTCCAATAATAGGCAAAGTATAGCATTCTGCCTCTGAGTCCTGCTAAAAGGGAACTGTCGTGTATGATTTAGCATTTTCAAGAAATTGCCATATTATAGAATGCATTTTAAATGATAACTACATTAAGGAGTACCTATATAAATAATATAATAATATAGTTGGTCATTCAGAAGACATATTACAAGCCTATCATATTTCAATGATCTACCTTTTCAATATTATTTTAGACAAAGAATATGTGAAACTAGTAACTTATTATGACTGACTTAAGAGCTCAATAAAAACATTTACATGTAATATTATCTTCAGAATTCAAAAAATAAAAACATTGTTTCAAAACTCTGCTGTTGGACTTAGTGCTACATTCTTGCCTCCTCATAAAAAAGTTTAGCCAGGGGCTGGGAGTTTGGCCAAGTGGTAGAGTGCTTGCCTAGCATGCACGAAGACCGGGTGTTCAATTTCTCGGTACTACATACATTTAAAAAAAACCCAGAAGTGGTGCCGTGGCTCAAGTGGTAGAGCCCTAACTTTGAGGAAAGCCCAGGGACAGTGCTCAGGCCCTGGGTTCAAGCCCCAGGATTGCCAAAAAAAAAAAAATGTCCAGAGCATCTTTGTTCCTTCAAAGGGTTGATGATAGGAGAAAGTGAATTTTTAAAGACTGCCTATGAAGAATTATGAACTTAGTGGTGATAGTAAACTAATTTTTAAAAGGAAAAAAATCAAAATATTAAAAAAACTAGAAAATATACAAAACTATTCCACTTATCTCAGGATATAAAAATTGAGTAAATATAAAACTGTGTAAAAGAAATGGGAAAAACTCAGGCTTGTTCACACATCTTCACTTCCTAAGGACTACAAACAAGTATAAAGGAATGCATCTGTTATTCCTTCTTAACCCTGCCTTTTAAAAGGGAAAAACTCACAGAACAGCAAGTACACAGAAATTTAGAGGTTTATTTCAAATTATAGATAGGTATTAGAGCTTGGGACTTCGCTGAAATGGTAAACTACTTGTTCAGCAAACAGGGGACCTGAGTTCAAATCTCAATACTGTTAAATCAATCAACCAATCCTGAATGCTATTTCAATGGTGTGAAATAACACCTGGCTTTTTTTCCTCAGCATCTTCTACCTAGTTCAT
Source organism: Megascapheus bottae (assembly GCF_031878675.1). Lineage (NCBI taxonomy): Eukaryota > Metazoa > Chordata > Mammalia > Rodentia > Geomyidae > Megascapheus > Megascapheus bottae. The sequence continues at coordinate 29,049,467 of NC_143510.1, forward strand.
GCCTTTGTGGCCTTCTATGTTCAGTTGACTCACTACTTGACTGTCCTTCACTTGTTTTCTGAAGTAATGTGAATATTGACAACCTATATCATTTTTAAAACATTTCAAGAAATCAATGCAGGGACAGAGTAAAATTGTTTCGTGACACTTATCTTAGTTTTATATAGGTAAGAATATATTGGAAGGAGTTACAAAACAAATCAAGAAGAGAGATCTATACCTGAATATATTGCACAAAACAATCTATATGCAGGAGATGACAAGAAGGGAAAACTTTCAAAATCAGCAGGTTTGGGAGAGCTACGCTATACTTTCTGGGGAAGATACGAGTGACACCAGACAGTAAGATGATGTTAAGGTAATGTCTCAGCCAGCCAATGAGGTAACAAAAGCTTGTGTCCATTTCTCTCTGCTGAGTAACAACTCATTTTCTCACTCTATCTAGAAACCACATGGAAATCTAAGCAAACTGTGCTTGAGGGATTTAAGGCAGGTCTTTTCATAGTCAAGGCATCATTATTTGTCCTGTTCAAAGCAGATCACCTTGTAATTATGAATATTAGCATACCTTCCCCTGTGTTTGTAGATGAAACAGGACATTTCAAGTTGATACAATTATCTTAACTACTACACCACACTGTCTGGTGTTAAGAATTTACTGAGTCATTTATACTGCTAAATAAAGTCCCTATCCTTTTTTGGCTTTAAAGCTAAAAAGCCATGATTATCACTCAGGGTTACTCATCCTGCAAATACTCACTGAACACACATTTACTCAACACCTGCCATGGGCAAGCTGTGCCCAGGTAATGAGGATGCATCTGTCACTGCCCTATGGAATCCAGTCAGTCTGAGACATGCAAGAGACACAGTAATAAATTACTACACCATAAATGAGAACATAAATGCTCTGAAGAAAACATCAGAAGAAGGAGGAGGATAATATCCTGAGAGGTTCATAGTTGAGTACAATTTGCCCAATTTACTCATACTTTTGGGAATAGCATTCTAAGCAGGAGAGAAAGTTAGTTCTGGAACAGTGAGGTAGAAGTGAGAGTAGAGTAGTCGCTAAATAAAAAGTGAGTGGGCAGAGAACATGTGCAGAAGTATAGTGACTATTTTCAACCCTGAACTGGTAATTAAAAATATAACTGATTAACTTTTGAAGAATAGTATAAAGGTATCAGCAAGGCCATACCATCTTTGCCTCTAGCACCTCTGAGGTTGCTAGCTTTCTTTGACTAGTTGCTACATCTATCTTGCACCCTTGTCTCTGTGTAATCTTCTCTCACTGTTACAAGAACACATGTCACTGGATTCAGGATTCATCCAGCTCACACACTGTGATGCTATAATCTTAATCTAAGACCCTAAACTGAATTATATCTTCTGAGATCCTTCTCCAAACACAAATTCTAAGGATTAAGACATGTACATACGTATGGAGGTTGCCATTTCACCACAGTATGGGGAATATAGGAATGACAGAAGATGAAAACACTGGGTAATGGTTGGTGCCCAAGAGACAGCTAGAGGAGCTCATATACAAACCTTGTAAGTCACTGTGATAAATTTGACTTTAGAGAATAGAACAGAGCCAACGTGGGAATCCAGACAGAGAACTGACATGAATTCAGTGTGCTTAATAGGATCACTGGCTGCTGCCATGCAAAAATGTTCCATTTTAGCCTTACATCGGCAATTTATCAACCAGAGAACATGCCAAACTTAGATTAGAACTAGAAAAAGATGAGAGAAGATTTTGGCATATAATAGGCCTTCAGAAAATATTTGTTGAATGAATACGTGAATGTTCATTTTCCTAACCACTCTGCTTTGAACCAAAATGAAACTTATCCCATCAATATTTATCAAACATCTACTACATTAAAGATTCCATTCCTAAAAACTAAAGCAATCAACAAATCACATATAATAATGAACATGCTGTTAAGTGACAAGCCATTTTCTTTGTCGCAATATATGCCATCAATCTGTGTAAACTATAATTACCAAATCTCAGTTCAATAGAATAGAGTTGTATTCTTCGCCTCCACTTTTCCAAACATGCTATGTTGAATCTCTAGCCCTTCCACAGAATCTTGGCTAGGATCTATGAATTGGAGGTCATTTTCCAGAACTGTAAGGCTATTTTAAATTTCTAGTTCTCAGATTAACATATAATGTGTTATCTATACTAGGCCTGAAATACAAGTTGTATCACTTTGTAATCTACCACTTTCCCCGCCCATCCCTTGGTCTTGTAAAGCTAACTGTGCTATGTCAGAATGGCCCCTGGTAATTGGTTATCTGTCAGCAGGTATCTCTGTTCTTGCTCCCATTCCATTTACTGAGAGCTTCTGCAAAGATGGTAGCATCTGCATGGATGAGGTGACAGACATGTTTTGTTTCTATAAAATTATCCACTCATCACTCTTACCTTGTTTCCAAGGATCCATTCATAAGTGAGTCATATCTCCCTGTATAAATCTGCCAGTGGGAAGACATCATGTTCTCTCTAGATAGGCCAGCACCTCTCTTGGCCCAAAAGTATACATGAACAGCTTTGTGGCATCTAAAATCCAGTTCTATTCTGATAGTCATGATCTTTGCCAGAAAATAAATGGGCTCTAGAATGAGGTAGACATTTAGAAGCTTCCTTAAAGAGCTTTAAAAAGTGTGATATTGGGTAGGAAATGTATTCCTATCTATTTTACAACATACTCTTGGTATTATTAGGTGTGGTACATGGGTTATCATTTCACATTTCTGGTAATACATACTTTCCTCGTTTAGAAATTGTTATCCCTTCCTTCACTTTCCCCATTTGACATCCTGTCCTTGCCCACAAGTTGGGTAGTTCATTTTCCACATAGTATACATGGAATGCCATAACTGCACTTGCTCACTCTTCCTCCATTTCTGTGCCTCCCACTGCCCCTAAGAATCAGAACAAGGAAAAAAATTCACCTACACCCCATACAACCACCACCAACAGCTCCAACATAAATAACACATGTTACTGTTTTATTTCCATCTTTGTAAAGGCACACTCCTCGTAAGTGCCCTCTTCCCTGTTGTGACAGGCCTGTCTAACAAACCAGCTTGTGTCCCACCCTGTGTTCAGAAGAATGCCAATGAGAAACAAACATGGAACTGCTAGAAATCTCTCTAAAGTGATTTCCACCATCCTACACCTCCATCTGACAGCCCTTAGGTTGGCCAGGTTTTGTAGCTGTAGTAGCATCACACCAGGGAACAAAATGCCAGCCACCTTCCACACATGACTTCTGGGGGAAATGGGAATAATCACACTAAAGGAGACATAAGAAAGTGTCTCAGCACCACCCCTCATTCCAACCATTTGTAATCACAGTCCTCCTTTTCCATAGTCTGGGAGGCTGCTGTATGATTCAGTAAGATACACGGTGATTCCACCACTGGGCTCAGGCAAATGGGGATGGGGATATGAGTTCTCAATTGTTGTCAGCCCTTCTGTTGCTTAGGTACTGGTTGCCTATTCCAGGATGATATTCAGATATGGCTCCATGAGAAATGGCTTCTAAGGGACATTTGGTTCCTAAATCAGTTTTTAAAATCCAACTAATATTACAGACTTTTGCATGTGCAACACTCCAGGTAAAGATTTTAAAGTAATTCTAGCTGATTTATTTTTACCCTGACACATCTTATTTAACAACTATTAAAGCAATCATCTTCAGTGAAAAGAAGAGTATCATAGTTGACTTTTAAAGTATTAGAATTCTACAGATAAATCTCCATTCCAACAAATCTCTTGAACTGGAAATAAATCTTGAAGATGAAATGATCTCTTGATAACTATGACCATTTCAAAACCTACCAGAAAAGAGAAAAATTAGCGAACCATAAGAATTTAGCCTCCCTCAGACTCATTTTACCTAAAAGCAAATTAGGCTGTCAGTCACGCTAAACTACCTGGTTCTACATAGTTCCTACCAGATAATCAGGCTCAAACCTCACAGACTTGATGAAGTAACAGAGGTTAGTTATATTCTTAGAAGATAGCAAGGAGACTATGATACAGCCATAAAGACATTAGCAACAAAATAGAAATTGCTCGTAGATTAAAAACAATAAAAAAACAGTGGTTTCAAAACTTCACTGCTGGTTATGTCATATTTTTTATTTAAAATACTATTGTAGCTGGGAACGGTGGCTTGCTCCTATAATCCTAGCTACTCAGGAGGCTGAGATCTGAGGATCAAGGTTCAAAGCCAGCCCAGCACAAAGGAACCAGAGACTCTTATCTCCAATTAACACCCAGAAAATGGGAAGTGAAGCTTGGCTCACGGGTAGGGCAATAGCCTTAAGCTGAAGAGCTCAAGGACCACATCCAGGCCCAGGGGTAGGGCAGTAGCCTTGAGCTGAAGAGATTAGGGACAGTGCCCAGGCTGAGCACAAGCCCCATGACCCACAAAAAAATACTAATGTAATATGAAATATTATGTCATATGTATATACATGCACTTTCTACCACCACTCCAAAAATATATACCAGAAAACGTACACTGAGATCACATTGCTTCCCTAAACTATGAAGAAATGGCTGCTTGAAATGAGTATGGAGTTCTGTTGTTTTATTCCTGAGTAATTTACAACTGTGCTACCCTCAATGGTGTTGAAAAACAAATAGCACACTGGATCTCAGGAAGGCAATGGCAGCTTTCTCCACCCATCAATCTTCATCTCTCCAAAACCACAGCCAATACAGACACTGTCAGTGTGTACTGGCAAGACCATTTCTGTTATTGAAATGTTGAGATACTCCTATATTTACTGTCTCTTTGTGCTGCTTGTCACTTCCTTGTCTCCTCCTCTGGGCTTTTCTAGATCTCTCCACTTTTAATAGAAATTAATAGACTGCTGCCTGGCAGAGAAGAGACTTTCAGGAACTATTGCTGACATTGGTCAGTACCATGTGTCATGATAATTATTACATGCAAAAATAACTGGCCTAAGAAAGAACGCACTCCTATCCTCATCTCCAGCTGTGAGTTTATATAAACCAAATCAAGACTCCAGAAGTATTATTTAAATCCTATAGTAGAAATCTCAGAAAAAAAAAAACTGATTCCAAAACCAGTTCAGATATTTAGAATTACACTGAGTTCTAATAAGGCCAGTTTAGGATTTATGCCTAAGAGGTACCTGTGAATTTACAATTCTTTTTCAGTTAATTAGCTTGTAAAATGGAAATGGGAGCTAAGTAAATAAATTAGACCAATAATTTACAATAAAATATAAATTAATTATGGTAACTAAGAGTTGAACATATCAAATAAATAATGCAGATACAATAAATAAGTAAGTAATATATACAGGGTTCTATTAGGAGAATAAAGGACTCTTGACTAAGTATGCTTTAAAAAATCCATCAATATGCATTCAGATTTTAACAGCTTTGATATGTGTATGAAAATATAGAATAAACATTAACTGCCTACTGATGTTCTAGCAAATCTATTTTCATTCCACATGGAAATGAGAATATATTTTGCATTATTTGAGTTAATTATGTGACATTTCCTGTGAATAATGATCTATTATTCCATTCATTATTCCTAATTATAATCCTTTACAAGTGCAAGGCTAGTAACACCATGACCAGCCTTTTCCTGTTCCCTACAATCTGATGACTTGCATGGAAATCAGGTCAAAAAGACATCTAGAATATAATGAACAGAGTTCAGGTGTTGCTAATCATGACAGTTTAAAACTACCTGAGAAAATTACACATGGAAATCAATACACATGGAGAATAACTTTTCTCATTATGTGACACTCATGTCACAATTTATAGGAGAAATATTCAGTGTTCTTGGTTACAATTATCATCCTACCATTTCCAAGAGCTTGAGAGAGCATTGCCAGAGAGCATTGCCAATAACCTTCTCGTCAAAGACACATACATACACGGAATTATGAATAGACCAGCAGCTTTCAACTGTATTCTTTCTACTGGTGAAAGCGATTCCATAAACTCCATGCAATCCGTAATTTAAAAAAAAAAAAAAACAAAAAACAATTGAACTTTTCTCCTGTAATGTATAACTGGGTTAGACCAATCCAGTTCACCTTACTTACAGAGGAGTCTGAAGCTAGAAGATAAATCTTGTTATGGTCAGGCAAATCTAGGTCCTGACCAACAGGGACCACAGGGATCACAAGCCACCATGTGTGTATAATAATCCCCTGCCATCCGGCAGGAGCCGGTAGCCAGGAGAATGAAGATGGAGACATCGGCAGAGAGTAAGCAGCCTTTCTGAGATGTGCATGCTTGAAACATATACATGTCTTCCTCACCTGCAAATCTGGGAAGAGGACACAAAAATCATCCATTTTGTTTCTCCATTCAATTTCAGACTTTCATTGCACAAGAAGTTCCTATTTAATTCCTTCAGTCTATCATTCAATCTATAAGCAAAAATGTTAGGGTGAAGGTATAATTCAATAGTAGAAAATTTGCCTAGCTTGGGTGAGGCCCTTAACCTACAGTAAAACAATAAAAATAGATTGAAATAAAATAAAAAGAAGAATGCAAGTCTCAGTTCTTAGAGCCAAAAGTAAACCTGGAAGAAGAAAAGCCTGGTAACTTCCTCATGATAGCAATTATCTGATGACCCCAAACACTCAAGATCACTCTCAGCAATGTCACCTCACCTCCATCTAAAAAGCTAGCATCTGAGACAAAACATGGGTTTTCTGTTTGTTTTCTTTGTCTGAGTGCTGGTGGCTCACATCTGTAATGCTCAAGAAGCTGAGATCAGAGGTTCACGGTTCCAAGCCAGCTCAGGCAGGAAAATCTGTGAGACTAACTCTTATCTCCAATGAACCACCAGAAATTGCAAGTGGTGCAGTGGCTCCTTGTGACAGAGCACTAGTCTTGAGCAAAAGAGCTCGGGGACAGTGCCTACGCCCCAAGTTCAAGCCCCATGATCGAAAAAAATGTTTAAAAATGGGAAAACAATCTATACACCCTCTTGGATGCCGGTCACATAAGACTTGTCTTCCAATGAGGATTGGAAGGATTTTTCATCGCAAGATTCTAAGTACTATAAACAGATATGGGTAACCACAGAAAATGAAAATTCAATGAAGAACTTCATTTGTTCTTGCCAACCAAGGCCATGACAAGCTAAAGTTTTAGCAAATTCTAGCACATGTACTCTCACTATGGTAGCATTATACTCTCACGATCCAGGGATGGGTACAGATTAATGTGGAAATCTTTCACAAACAAAGAGAGTTCCAACTGAGCAACTGCTGCTATGTGCATATCTCTGAACACAATAAGCTGCCAAATAAAAAAATATGACATGAAAACCAATGTGCCCACTACAGCTCAGGAGAAAGGATAGCAAGATCATCTCAGTACATGTCTGCAGGAGTCTGTAAGCTAACTAATACAACAAGCATGCACAGAGCACAGCAAAGATGTGCTCAGGGCAATTTTAAGATCACTCTTCTATCTTTAGCAATAAAGATATTAAAAGAGTGCTTATGCTCATTTTTATTTGTACAGGAAGATTTTAAAAGAAACGGTTTTGAGAAATGAAAGATCGTCAGATCACTAATAACTGCCGTTTCCTGAACAATTAAAGGAATTCACAAAATTGCAACCCACTCAGGAAATGACAAATATTCCTGATTCGTTATGGAAGGACTGAAAGGGCATTTTAATTTATAGTATTTATTCTGTAAGAATCACTGTTAAGTAATGAAACTATTTTTTATCAGGTTTTCCTTTATTTCAGGAGTAGTCAGTGTGGCAGTGGACTGAAAATGGCAACATTAACATGACACATTCAAAGGTAAAATTTTAAATTAGAAGGTATTTGACTGAGTTCCCTTCCTCTTCTGTTGAGGCTGAATCTTAAGAGTATAGTTCTCCTTGCCGCAACAGTATCAGGAGAAATATCTCTGAAGTCCAGTTCTTCACAAATCCACTTTGTAAGGCTCTTCTCCACACATCATTCTAGCATTATTTTGTCTGGTAACATTCTGTATCCCATGCTCCTGTTTGTAGACATTTGTTCTTTTTAATACATGATTCAGTAAACTGTTGATGAACGATTTGTATAATATAGTCAGCTAGTGAAGTTTGTCTCTGTCCTTAGACACCGCATCCAGACTACAGATCGAGTGTCTACAAATACTGCCATGTTGCCCTTATGTTAAGAGATCCCTACACTCTTCGGAATAGCAATCCACAGATCAATACACTCTGTCTGCTGGAAACAACAGGATATAACAAATGAATCATACTATTCACAATAAAAGTCCCAGTCCCCAAATGGAATCCAGTCATGTTCACAAATTCATTTTTCATGCTCAACTCACAGGCTCAGGTAGACACAGACCAGCCCAACGCAAGGGGAGAGGAACACAGATTAACCACAATGGCTCAAGTACATTGAAGCCACAAACAATGGCTGGCCTACATTAATATGCATGAATAAAAGGTTCTCTGCAAAAATCTGAGGGTACACTCTCCACAATGATTCTGTTCTCTCCCAATAAAACCTCTGAGAAAGGTTGTCTGGTAACAGGAAATTAATGGATTAAAGATATTTTGACATACTCTTCTGGAGTGTTGTGCCACAGTGGCCAAAGCCTATTCAATCAGCTTTAAACACCATTGACAAGAAAGGGAAGTGTTTGCTTTGGGTGGCAGCAAGGAGGGACTGAAGTGGCTCTCCTGAGAAGGTAGCAAACAGTCCTGCTTCAAAGCTTATCTTTGGTCCCTGATCTGACAGTCAGTGAGCAAAGTCCCAAGAAAACAGGGGAGCCAGATACAGCAAAATGTTAGTGGGGGAAAGCAATACAAAAATAGCATTTACAACTCGTGAATAGCCACCTAAATACTGATTTTACTAAGAATCAAACAAAAATATAAAATAGAAGGTTCCATTTTATATGAGTGTGTAATGTGCTGCCTCTAAATACCAAGTTTTCCACCGACAAATTAACATGTTTTAAGAAATGGGAAAGGCATAATTAACTATAGGCCAATTAATTCACTCTTTTTAGACTTAAGCCACTAAACCCCTTCACATAATTTTAAACAGAATTGTAGCTAACAAAGGGAATGTTGGGAAAATATCATTTAAATAGGATTCTGTAAAGACTGAGACAAAATGATGACAGGACTTGGCTTTGGGCATGACAATATGAAAAAGGCAGGATTTCAGTAGACACTTGTCATCCCATTCCATTCATTACAGAAGTGGATATATTTCTAAGATTCACAGTTTCACTTTCAACTCAGTTACCATAGAACTTTGGGATGCTAAGAAAGAAAAAAAGTGGTGTGCAAAAACCAGTTATAGGAATGCGTGATTTTCTATGTACACAAACAAGACTACACATAGTCCTGACATGAGGCATTCTGACACGAAGTGTTTGGCATGGTGCCTGGAATGGGGTTTGAGCTCAGTAATAAAGCTCTGAATGAATCAACACATGAATCAAGAATCAAGTGTCACAAACAATGAGGACAGACTCTTTTTATTTCCCTAAGAGGGAGGGAGAGTTATCAAAGCATCTCAGTTCCAATGAAAAGGATGGATCATTCTGTAACAAGGACAAGACTGGCAGAGGGGAATTACAGTGAAGTGAAAATACAGCATAGCTTTAGGAAGTAGCTGGAAAGAAGTGGAATTAAGGCAAGATAATATGTCCTTAAAAACTATGCCAGAGTTTGGGCTTTTCCTTAAAACACAGAGATTCTTTAGTGGTTGACTAGAAAGGCAACAGAAGAGTTGTGCATATTGAGCTGCGGTTTAGAATGAGGTGCAGCCTCAGTTGGGCAAACCTAGAGATATGGAAGCTGCAAAAACTAGATAGCCCATACCAAAGGGTAGGGCAGGCAGAATAGGATGCTGGGGGAAAGCTAAAAGCCTACTCCAGACACATTACAAGTTATTTTATGAAATGTTCGTGGACTGGGCTTATCTACTAATAGAACTACCAAATCTAAGGACAAAAGAATATGGCTTTGTGCAAGTAAATGAGTGTCTTATTAAGATGTTTCTCACAGCTGAAACCTAACAGCGTTTACAAAGGGAAAGTAAAATAAAAAGTTACAAAATCATCACATAAAAAGGATTGTCTGGATGCATTATCTACTGCCCCTAAAGCTATTATCAACACTGCAGATGTGAAATAGGCCCACAGAGTGTATTGATTACAAAAATATTCTGACTCTGTTATTCTCAGAAAGAACTGGGTCCTTCTTGCTAGTTTCCAAACAAGCTGTTTCTCTTCCTAAGTAGTCTCAATGTCCTTGGCATTTACTGGTAAGGATTCACTTATAAAATGGTGATCCCCAGAGCTGCCCATGGAACACTGGCCCTCACTAATCCCACAGTGTACACTGTCACTACTTCTTTTCTCTCCTGCATGCTCACTCTAGTGCTCATAGAGTTGGTTCAAGACATCATGAAAAAATCAAGTTACTATCAAGATATGGACAAAAAATCATAAAGCCACGTTTACTCTATAGATTAGCCATTTTTAAAACTATTCATTTCTCAGACCTTACATTTTCTTTGTCAAAGGTACTACAATTTAAGACATCTGCATTGCTATTTTTTCCTCCCAAGTTTCCCATGGTTCTTCCTTAAAAGTCAATTAAAACTGTCATATAGAAAAAAATGACATTTAAACCATATGCTTTTTCCATCTCAATTTATAGTTATGTTTAAAAACAAAGCAAAACATCCTGGGAAAAGACCATGGCAAAAGTCATAATTTTTTATTATTCCAAAAATTCAAGGTCTTTTAGAAGAATTCTATATAAAATTGGTATATACAACTTTAGAGAATCTTTGAAAATCATCCTACTTTGGCTTTTATTTTCATTTATTTTAACAAACAGAATACTGTACTTTTATAATATTGAGTATTTTGACACGGCTGTAACTTCATAATGTTTTAAAATACTAAAAATTACAAAATAAAATGATTCATAGCATTATTTGTTAGTTTATGGTTTATAGTTATTTTCATAAATAAAAATATAAAATTTAGGTAAATTTGGACTCAGAATTTGGCAGTCTAAGCTGGACCCTGGTGGCTCACACCTATAATCCTCACTACTGATAAGGCTGAGATCTAAAGATTGCAGTTCAAGCCAGCCCAGGCATGAAAAGTCCATGAAAGTCTTACCTCCAATAAACTACTTTGAAAAAAGCCAGAGGTGGTGCTATAGGCTGAGTACTATAAGGCTAGCCATGAGCACAAAGAGGCTCATAGACAGCACCCAGGCCCTGATTTCAAGCCCCAGGACAAGAAAAAGAAGAAGAAAAAAAAGAACTTGACAATCTCTCATGTAATTATCATTTGGTAAACCTTTTCTTCTTGTGACATTATGACAATGGCTGATTATTCACAAGGCTCTTAAGTACTTCTAGTATATTCAGGGAACAAAATATAACCTAGCCTGAAAAACAGCATACTTGCACATTCAGAATTATTATAAAATTTGTTTCAAAACCAAATCATATCTCTGTGCAGAAAAATACTTATCACCTTACAATTTGAAGTTTGGCTGCCTCGTAAATGAGGAAAGAACAAAACTTTAAGAAGAAAGAGGAAAACTTTGAAAATTCAACCAAGTCTTTATATACACAAATGAAAATGATCATTTCAACCACTTAGAAATAACTTCTTGAGGTAGTTCACCAACTCCTGTAACTTTCACCACAGAAGAAAAATAAAGCTCCTGCTGAAGTCAATAAGGAAAAATTGTGTCTTCACAGATAAAGTAATTCTACTACTATTGTACAATAATCTCAACAAGAGTTTTACTCAAGAGATGTCATTTCAAATCCTATCATAAATGAGTTACAAGTACAATAACATGTATGAATTGAATTAAAACCCATAACTTGAAGGATCGCCAAGAATTAAGGAAACCAAATTCATTTTAGGTTGTGGCCTAATATCATAATTCCATATTGCAAGCTTACCATCTAAATTCTGCCATTAAAATTCACAATGAAATAAAAATGAAACCAAAGTGCCAGGGATATTTGATTGGGACAGTTTTAGAAACACCTATTTATTTACACAGCTCCAATAGTGAAAAGGTCAAGCAAAAATTCACCTCCAAAGCCATGGTTGCTAAGCAACTCTTCTCAGAAGTTCTGCAACATTGATCAAGCATATTACTGGTGCCACCAAATGGATTCAAAATAAATGTGAATAACATCATACCTGATCTCTCCAAAAGGGAGAAAGATGACTCTTCTTTTTTTGATAGATGTTGGGGACCAATTCTGAGTTCATTTGGTTGATTAAGCACAAGGGTTTTTCATGTCTCTCTTAAAAGAAAAGGATACGTCCTGGAACCACAGGTTTTCTGTTCACAAGGGCGAAGGACAGTTCTGTTTTGAGAAACACCACGGATGGTTTGATGAGATGCTGGCCGAATCTAAAAGACATTTTTCCTATTGAAATCTGAAATAGAAGACAAAATAGGAAAAAGGCATTTGTAAAATTCAAATAAGAAACAAGTTCATGGACTGCTTTAAAGAGAGCAAATTCCATTACTAAAGATTCTTGCTTATAAAGAATTCCTGGTGGCTCATGTCTGAATTTTAGCTACTCAAGAGACTGAGGTCTGAGTGAGGATCATGGTATGAAGCCAGCCAAGAAGAATGTCTATGAGTCTCTTCCCTCCAATAAACATGTGAAAGCTGAAGTGGAGCTGTGGCTCATGTTACAGTGTCAGCCTTGAAAGAAAACGCTAAGGCACAGTGTCCAGGTTCTGAGTTCAAGCCCCAGATCTTATTTTTTTTTCATTGTGACCATACCCCACCTATGCGTGGGGTCTATTTTATTTTTTTATTGTAATTAGTAAAAGGGTTACATGATATTTGCCAGATAGAAGGTGCATTAATTCACATACATTGATACCCTTTCACATGTCTTGGTACCCATTTCCCTCCCCCCCCCCACACCCCCCACCCGTCTTGGTTTCCCCCCCTTCCCTATCAAATTTCAAATATCCAAATACAAATAAATTCAATATATCAGATAACAAAGTGAGATACTATACCAATATGAGATAACCAAGGGACAGCAAAGGAGATGAGAGACAACATAGTACATTAAGGACAACAATCATTCATTATATGGCTTTTGTTTCACTATCCTGGAGGTCCTTTCAATTAGCTTCACATTATATGGCCTTATGTATCAAGATTTTGCTCTATTGCAAATCTCTGCTAGTAGAGCCCAAGGTTTCTACTGATTATGACGAATGAGGGAAACCATTGAGCCTAAGTTCCTTTGAGTCTGGCTTACTTCACTTACTATGATTTTTTCTAAGTCTTTCCATTTCCTAACAAATGGGGCAATGTCATTCTTTCTGACAGCAGCATAGAATTCCATTGTGTACAAATACCACAACTTGTTGATCCACTCATCAACTGAGGGACATCTAGGTTGGTTCCATATCTTTGCTATGGTGAATAGTGCTGCAATGAACATTGTTGTGCTAGTGGATTTAGTATGTCCTTGTTTCTGGATGGTTGGGTAAATGCCAAGTAGTGGAATTGCTGGGTCATAGGGGAGTTCTATGTTTAGCCTTTTGAGGCACTGCCACACTGCTTTCCATAGTGGTTGAACGAGTTTGCACTCCCACCAACAGTGTAGTAGTGATCCCTCCTGGCCACATCCCCTCCAGCATCTGTTGTTATTCATTTTCCTGATCTGGCCATTCTAACTGGAGTGAGGTGGAATCTTAGAGTTGTTTTGATTTGCATTTCTTTTATGACCAGAGATGTTGAGCATTTCTTCATGTGTCTATAGGCCATTTTTGTTTCTTCTTCAGAGAAGACTCTCTTTAAGTCTTTGGCCCATTTTTTAATGGGATGGTTGTTACTTTGGAGGTTAGTTTTGGAGTGATTCAATTTTTTGAGTTGTTGATATATTTTAGATATGAGGCCTTTGTCCGTTGTTTGGTTGGTGAAGATCTTCTCCCACTCTGTAGGCTTCCTGATTAGTTTACTAGCTATGTCCTTTGCCATACAAAAGCTCTGCAGTTTAATGCAGTCCCACTTATCCAGCCGTTCTCTGATTTGTTGTGATTCTTGGTCCTTATTAAGAAAGTTTCAACCTGTGCCAAGGAGGCCTAGTGTATCTCCTATTCCTTCCTGAAAAGTTTTCAGTGTGTCAGCTTTTACCTCCAGGTCTTTGATCCATTTGGAGTTAATTCTAGTGCAAGGTGACAAAGAAGGATCCAACTTTAGTTTTCTGCAGGTGCTTAACCAGTTCTGCCAGCACAACTTGTTGAAGAGGCTGTCTTTCTTCCATTCTATTTTTTTGGCTCCCTTGTCAAAGATTAGGTGGCCATAGGTCTATGGTTTAATATATGGGTCCTCAGTTCTATTCCACTGGTCTTCAGGCCTGTTCTTGTGCCAGTACCAAAGTGTTTTGAGAATTATAGCTCTGTAATAGAGTCTAAAGTTTGGAATTGAAATTCCTCCGGTGCTGTTCTTTCTGCTAAGAAGTGTTTTTGCTATACGGGGTCTTTTATTATTCCATATGAAATTTTGGATTGCTTCTTCTATTTCTTTAAAGAATGACATTGGGATATTGATGGGTATTGCATTGAATTTGTAGATAGCTCTTGGCAAGATTGTCATTTTCACAATGTTGATTCTTCCAATCCAGGAGCATGGGAGGATTTTCCATTTCCTTAGTTCTGCTTTAATTTCTTTTTTTAGGGTTTTAAAGTTTTCGTCAAAAAGGTCCTTTACATTCTTAGTTAAGTTAATTCCTAGGTACTTTATTTTCTTTGAGGCTATTGTGAAAGGAGTTTCTTTCCTGATTATTGCCTCATTCCTCTCACTGTTGGCGTAAAGGAAGGCAGTTGATTTTTGAGGGTTGATCTTATAGCCTGCTACTCTTCCAAAGCTTTGAATCAGTTCAAGGAGCTTGGGAATAGAGTCTATAGGATTCTTTAAATACAGAATCATGTCATCTGCAAAGAGGGATAGTTTTATTTCCTCTTTCCCTACTTGGATCCCCTTTATGCTTGCTTCTTGCCTTATTGCACTGGATAGGAATTCTAATGCTATGTTAAAGAGGAGTGGAGAGAGAGTGAGCATCCTTGTCTCGTTCCTGATTTTAGAGGGAATGGCTTTAGATTTTCACCATTAAGTGTAATACTAGCAGTAGGTTTCTCATACACAGCCTTTATTACATTGAGGAATGTTCCATGGATTCCTAGTTTCTCCAGAGCTTTTAACATAAAGGGTGTTGGATCCTGTCAAATGCCTTTTCCGCATCTATTGAGACAATCATGTGATTTTTGTCCTTGCTCCTGTTGATGTGTTGAATTATATTAATTGATTTGCATATGTTGAACCAGCTTTGCCTCCCCGTGATGAATCCAGTTTGATCATAGTGTATAATTTCTTTGATAAGTTGTTGTAGACGGTTGGCCAGTATTTTGTTGAGAAGTTTTGCATCGATGTTCATCAAAGATATAGGTCTATAGTTCTCTTTCTTTGATGAATCTCTGTCTGGTTTGGGGATGAGGGTTATACTGGCTTCATAGAATGAGTTTGGTAAGGAACCTTCATTTTCAATTTCGTTGAAGAGCTTGAGGAGTATTGGTGTGAGCTCTGCTTTGAAGACCTTATAGAATTCAGCTGTGAATCCATCTGGCCCTGGGCTTTTCTTAGGTGGAAGTTCTCTAATTGCCATTTCTATTTCAGAGCTTGAAATAGGCCTGTTGAGTTGGCTTAGTTCTTCTTGGTTCAGTGTGGGTATGTTAATATTGGCTAGGAATTCATCCATTTCATCTAGATTCTCAAATTTGTTGGCATAAAGGTTTGAGAAGCCCCAGATCTTATATGCACACGCATGCATACTCACATGCCCTCTTAATGTTTATCAGATAATTTCTTCCTAATCTGCTCAATTCTTTCTTCAGTGTTGCTCAGATTCCACAGAATATTTTCAAGCAGAAGCTTGGACATGAACTGACAAAGTAGCCTTACACTGTTAAATCCTTTAGCATTTTATATTATTCCTCATAACCACAAAGTCCTATTTATTAAGCACTTACTTACATCCACTTGTCATCTTTGCTAAGCTGAAAATTTTCATTGTTAAGTATTGAGTATAAACCTTCTAAATCTTAAATGCTTCTCCCAAATGGTTTTATCTTTGTTTATATAACAGCAATTTAGCACAAGTACACTGTGTGACCTTGCCTACAATAACAAAAACATACACACACTCCCAGAGAACTATTAAAGCGTAATTTCTAAAATTAAAGAGAAAAAGAGGAGCAAAGTAGAGTTCAAGATGAGAAAAATTCCTAGTTGATACAAAGGCAGGTGCAACAAGGCACATCCATTGTCATGAGTTCCTCTTTTGTGCAAAGTTCCACAGAGTGGATGAAAGAGAGATTTAACACTTTGAAGCTAGGTGAACCAAACCCATCAGCCTCAGAATGATTTTCCATTCAGTTATGACTACATATTGCAAAGTTTCTTTCTAAAAGATCATGACACACCCTCCCTGAGGAATTACTTCATTTTTATAATTCACGAATAGCCTATTACAGAACTAGTGACCACAAATAGACCTATGGGGATAAAAGAGACAGGATCATAAAAAGGGATGAAACAAGAAAAATGTAGTTTATTGTACCAAAATACCAACAAGTAATAGGATCACTTAATGGTCAAGCCAAATGGTCAGAGCAATAGAGCAGATAGTGAGACCCACACAAACGTTATCTACTATAGAGATGTTCCACCATGGCACATTTCAGGTGAAAGAATTAAGATGAACAATTGTACAAGTGCTAGGTTTTTTGTTTTGCCTTTGTTTTAATGTTGGTATTTAAAATGAAAAATAAAGGGTCAGTAAGGATGTCAAAAACTATCTAACCAAGTGGTTTTCAAGATATAGTTTCTGACTAGAAGCATTAGCCTCACCTGGGAAGCTATCAGAAAGGGAATTTGCAATCTTTATCTTAGACGTCACCAATCTGTAATACGTTTCTGAAAAGAGTCATTACAGTGTTAGATTTTATAATTTAAGACTTTCTTCCTGATATATAAGATGAAGCTTCTTTCTAACCTACACATTCTCCAACATAAAATGTGTTCTGCTTTTATTGAGCCAATTCTATGCACATAAATCATATTCACATTGCACAAATCCCTGTATGTTCGCTTTTCTTCTCATCAGTTGCTTCATCCATTTCTAGAAGATGGAGTTACATGTCTAGGTACAATCACAACTCAATGGCTAACCCACAAATTACTGATATGTACATCCCAAGGCCATATAATTATGGGATATATTTTCTTGCTTATGGTACTACTTTGATCTTAACTAATCTTCTGTTTGTATTTGACAACTATGCCTTTGTTCATCACCTCGTTGGCTTTGATAAATAGAGTACTTTGTTTTCTATCCATTAGAGAAGTTGCCTGACAAGTTTAGCCCTATATGTTTAGGCCAATTATTATCTGAATATATTTCATACATTTTTATTACATCATTTAATACATTTACTTTTTCTCTCCCTTCCTATACCTTTGGGAATTTTTTTCCATAGATAGGAGAATTATGTGCCTTAATTTTGATACCTTCACAAAGTGCAGGGATACCTTCAATTGACTATGCACACACTATATAAAATTTAAAATTATCTTAGTATAATATTTCTAATCATTTACTCAATCATGCTCCTATGCACATAAGTCCTTTCTTTCCGTTCCCTCCCTTCCTTCCTACCTTCCTTCCTTCCCTCACCTTCTTTCCTACCAAACAAGAAAGTTGGATCCCCAGTATTCTGTTACATTTTCAGGAAAAATCATCCCCAGGAAACTGTTTCTTAGCACATATGAAGACAATGGCTTCTGGAATTCAGAGAATTAAGAACTGGGTTAAGGAAACTCAGCAAAATCTTTAGACCTTCCAACTAGTGGGTAGTGGCCAAGAAACAAATAATTGTCATGACTCACTTCAGAAATGCAAGTCTTTTACATACCAAACAGAATTAAGTATATTAACCAAATCCAACCTGTTATAGTTCTAAGCAGATGTGTTCTGAGAGATGGAGCACCTTAAAAATAATTTGTTTTCAGCCAGGTGTGGTGGCTCACACCTGTAATCCTAGCTATTCAGGAGGCTGAGATCTGAGGATCACGATTCAAAGCCAGCCGGGTACTAAAGACAGTGAAATTCTTTTCTCCAATTCACCCACTAGAAAACCAAAACTGGTGCTGTGGCTCAAGATATAGGGCAGTAGGCTTGAGCTGAACAACTCAGGATGGTGCCCAGACCCAGAGGTCAAGCCCCATGACTGACAAGAAAACAAATAATTGTTTTCATTAATTAAGATGCATTGTATACATAAATTTCTTCGTTAAATTCCAACTCCTTTTCACAACTACTTAATGATAATTGAAAAAAGGATTTATTTTGAACTGTTAGGGTACTTAATATATCTCTCATCTTTTCAGACAATGAAACACTTTCTACCTTCTTGTCATAGATTATTCAACCCCTCCCTACCTCCTATTCTCTGCCTTTGATTCTACCATTCTTAGCAGCTGGTGGTATCATATTACCTTTAGCACTTTTTCTTCAAACTTTATTAACAGAGAAAAAGGTAACAGGGCCAGAAGTTTGGCCTAGTGATAGAGTGTGTGCTTGCCTAGCATGCACAAAGACCTGACTTCAATTCCTAAGTGGCACATACACAGACAAAGCTGAAAGAGGTGCTGTGGCTCAAGTACTAGAGCACTAGCCTTGAGAAAGCTCAAGGAGAGTGCTCAGGCCCTGGATTCAAGACCCAAGACAAAAGAAAGAAGGAAAAAGAAGAAAGAAAGAAAGGAAGGAAGGAAGGAAGGAAGGAAGGAAGGAAGGAAGGAAGGAAGGAAGGAAGGAAGGAAGGAAGGAAGGGAAAGAGAAAGAAGGGAGGGAGGAGAGAGGAAGAAACAAAGAAACAAAGAAGGAAGGAAAAGAGGGAGGGAGGGAAGGAAGGAAGGAAGAGAGAGGAAAGAAGAAAGGAAGGAAGGAAGGAAGGAAGGAAGGAAGGAAGGAAGGAAGGAAGGAAGGAAGGAAGGAAGAAAAGAAAAAGAAAAAGAAAAGGTAACAAAGGTCTCTATGACCCACATTTAATTTTGTGACTCAGTGGCTTTGATCAGTCATTTTCTGATAGGAGTTGATAGGCCACCTGTCTTGTAGCAGAAGAAGATTCAATGACCACAACAGCAAATACAGAGTTCCAAATCTAAAATTTCCAAACCATTAACACCACGGAATGACAATAGCTCAATTCAGTGTAGATCAGGTTTCTTCCCAGTTTGCTTTCAAGTATTATGCTGATTTTCAACTAAAATAACTGCCAAATGCTTTAAATGTTCTTCTAAGGAAAAGAAAAAGCCAATTCTGAAGATTTCTACATCTAGAAAAGGATCTACTGCATCATTTAGATCCAGCCCTCGGATTTCAAAGGTGCCAAGTAAACCCAACAGGTTCAGAGTCTATTCAAATATGCTTAGAATCTTAGTGGCTCTCCACACTCTTTATGGAGGGTTCTGTTTTAAGGATTTCTTAAAACTTTGGAAGATTTCAAGGATCAGATATCTGATGTATTTTATATATGCTTAATTGGTTATTTGAAATTAGATAGGGAAGGGGTGAATTCAAGATGAGGACCATGACATGAGAAAGGGTATCGATGTCTCAGAAGTAATGCACCTTCTATCTGGTGAATAAAATGTAACCCTTCTATTAATTATAATAAAAATATATGGAAAAATCAGATTTAAAGATAACTAGCATTTTAAAGAATATATTAGTGCAAAAATTACAGAGTAGTTTTATTTTAAGATAGCCAAAAGATGGTTCAGAATATAAGCCTATATCAGTTATTTCCACATAGTTTTGTGGTAGAGAGAACACTAGTATGAATGGGTTTTTGAGGACACAAAAGACCCTTCAAACCCAAGTGACCCAAATTTGAGAAACTGAGGACTTCCAGTACAATGTGACATGAGAAAGAATGCTAACAGCCCAGAAAACCTAATCCTGTCATAGCTAAGCTCTTCCTTTCTCTGGCAAGTCATTTCTCTGTCACACACACACACACGCACACACACACACACACACACACACACACACACACACACACACACACACACACATTTTTTTTTGCCAGTCCAGGGGATTGAATTTAGTGCATGAGCACTGTTCCTGAGATTTCTCAAGGCTATCAGTCTACCACTTGAGCCATAACACCATTTCTGGGTTTTTCTATGTATGTGGTACCAAGGATTTGAACCCAGGGCTTTGTGCATGTTAGGCAAGTCCTCTCTCACTAGGCCAAACTCCCAGCCATATTTTCAATGATAGAGTATCCTCAGTACCCAAATGTGGTCTGCTGACTATCAACATCTGCATCCCCTGAGAATAAGACATACAGATTCCAATCACCAGCCCAGACTTATTGAACTGGAAGGAATTCAAGCTTGAGAAGCAAAAAAGGCATTAATCCCAAACCATGCTTATTAAAAATAATCTGGAGCGTTTCCGAGAGAACAGATTCAAACTGTGATGTGGTGGAAATATTTGTCTAGCATGCAGAAGTTCTGGCTTTGATCCACAGCACCACCAAAAATAATAGTCTATAATGAAGCCAGATACAGAGGCACACACATGTGATCCCGGTGCAAAGTATGAGTATGCATCTAAGGGCAGGCTGGGTTTCATTGCGACATTAGTCTGCATTGGTCTATAGAGGGAGACTCGGACTCCTCAACTCCCACCAAACATACACTATGGATTCTTGGCTCCATCATATCCTTACTCCAGTGGAATATCTACAATGATGAGGATGGCACAATTCTGAGGTTAGGAAGATCTGGGTGCTAGTTGTTGTCTTCTATCTCAATTAATATATGAACTTGGGCAAAGTTCCTTGCTTCTTACAGATTATGATAGGGAACTTATATTAGTACCATATGAGGAACACATATAAATCAAAAATAGTATTCAGCAAGCGCTAGTCACCGCATTGATGGGTTTTTACCCTGGCAAAAAGTAGCGGCAAATAGTAACAAACAGATGCCAGATGCCATCTAACGCAGAAGTTAACATCAATAAACTGCTTGGCATACAGCTAATCACAATGGTGTGCAATGAGCAAAGACAAACCATGAATTTGGCCTTGTGTGGCATGCAATAAGCAAAGATAAACCATGGCTATGGCATTGTTCAGCTAAACGGTAACAATTACATCTCCATGTTAGAGGTAGAGCAGTGTCAGTAGTTTGAAGTGTACTGTGAATGTATGCAAATATCACAAAGGTATGCTAATTCAAAAATAATTTTTCAAAGGAAGTATATTGTGAAGATTTATTAAAAATGTACTATAAATGCAAAAAAACATCTGATTTAACTAACAAACGATAACAACTCCCTCTACAATCCCAAAAGGAACAAACCTCATCACATGGATATTTCTGCTTCCCTCTGATTGCTTCTCTTGCATCAATTCCTAGATTTAA